>NC_083095.1:42297502-42662163 GCF_949774975.1 Lagenorhynchus albirostris | reverse complement strand
TTTCAAAAGTGTTAACTTCTTCTATATATATTTAACTACTTTAATAATATTCCCTTTTTTGTTCCTTCAGTGAACTCAAATTAGTATAAAAGCACCAGCTATTCTGAATGTTACTAATTTTAGATTTCTCCTTATTAGATTTGTTTCAAATTCTGGATGTCACTCATTTAAAAACTCTTGTTTTTGGGTTAAAAAAATTCATGTTTTGGAGGCCTTCATCTTTATATCCTTGTTTTGCAGTTAACAGTCCTGTAGTACTACATGGTTTTCTTAAATACATAAAGAATTTGTTTAAAACAATAATATAATGATTTACAGCTTTAAGTATTGCTATACTAGTGATTCTTACTAAAGATAGTATTACAGAGCAGAAGATAAATTTTCAACCAAAAATAAAAATTTTTTAAATACAAGAGTAGAACATAAAGCCCAGATTCCTATCCTTTTAAATACCACTTTTTGAAATACAACATGGTTACTTTCAAATTGGCACCATATAGCTACAAGATTTTGAATGACCATTTAAAATAAGTTAAAGTACTGAAATACGGTGAGTGTTTGGAAGAAGCATAGTGTACAAGTGGTACAATCCCGGTACCGTTGGTGTGGCCTCATTTAAAGCTTTTTCAGCAGTATCCCTGCTTTCCCACCTTGGATTCTATTTCCAAATCTAAGATCATTTGTTTTTATTTTGTGGTACTTTTAAACATTTAAATAAAGGTTAACACATTTGCCTTTTGTGATAAAGGTAAAAGGCTAAATTATATTCATAGGTAATTTATGACTCAATTTTTAGTCAATATTATCCACTCAGAATTTCCACAGAAATGTTAATAGAAATTTATAGATAAAATATTTAGAAATTTTCTCTTCTCATTCTTTCACTTAAATACCAATGAGTATTATGTTTGCTCAATTTTGAACAGCAGGATGAGGAAGTGTAAGAACCAACAAACTTGATAAGCAGTTTTCAAAGCACATTGGCCATGGTGGAAGTTGTGTTTGCTACCTTAATCCTCACCTGCAGAGCACAGTATTCACACTTCCAGTAAACCCTGTCACCAGCAAGTGACAATTATGAGGCAGCTACAGGAAAAAATGAGAATAGTCAACTTTGATATTGACATGGTGGCCTTTTTTTTTTTTTTTAACCATTAGGAGAAATCATTGTAGAGATAAAGATTCTCCCCCAGTTTTGGTACAGGAGAGTTTTGTTTATGATTATAGTAACAGCAATGACAATATGTAATAGCTTCCATTTATGTTTACTTCCTTTATGTGATGTACTCTGCTAAGATCCTTAATCAGTCCAATTAGGTAGGTAATAGTCGTCTCATTTCATATTTGAGGAACCTGAGACTCAGAGAGGTTACATATTTTGCCCAAGGTTACACAGCTAATAAATGATAGAGCTAGGAGTCACACCAAGTCCAATTCTGAAATCAAAGGCTATGCTCTTCAACATACTATATATTTCCTTCCTTGACAATTTTTAAAAAGTAGAACAGATAATTTCTGATTATTTTTACAGGTCTCAATATCTGAAGATACATCTTGGTAGAAGAGTATGAAAATGTTGGGTGGTGGGGAAAGAACTGTTTACTATGGGTTTTTAGTTCCTACTACTAATTTGTGACATTGATTTCTTTGTCAGTGAAACTTCCTGAATCACGATTTCCTTATTAGTAAGGATAAGATCATCTCTGAGATCCCTTATAGTTCTACTGCTGTAATATGTGATCTTAAACCAAAAGTCTCCCTGTCAAAATATATTTTGAAAAGATTGCCTTAATGAGATCAATTTTTTTGTCAATTGGGAAAAGTTAGAAAATAATCATAGGTTAAATAATAATACAACTACCATTTATTGAGTGCCTCTGTAGGCACTGCTCTAAGTTATTTATATATATCGTTCCGGTTAATGATCATAAGAAACCTATGAGCTAGAAGAGGAAATACAAGCACAAAGTGGTGATACTTCAGGGAGTGTGGTATTTCTCCCAGGTCTCACAGTGGTTGGCACTGTGATTTGCATTCAGGTAGCTTAAATTCTAAGTCTGTGCTTTTAGCCTTGAGCTTACAGCTGTCTCTCTAATAAGAGTGTCTGGTTGTTATTTACTTGCCAAAAAATTTTTTTATCTTGCATACCACAGTATAGAAAGAACAGAAAAAAAGCAATTTTTTCTAGAAAATGATCTATAAAAGATCATAGAGTATTATATCCATTCCATATAAAGTTTTCAGAAACATTGGTCAGCTGGATATTTCTTGAACAATTATATACAAAGAACTGAAGTAGGCATCTTAGGGAAAATGAAGAAAGATAATGGAGGGAACCATTTATTTTCTTGTCCTTTAAGGAAATCTGGCATTGCAGTAATTTTACTTCAGCCTATGAAGTGGTTTATTGGAGACATTCCTTTAAAAAAAATAACAGATTTTGTATGTTATTTTAATTTAGACAGTTTTACTAATAATTTAACTTTTTGTTGGCTGTAAAGAGATGACTAACATTTACTTGGTTTGGACTAATGAAATAGTTGTTATTTTTTTTAGTTAAAATTCATTTTTTAATAAAGCAAAAATAAGCTGCTTTTGAAAGTTTCAAGAAAATGTTTTTATTAAGCAAAGGACCTGAATATTAGAGAAAACATTCTCCATTTTTTATTGAAAAAAAATGGAGTGTATAAAATTCCCATTTAGTTATTATGAATTTAGAAGAGTGTTCCATTGTAGCAGCAACTCCCTCTGGGGGATACATCCCCATTGGAGTGTGAGCCTGTCAGAATAGAAGGGAGCCCTTGTTGGTTTGAGAAAGCCCCAGAAGTGATTCAGACTTTCACTTCTCCTACCCCAACCCTCTGTTGAAAATCACTGGTTTGAAAAAGGTATCACAGCTCTTTTTTCCAAAGTATCTGGGTACACTATTTAGCACCTTCTTTATTAACTTTTTATTTTTATTTTTTCCTTTGGCTGCATTGGGTCTTCGTTGCCGCACGCACACTTTCTCTAGTTGTGGTGAGCGGGAGCTACTCTTTGTTGTGGTGTGCAGGCTTCTCATTGCGGTGGCTTCTCTTGTTGCAGAGCACAGGCTCTAGGTGCACGGGATTCAGTAGTTGCAGCACTCAGGCTCAGTAGTTGCAGCACACGGGCCCTAGAGCATGTGAACTTCAGTAGTTGCTGTGCATGGGCTTAGTAGTTGTGGCTTGCGGGCTCTAGAGCGCAGGCTCAGTAGTTGTGGTGCACGGGCTTAGTTGCTCCATGGCATGTGGGATCTTCCCGGACCCGGGATTGAACTCGTGTCCCCTGCATTGGCAGGTGGATTCTTTAACCACTGTGCCACCGGGGAAGTCCTCCAGTTAAGGAGGATTGAGACAAAATGTCTTACTCTTTGTGGCCTTCACAGCACCTAGTATAATAATGATGGACACATAAAAGGTATTTAAAAAAATTTTTTTAATTGAACCCTAGCTAGACCTAAGGTAGGTTTTCTTTTTCTTAGTTTCCACCCAATTTTGTTTAGTCTGAAAGGGATGCTGTTGCTTATTTCTTACTATAATACAATAGATTGGTTTGAATTCTGGGCTTCCAGGCAACCACCTCAGAGAAGACTGCTGTTTAATTTACTTGCTACAAACAAATGGTTCTTCAGTGGAGGGGGCCTCTGCGGTGGTACTGATACCTCTGCTTCCATGTTTGTACTGTAGGTGCTATATAGAATCTGTAAGGTGCCTAGCAGTGACTTCTCTCACTGCTAACACTCAGAAACTTAAAGGCAGAGGGGGAAGTGAATGTAGATAGTGTCTAATAGTAACATCATAGTAAGCACTTTTAATGCTTTTAAAGATTTAAAAAATGTATTTAAAGATTTTTTTTTTAGAAACTATCAAAATCAGATGCTCAATTTGGGTCAATTTTCAGATTATCAGTGTATAAGTAATTTGTATTCGCCTACAAATTTACCCTTATAAAATTATATTTTCTTCTAAAACTATACTTTTTAAGCTTTAATTTTTCTTCATTGATCTGTATTGCCTTTAAGTTTTTTATTGAAGTATAGTTGACATACAATATTATATGTTACAGGTGTATAATATAGTGATTTACAATTTTTAAAGGTAATACTGTATTTATAGTTATAAAATATTGGCTATATTCCTTGTGTTGTAAAATATACCATTGTAGCTTATTTTATACATAATAGTTTGTACCTCAGCAGATGAATGGATAAAAAAGATGTGGTGTGTACACACACACACACACACACACACACACACACACACACACACACACACAGAGTGGAATACTACTCAGCCATAAAAAAGAATGAAATTTTGCCATTTGCAACCACATGGATGGACTTGGAGGGCATTATGCTAAGTGAAATAGGTCAGACAGAGAAAGACAAATACTGTATGATATGACTTATATGTGGAGTCTAAAAAATACAACAAACTTGTGAATATAACAAAAAAGAAACAGACTCACAGATACAGAGAACAAACTGGTGGTTACCATTGGGGAGAGGGGAGGGGCAATATAGGTGTAAGGGATTAAGAGGTACAAACTGTTATGCATTTAATTTTTTAACATTTCAATATGTGTTTCCTACAGCGTAACTACAGTAGTTTAACATGAATGTTTGTCACCAGTGGGAATATATTGCTTGGCTTAGTGAACTATGTAATGCTTAAAATCACTTTCATTTAATTATCTTCTTTTAAATCCACCTGAAATTTTCGTGAAATAAAGGAAGTTTGAGAGATTACTGATTTTTATCTTAGAGAAAATCAGAAAATACTGATTATACCATACTGTAAATTTTTCCTGAATCATTCTGAATAACAGTGGTTATTAACAGTAACTGACTATATTTCAGAGCAGAGGTTAACAGCATGCCATCAACTGGGGCATATGCCTTAGGCACCCAGTATATCTTTTTGGCCTGAGAACTATATGTACCACAGGTTTCTCTCTTCAGTTATTTAACTTTTCTCGGCTTTATAATTCTCTAGCTATAAAAAGAGTTTTTCCCCAGCCTATTTCATCTTAATATTAAAATTTGGCTTTGGTTTAACAGGGTAGTGTTCTTCTGTGCTCCCTGACAACTTTACTGGTTTTTTCACATGGATTGTGTTGGGCAATATGCCCCAGGCTGGCCTAGGGAGAAGGGAAATTCTAAACTTTTTTTTATAATGATTAAATCCTTAAGTAAGAGAATCTGTGAAAACTTTTAGCCCTGGAAGAAATGGCCCATGAGTTTCTCTTATTAAATACAAATAATTAGCAAATTCTTTCTTGATCCTTAGTTTCCCCCTTTCCCTAATCTTCGATGCATAAAGATAATCATCTATTAGGTAAAGTATTATTCTATTGGCGGTCATTAAAATTCAGCTGTTTAACTTCCTTCTTTATATTAAGGCCACAAGGTCAGGCTTCTGTTTGCCTGGTTTTATGAAAGTAACTGTGGGAGTGCATTTGGTTTGTGGGTTTTTTTTTTTTTTTAATAGCAGGAATGAATCATGATTATTTCTATGCTTAACTGATTTTCTTATGAAAAAAAATTTTTAACTGTAGCTTCACCAGGTGATATGGATCAGACACAAATTGAGCCCAATCTGTACCTAGCATCCGTATTTACAGGTAAGATTTTTTACTTTAAAAGTTCCAGATTTTTTTCATTTCCTTCTTTCTTTCTCTCATAATAATCAACACAGTAGAGAAAATAATTCCAATTTTTTATTCTTTTAAAATATCTATAAACTTACCCCAGGTATAGAACTCCCTTCATGCACTAAACTCAACTCTCCAAAAGTTAGGAGACAAAAAAAAATCTATCATTTCCTTTTGGAAAGTTTATAAAATGTTGAATTAAAAGGCTGCAGGTGTGGTATTCAGAGCACTGAGGCTAGTACTCGAGATAATTCCATCTGGGGGAGGTTATTTGTTGGGACAGGACACTGTTTGAACTTTGAAGTCAGTTTTAAACAAAGTGAAGCAGCTGGAACCTGGCATAAGAAGAAACAAATCTTTCACGTTTTTAGAGAAAAAAAGATTTGGACTTGTTTTTACAGGTGCCAATACATTTATTCTTCCTATAGGAACTGCTGTATTTTTATCTTAAATTATAAATTTTAAAATAAGCATTTGTCAACTCACTTAAAAAACAGAAGCAATAGTAAACTTAAAAAATGTAATAGGGTGTTTATTTCTAAAACACATTTTGGGATGAGATTATAGTAACATTTTAAATCACTCTTTTAAACATGAAAGTAAGGAAAGAAATGTTTAATACTAACTAATTCTGTAAAGCGGAGGCAAATCTCATTTTACATACTATATACTTAACATCAAATGACCAGGCATCTTCTTCATCAAGGCTTGTAGTATTTGTTCTCAAGCACTGAAGCTATGATGTTGCAAAATCTGTAGGGCTGGGTTAAGTATGTGAGGAGAATTGAATACAGCAGGAGAGTTTAGCAGCTGCTTAAACAAGGAATTTAAGCAAGAGTAGATGAACCCACGGTGGACAGGAAAAAATGCTTCAAGAACTCAGTAAAACACAGCTGAAATACTGTAACATTTTCATAGACATCTGGGAAGCAACTGTTTTGCTGGAACTCAGGGTTGATTTTAAAGACTGGATGAGTCTAAGCAAGCTGGTAGCCGTAAGGAACCACAGACTCTCTAGGTAGAAACAAATCAGTTTGGTTCAGCAATCATTTTAAGGCCCAGTGTGTACCTAGCATTATGCTACAACTTTGTAGAATGCAGACGTAAACAAGATAAAGTTGTTGTCCTCATGGGGCACATTTAACAGGAGCAACAGACCCACAAGCAAATAACAGTAATACAAGAGATAAGGTCACAGATACTTAGTGTGTACCTACTGTACTAGTCACTCGGAAGACAATGAGTGTAAGTTGCAGTCCATGCTCTTAAGGAATATATTGTCCAGTGGATGTGACAGACACATAAATAATTACAGTGCAGTCTCCTGTGTGCTGCAGTAACATTGCCTTCAGAGAATAAGGCATCCGCAGTTAACAGGAGAGGAACCCCTGTATTTCACCACTACGGCTGGGAAAACAACTCAGAGTGTAATTCATCTGCACATGTTCTTGAGTATTTAGGGTCTGCAGACCCCTTAGAGACATTGATAGCTATGACTACCTGCCTCCTTTCCAAACTGTACTTATATGAAAATAATTTGCATATGGTTTCAGGGTATTCACAAATAGATCCTGGGTCACCCATCCATGGACTCTGGATTCAGATCCTTCGGGTACTTGATTAAAGATTATTACCTTTGTTTCCTTTTTAATTTTATTTTTAAATGTGCAGTGTATAAGAAACTCATCTTGATCTGCATGTAGAAATACCCAAATCCAGGCAATTTAAAGTCACTATACTATCTATTCGTCGACTCATAGAAGAATCCCATAAGTTTATGTGGCTTATGCCATGTGCAGTTACTGAATCTGAGTGAGGAGTGTGCAGTGCTGCATTCTTCTGTGAAGTTACTGAGGAATTTTTTACTTCTTTTCTCTGCTTGTCTCCTGTTGTTTTAGGAGAGAATACTTTGTTTGGATTCCTCTCAGTTTGCAAATAACAGAGACATAATAATGTGTTACCAACTGTTTGAAGATTAGAGTCAGAATCTAAAACCTGCTGATGAAATGGATTATCTAAACCTAAAAAGCTTTTAGAAAGTTTTGTATATGTATTTTTAAAAATACACATGTGATATACAGGCAAATTCTTAAATGGACATAAAAAATCTCGTATTATTATTTTATTACTTAGAATAAATTAGTTTTAGATTTTCTGTTCCTTAGTCTTACAATCAAAGAATAGAAAACAAAATTTCTTTATGAATTTTAAATATTTTTAAAGCAAAAAAATTGAATTTCAAATGCCTAAAGAGTTTTACAAATACGACTTAGGATGCTTCAAATACATGGTCTCGCTCAGTGACATCTCCTGCTTAAATGCATGCCAGGTTAAATGACGTACTGCCTACCCACAGAATCAAGGAATAATCTCCCTTTTTTAAAAACAAATCTGAAAACAGCTGTTGAAACAATTACATCATAGAGTAATGACATGACTGTGGAAAGTTAAAAAGTCAAACTTTGAAAGCATCAAACTACATTTAATATAGGTAGAAAATTTATGTTTGCTTTAATGATGATTTATTAAGATATTATGTCTTTTCTTTAAAAACAAATTAAACTCTGTGAGGACCATAACTGCATATGAATGTGACTCTTTTTGCCTGTTAACAGTGATGCTTTTGAAAAACGTTTCCAGTCTAAAAAGTTCTCTTTTAAAGCTCTAAAACTGTGACTGTTTAGCTTGTGTAAATGAGCACTTCAAAAAAACCTTTCCAAAATGTACATTAGCAAACACCTTTAGATAAGGTGATGTATTTTATTGATATAACTCATTGATTAAAACTCAGTTACTAGGGCTTCCCTGGTGGCGCAGTGGTTGAGAGTCCGCCTGCTGATGCAGGGGACACGGGTTCGTGCCCCGGTCTGGGAAGATCCCACATGCCGCAGAGCGGCTAGGCCCGTGAGCCATGGCCGCTGAGCCTGTGCGTCCGGAGCCTGTGCTCCGCAACGGGAGAGGCCACAACAGTGAGGGGCCCACGTACTGCAAAAAAAAAACAACCAAAAAAAACTCAGTTACTAGAGTTAAAAGTAGCCTAATTATTTGGAGGCCTTCTAAAGCTGTGGGGTTTTTTTTCTTAGTGTATTTCAGTGACACATTCTTATCCCTCTCTCCTAAGTCGACTGCCTTTTGCAGCCCACTCTGAGGGTCATTGCCTCTTAGGATAATTTCTTTCCAGTTCCATAAAAGTAAGTGCTAATCTGTTTTAAGTGCTTTTGATTTGCCAGCACTATTCAAAACACTTTATATGCATTATCCCATTTAATCCGCATAAAACCCTCTGAGGTAGGTACTCTTACCTTTATTTTGTAGATGAGGAAATGAGGGTTTAGAGAAGTTATGTAACTTTCCAAAAGTCCCTTATCACTCATTCTCCCTCATACCCCTTACCTATTTTTCATTATAGCACTCATCACTGCCTGACATAATATATGTTTGTTTCCTTACTTGTTTGTCATTTGCCCTTCACATCCAGCTGGGATATGATGTCAGTGAGATTAGAGCCTTTGTTTTCTTCACTGCCGAAATCTCCAGAGTCTAGAACAGTGCCTGGCACATAGGTGCTCAGTTGATATTTATTGAGTTAACAAATGGATGAGCCTAGCCCTGCCCTATTATGGAATCCATGCTCTGTTCCTCCCCCTTCCTCTTTTACTCCTTCCCACATGAAAACCTCACACTGACAGTCTTGATGGGACCATTCCCAGGTGACTGAACAATAGATCTCATTTGGACCCCAGACTTGACTGATCATAAAGGGACTTGTGCTTGAAACTTCATCACTGCTCCTCTCCTTAGCTGCCCCTACCATTACATACCACTACTAAAATGGAATTTCCCTCAACAAGCTTTAAAAGTACTAATTTGTTATGTGGATAATTAAGGTATTTGGTATCAGGCAAAAAGCAATGAGTTGTAGTCTCAGCTCTACCAATTACGAATTAGGTGAATTATACTAGACTCTTTTGAAAACCTTGTGTGACTCGTACCTTGTGTGACTCTTCATTCTTGGGTCTCTTCCTACTTATCTAACACTTCCCTTTTGTGTTCCTCTATTTTCTCTTTATTCACCTTTCTTTGTCCTTCTCTTATTTCTGTCATCATTTATTTTGTTGTCCTCTTTTTCTTCATTGCCTTCCACATCTTTTAAGTCCTATCTCACCTGCTACTTCCACCTAATTTAAACCAAGTATTCCTCTACATGTTTATCTCCACTACTAGGTTTTAAGCTTCTTGAAGTTGAGGACTATTTCTTTTTCACCTGTGTATCATCTTCTCAACACCATCTTAGCTCCACACATACAGTAGGCTTGTATAGATGTTTAGTTAGTGAGCATGTGCTTTCGGAAAAGCCCACTCTGACATCTCTGTGCCTCAGTTAACTTTACCTTGTCTGCCTCCCAGAATTACTGTTAGGATGAGATAATATGATGGGCAAAAGATCTTTGCAAAATTTTAATTGCTGTATAAATCTAAGGCAGTAACTATAAGAAATAGCATAACTTTACAATAATTGAATTTAATATGTTCCTTGAGACTTGGAAACTTCTTCAAGGTCCAAAATAAAAAATAGTTATAGCTCTTGTTATATCACTGAACAATTTAATCAGTAATTTAATGTGCAGAGTAGAAAATAAAGGCACATGTAAAGCAGTTTTGTGAAACTGGATAACAAAGAAAAGAAGAATATCTGGCATCAGTGTAGTTTTTGACAGATATGTAAGTAATGCAAGGAATGGAATTTTTCTTAATCGGGGGAAGATAACATTTAATTTTACAAGTTGAAAATTAATTTTGCTCTCAAGCCTTAGTTATAGCCTGTATTGGTTTTTACTTTATTGACGAGGTAAGCTCTGATCTTGGATACTTCTCTTGGTTATTTTGTATATTCTGCATCACGGCTTTGTAAAATGTCAGAATATTTAAACAATGCTTATGTCCTATGAAGGTTTTTTTTTTTTTTTTGTGGTACGCGGGCCTCTCACTGTTGTGGCCTCTCCTGTTGCGGAGCACAGGCTCTGGACGCGCAGGCTCAGCGGCCATGGCTCACGGGCCCAGCCCCTCCGTGGCACGTGGGATCTTCCCAGACCGGGGCACGCACCCGTGTCCCCTGCATCGGCAGGCGGACTCTCAACCACTGCGCCACCAGGGAAGCCCCTATGAAGATTTTTTAAAAGAAGTTCTTATTGTTTCTTTTTTTAATTTATTTCTTTTTTAAATTTATTTTTATTTTTGGCTGTGTTGGGTCTTTGTTGCTGCGCTCAGACTTTCTCTAGTTGCAGCAAGCGGGGGCTACTCTTTGTTGTGGTGTGCTGGCTTCTCAGTGCGGTGGCTTCTCTTGTTGCAGAGCACGGGCTCTAGGTGCGCGGGCTTCAGCAGTTGTGGCTTGCGGGCTCTAGAGCACAGATTCAGTAGTTGTGGCGCATGGGCTTAGTTGCTCCATGACACGTGGGATCTTCCCGGACCAGGGCTTGAACCCGCGTCCCCTGAATTGGCAGGCGGATTCTTAACGGCTGCCCCACCAGGGAAGTCCCTTGAATGTTTATTTAATATATATTTTTTCAGCATTTAAAATGTGTTTGGTATCATTCCAGACACAGAGACTACAAGTACTGAATAAACCATAAGTTTATAAACAATGTTTCTTAATTTTAGTTTTTATCATATCCTGACAGAGCTAAATTTCAACAAGTCTTTTCCTATTTAAAATATTTGTTCTATTTAAATTGATATAATAATTGCTTTCTTCTTAAAGGATTATGCTGTTGCATTATAGTTTGTAGTACTGCTATAATTATACGAAATCTTATTTCCTTTTCCTCTTTTATTAAAAATAAATTGATACAAGTAACAAAAAGGAACGGTATATTAAAATAGTGTTTGTTAGACTTCCTAATATGAAAGGAATTTTTCTTTTACAAGTATTTTGATCATCTTGAACAGCTGTGATTGAGTCATCATTGAATCTCCAAAACTGACTACTTTTACTGTGGTCCCTATAAAAACTTGATGGAAAACTTCACTTTATTACTGTGGCAACTATTTTAAAAGTATAAAGGAGTTTTAGAAAAATTACTATGACTCTTGACTCAGAGATGTCTTTAAGATTATTTAGGATAATTTACTTTTAAGATGCTTATTATTATGTATATATGGTAAGTACATGAAATTTGAAATGAGGATTTTTGTGGTCTTAAATAGTACCAAGTTGGCATTCTTTATGCTCTTAGGCAATGTGCTTTTTAAACTTAGAGGAGTGAATTAGGGTATATGCAGATAGATATATATATGTAGTCAACTCTGGGTTTTTTTAAACATATTAATGAATTCTTCATTTCAAACTGCCTCCCTGACTTGGTCTTACCTAGCATTTATCATCTGTACCACAGCTTTGGGCACTTGTATACCATCTTAGTCTATTCAGGCTACTATAACAAAATGCTATAGACTGAGTGGCTTTTAAACAACAGAAATTTATTTCTCACAGTCTGGAGGCTGGGCATCCAGAATCAAGGTACCTCTTCCTGATTCCTGTGTCCTCACATGGTCGAAGGACTAGCATGGTCGAAGGGGCTAGCAAACTCTCTGGGGCCTCTTTCATAAAGGCACTACTCTCATTCATGAGGGCTCCATCCTCATGATCTAAGCACCTCCCAAAGGCCACACTTCTTAATACCACCACACTAGGCATTAGGATTTCAACATATGAATTTTGGGGAGACATAAACATTCAGATCATAACATATACTTCTAAAATGTTGTTTCTTAATTGTTCAGGGGTGGAAGTGGAAAGGAGGGTGTATTTTACCTCTGTGACAAGTTCTGAGCACCTTGAGAAAAGAAATTATCACAAATGCAATCCTTTTTTGATCCCCAGTATTATTTAGGAAAATTTAAGGCATGTAAATACCCGGGTACACTTGTTTAGCTGAAGGAGTTTCTCCTTTTTACAGGTGGTAAAGCAGTTCCACTCTTCACTTTGCAGACATCACCTGCCAAGATGTCCATGACACCAGCCTCAGTGAACCTGGAGGACCGCTCTCAGTCTCTGAGCATCAGCACTGTCCAGGGGGACACAGAGTCCTCGGGAACAGATACCTTCTGAATGTAAAGTGAGAGCCAGTACAGTATTTGTGCTGCTGGTTTTGAGGTCATTTTTCTCTGGCATAAAACTATCTCTCAGACCCTTTTGGTCCTTCAACATATTCAGAAAAACAATTTTTAATTTTTTATTAAAATGAAAAGTGTAATTTGGGTATTTAGGTGACATTTTAAAATAAAATAATTTAAATGGATATCATCATGAGTCTTTGTTATTTCTTAGAATCCTGAGGCAGCGTAGAATAGTGGAAAGGGCATAACTTTTGACATCTAAAAATTTATTCTACAGATATAATTATCTGTACTTAGTTATGAAATTAAGTTGCTCAAGGTTATTCTGTTTCTCTTTTATATATACATTCATTTGTATTATTTTTTAGATTACACATATAATTGGTGTCATACAGTATTTGTCTTGTCTCGCTTATTTCATTAAGCATAATAATCTCTAGGTCTGTCCACGTTACTGCAAATGACAATGTTTCTTTTTTTTTATGGCGGAGTAATATTCCATTATATATATATATATATATACCACATATCTGAGGTATATTGTTAAAGTGAAAAAGGCCATGTGCAATATAGTGTATGAATTATGCTACCATCATTTAAGATGAAGTGGGAGGAATCCAAATATATGGCATGTATATACACATATGCTTACATACACATATTTGCTTATGTATCCATTAAATATCTTTGGAAGGATAGACAAAAAACAGCTAACTTGGTCTCCAAGGGGGGAGATTGAGTGGCTAGGTGATAGGTTGAGTGACAGGAGTTAGGTATGACTGTATTTACTGTGGATTTTTATATACCTTACATGTACACCTTATAAATCTTTATAGTGTATAAACCTCTGAAATGTGATTGGATTAACTTTAAAAGTGTAAATACATAAAATTAAAAGAAAATAAAACATGGCTTTGTAATCAGACACATGTATGTTCTAATTCCAGTTTCTTCACCTTGGTCTGTGATGGGGCAAATAAACCCCTCCTTCACAGCTGCCTGGGTAAATGGGTTTAATACCTGGTTTGCAGGATACTGGGGATTATCAGTTGTGTTGGGGGTAGCACCCACCATGGTGCCTGGCACCACATAAGTGCTCAATTAATGGTGGATGTCATTATCTTGAGGGGTTTAATAAGCATCCTACACTGGACAGTAAGCATATAAGAAGAAGGGCAGCTTAGCATTAGCAAAGACATTTATCTCTCTGAAAAATTTTTTCTGTGACAACTAAAATTCAAACACAGTAACTATAGTCATCCTTGACTTTTCTCAGCATTTTTCTGGTGAGTCTCAGCCCTGGCTGTACAGTAGAACCTCTGGGAGCTTTAAAAATGCCTGGTTTCCATATCCAGGGATTCTGATTTAATTGATCAGAGTGGGACCCAGGCATTGGTATGAAAAAAGGAAAAAGACCTTCCCAGATGATTTTAATGTGCACTCAAGGTTGAGAATTACTGAAGAGCAATTTAGAATTCCTTAAACTTCTAGTAGGACCCATTGTTGGGGAAACTTAGAGTCTGAGTGTTTTTTCTCACTGAAGATAGAAGATTCAAGAACCTGTGGAAACTCAGAAATGTGTCCACACATGTTTCTTCTTATGTCACAGCTCCTCAAGCTTCACACAGGTATTTGGTTACTGAAATGCTCTAGGTTTCACTTTAGAACCTATTTTTCTTTGCTATGGCCTTTTAGCCATGTCTGCTTGTAATAGTTCCCATTAAACAAGAACAAGAAAAATGCTGTTCTGTGGATCATAATTTGGTTTTGATGTTCACTTACAAGTCTCTGATAAACGAAAGCTGCCGAAATGTTTCTAAGTGCTGCTTCGTTCTAAACATTACCCACCCCCCGCCCCAGTTTCTGGTTTTCAGGACTTTTTCTGGTTGGGAAAGATGTTTCTTAAGTTTAGCAAAAGCATTTTAAATGATTTTAATTATTGTGATTAAAATATGTTTATTCCACCTGCGTCTTTTTTCTTTAATTGAAGTATAGTTGATTTACAAAGTTGTGTTAGTTTCAAGCGTAGACGAAAGTGATTCAGTTATACTATATATATAGTTTATATATGTACTTTATATTCTTTTTCAGATTATTTTCCATTATAGGTTATTATAAGATATTGAATGTAGTTCTGTGTGCTATATAGTAGGTCCTTGTTGCTTACCTATTTTATATATAGTAGTGTGTATCTGTTAATCCCAAACTCCTAATTTGTCCCTTCCCCACTCACTTTCCCTGTCAGTAACCATAAGTTTGTTTTCTATGTCTTTGAGTCTATTTCTGTTTTGTAAATAAGTTCATTTTGTATCATTTTTTTTAGATTTCACATATAAATGATATCATTTTGTCTTTGTCTGACTTATTTCACTTAGTATGATAATCTCTAGGTCCATCCATGTTGCTGCAGATGTCAATATTTCATCCTTTTTATGGCTGGGTAATATTCCATTGTATATACCACACCTTCTTTATCCATTCATCTGTCGATGGACATTTAGGTTACTTCCTTGTCTTGGCTATTGCAAATAGTGCTGCTATGAACATTGGGATGCATGTATCTTTCGAATTAGAGTTTTCATCTTTTCCAGATACATGTCTGGGAGTTGGATTGCTGGATCATATGGTAACTCTATTTTTAGTTTTTTAAGGAACCTCCATGCTGTTCTCCATAGTGGCTGCACCAATTTACATTCCCACTAACAATGTAGGATGTTTCCCTTTTCTCTACACCCTCTCCGGCATTTATTATTTGTAGACATTTTGATGATGGCCATTCTGACCAGTGTGAGGTGATACCTCATTGTAGTTTTGATTTGCATTTCTCTAGTAATTAGCGATGTTGAGCATCTTTTCATGTGCCTATTAGCCATCTGTATGTCTTCTTTGGAGAAATGTCTATTTAGGTCTCCGCCTATTTTTTGATTGGGTTTTTGTTTGTTTGTTTGTTTGTTTTTGCGATATGTGGGCCTCTCACTGTTGTGGCCTCTCCCATTGCGGAGGACAGGCTCCGGATGCGCAGGATCGACGGCCATGGCTCACGGGCCAAGCCGCTCCGTGGCATGTGGGATCTTCCCGGACCGGGGCACGAACCCGTGTCCCCTGCATCGGCAGGCGGACTCTCAACCACTGTGCCACCAGGGAAGCCCTGTTTGTTTTCCTGATATTGAGCTGCATGAGTTGTTTGTATATTTTGGAAATTAATCCCTTGTTGCTTGCATTGTTTGCAAATATTTTCTCCTATTCTGTAGGTTGTCTTTTCATTTTGTTTATGGTTTACTTTGCTGTGCAAAGTCTTTTAAGTATAATTAGGTCACATTTCTTTATTTTTGTTTCAATTCCATTATTTTAGGAGATGGATTCAAAAAGATGTTGCTGCAATTTGTGTCAAAGAATGTTCTGCCTATGTTTTCTGCTAGGAGTTTTATAGTATCCAGTCTTACATTTAGGTCTTTAATCCATTTTGAGTTTATTTTTGTGTATGGTGTTAGAGAATGTTTTAATTTCACTCATTTACATGCAACTGTCCAATTTTCCTCAGCACCACTTATTGGAGAAACTATCTTTTCTCCATTGTATATTCTTGCCTCCTTTGTCATAGATTAATTGACTATAGGCGCATAGGCTTTCTTTCCTGTTCCATTGATTTATGTGTCTGTTTTTGTGCCAGCACCATACTGTTTTGATTACTGCAGCTTTGTAGTATAGTCTGAAGACAAGGAGTATGATTCCTCCAGCTCCATTCTTCTTTCTTAAGATTGTTTTGGCTATTCAGGGTCTTTTGTGTTTCCATACAAATTAAAAATTTTTTCTTTTATTTCTGCGAAGAACTAAAGAAAAGAACTAGGTATTTTATTCTTTTTGATGTGATGGTAAATGAGATTGTTTCCTTAATTTCTCTTTCTGATATTTTGTTGTTAGTGTATAGGAATGCAACAGATTTCTATATGTTAATTTTGTATCCTGAAACTTTACCAAATTCATCGATGAGCTCTAGTAGTTTTCTGGTGGCATCTTTAGGATTTTCTGTGTATAATATCATGTCATCTGCAAACAGTGACAGTTTTATTTCTTCCTTTCCAATTTGGATTTCTTTTTCTTCTCTGATTGCTGTGGCTAGGACTTCCAAAACTATGTTGAATGAAAATGACAAGAGTGAGCATTCTTGTCTTGTTCCTGATCTTAGAAGGAATGCTTTCAGCTTTTTACCATTGAGTATGATGTTAACTGTGGGTTTGTCATATATGGCCTTTATTATGTTGAGTTATATTCCCTCTATGCCCACTTTCTTGAGTTTTTATCATAAATGGATGTTGAATTTTATCAAAAGCTTTTTCTGCATCTATTGAGATGATCATATGGCTTTTATCCTTCAGTTTGTTAATTGATGTATCACGTTGATTGATTTGCAGATATTGAAAAATATTTGCATCCCTGGGATTAAATCCCATTTGATCATGGCACATGATCCTTTTAATGTATTGTTGGATTCAGTTTGCTAGTATTTTGTTGAGGATTTTTGCAGACAAGTTCATCAGTGATATTGGCCTGTAATTTTCTTTTTTTGTGATATCTTTGTCTGGTTTTGATATCAGGGTGTTGGTGGTCTCATAGAATGAGTTCAGAAGTGTTCCTTTCTCTATAATTATTTGGAACAGTTTCAGAAGGATAGGTGTTTACTCTTTTCTAAATGTTTGGTAGAAATTACCCTTGAAGCCATCTTGTCCTGGACTTTTGTTTGTTGGGAGTTTTTAAATTAGTGATTCAATTTCAGTACTGGTAATTGGTCTGTTCATATTTTCTGTTTCTTCCTGGTTCAGTTTTGGGAGATTGTACTTTTCTAAGAATTTGTTCATTTCTTCTAGGTTGCCCATTTTATCGGTGTATAGTTGCTTGTAGTAGCCTCTTACGGTCCTTTGTGTTTCTGTGGTGTCAGCTGTAACTTCTTTTTCATTTCTAATTTTATTGATTTGGGCCCTCTCCCTTTTTTTCTTGATGAGTCTGTCTAAAGATTTAGCAATTTTGTTTATGTTTTCAAAGAACCAGCTTTTAGTTTCATTGATCTTTTCTACGGGCTTTTTAGTCTCTATTTCATTTATTTCTGCTCTGATCTTTATTATTTCTTTCGTTCTACTAATTTTGAGTTTTGTTTGTTTTTCATTCTCTAGTTCCTTTAGTGTAAGGTTAGGTTGATATTTTTCTTGTTTCCTGAGGTAATCTTATATCGCTATAAACTTCCTTCTTAGAACTGCTTTTTAGCAAAAGCATTTTTTATTTAAAGGTGTTGGTAGTTTTTTCACCCTAATCAGAAAACCTGCCTTTTCTAGTTTAAGATAGAAGTATAATCTTTGATTTATTCCACTTTGTATGTACTTGAGCTTTTCTTAAAAGAAAAAAAAAGTTTAGTATCTTTTCATCAGTATTTTGTTTGTTTATAGGATTATTTCTGGCCAAGTTTCCATCTGTATATATTCTGCCAAGCACCTCAAACTTCTTGGAGTAAAATTATGTAAGTAAAAGTAAATGGCTTAAAAAAAATTTTTTTTTAAAGTAAATGGTAATTTTGATGTTACAAGCTTTAAAACGTTCATTTTATTTTTAATTTTATAATTTCCATCTTCCAGCATGAACTGTTTAAAAGACATGCTGTTAATAAGTAGACTCTATCAAGATCAAGGCTGTTACTATTGTTGGGCTTACATGCCAGGGTAACAGGTATTTTAAATGTTTCGTTGGTTTAAATCCTAAAATAAATTTGCTTTTTGTGCATTTTAATAGAATCTTGAAAAAATGTTTTTATTTTCAAAAGATGATTACATCAGTATATTTCTTATCACTTGCATATTTCTGATCTCTTAATTTTTCTTTTAAAATATTAAACATATATTTAAAAGTTTTTCTATTAAAAGCTCAACATTTTTCTAAAAAATAAATAAAATAGCATTTCTTAGTTTGTGGTGGATTACTGCCCCTGATCCAAGAATAATTCTGTAGTTGAAACATTTTTGAAACAACTTTTAAAAAATGTCCTGAAGCCATCATTTCCTTATAGATGAGTAACTTGAACTTCTGTGATGTTGCTAAGAAGAAACCCACTGAAATATTCTTTTCTACTATACATCTATATATATACCTGTTTAACAAAAATTAACTCTGAAGGCTGTTGGACACACAGTGCGGTGTGGATACTTACGGCCCAGTCTGGGTAGCCATCTCAGGATTCGTCATTCTCGCCCTTTGGTCATCTGCCTCTCCTGGGGAATGAAGGTTGACCAAGGAATTGTCTCTTCCTAGTATGGGATCACCATTTGGTCACCTAACATCAGTTACACAGCAGTTTTAAAAACTCTCTTACAGATGCATTGGAAAAAATGAATATTATAATGAGAAATCCCATCATTACAGTTCAGAAAATTTCAGGAGGCCAGTTTTTTACTTGACCTAGCCCATGCCAGGAGAATAGATTCCAAGTCTCAGACTGTCAAACCTTTGAGAGTAATCAGCCTGTGTCTGTACTTTTTAAAAAATTAATTAATTTATTTTTGGCTGTGTTGGGTCTTAGTTGCGGCATGCGGGATCTCTGTTGCAGCATGCGGGATCTTTCGTTGGCGGCATGCGAGCTCTTCATTGTGGTGTGCGGACTTCTCTCTAGTTGTGGTGCACAGGCTCCAGAGCACATGGGATCCGTAGTTTTGTGGCACGTGGGCTCTCTAGTTGTGGCCTGCAGGCTTAGTTGTCCCGTGGCCATGTGGGATCTTAGTTCCCCGACCAGGGATCGAACCTGTGTCTCCTGCATTAGAAGGCGGATTCTTTACCACTGGACCACCAGGGAAGTTCCTGTGTCTGTACTTTTTAAAGGTATTATTTCTTCCTGTACTGAAGTGTTTACCTAGAAACAATCGGAAATATTAGCTAGAGTGCAGATGTCCCCCTGGTGAGGCCAATAAATATTGTAAAGCTATGTGATGGAAAGCAAACAAATCAAACCTCTCTTGCTGGATTATTATAGTGTGAATGGTCTCATTTAATAGTTTCAACCAAAGTAAGGGATAAATTACTGACACATCTCTTAAATTCAGGGACCCCTAACCTAGGTAAAAACCCTCAAGCAAATCAATAGACTCCTCTAAACTTCTGGGAGGTCGCTTCTATGAGACCTCTGAAGAGACCCAGATAGTGAGACTGAACAGGATTTAAAATCTTGAAGGGAACTGGTAAGAAGTCCCAGGAATAGTTCTTGGTATGCATAGAGGTCACAGATAAAGAACAGGCCTGGCGCTGCACAATTGATATGATCTATATGTAAAGAGTTGAAAGTGTATGTCTTTTTCGCTGAATCATTATGACAAACAGTGATAAGGATTTCAGTCGACACTTTGTAGCCTGCTTTTCCTGAATGAAGATATATTTTTCTTTTCTATTTTTCACGAGATCTTGCATTAGGAATAAGTATCAAGTGAGGAGGTATTTCTACCATGGGGATAGTTTAATGGGATTTCTTGGTAAGCTTGGTAAGTATTTTTATTTCCTCTTTGCATGGGTTATGAAAGTACCATAGACACTCAGGATTATTTTAAAAGGTGATTGGGTTGATTTTTCTCTCTGGATAAAATATTGGCTGTGTGTAATTCTATATAATTATAACAACCAGCCTGAATGTCTGGGTTGGGAGATAATCATTGTAAGTATAAAGGAGATGTTCAGATCATACTCTTGACGGGCTGTTTGCTAGTGTTAAGCAGAAGTATTCCTAATATTTGAGTGACCCCTGGAGTTGGAAATGGGTAACAGGCCCAGCAAGAGGTCAGGTTAGTAGATGAGGAAACATTCTTAGAAACAAAGTGAGGAAGTAATATATTTTGTTTCAGAAAAGGGAAGGGAAAATGAAGAAAAGTAGAGTCATAGAAAACACAGAGAAGGAAATCAGTAGTCCATAGGGACATATTAACAATCTTACAAGGAAGGCAGTAGGTTTGATTGGATATAATAAAGTTCTAGTTTTGTTTCATTGTCTTGGGTGGAATTTGCACTTCTGAAGTTGTCTGCTTGATCAGAAAGGTCTCCGATAACCTGTTTGTGCCTTGAAGCCATCTGCTTCTGGAGGCTTCTTTGGTTAGCCTCAACTTGCAGTCTGTCATGGGAGTGAACGTCCATTGGTCTGAGTTGGAAGTTCCTTTTCATTATGACATATTACACCCTGGGTAGACTTCTGTAGCTGTTGTCAAGAGGACCTGAAATGGCTCCTTTCAGTAATTTAAAGCATTTTTGCATCTATATCACTTAGTATTTTCTGCAAAACAAACCACCCCCAGACTAGGTGGGTTAAAACAACCATTTATTTATTCATGATTCTGTGGAGCAATTTGGCTGGGATCAGCTGGGGTAGCTTTGCTCTGCTCGGCTCCTCATGGTGTTGTCTGGCCTTATACACGCATTATAGTCCGCTGATAGTTGATGGTCTCATTCATACATCTGGCGGTTGCTGGCTGTTGGCAGGGCAACGGATGTAACTGGGCCCATCATCTAGCAGGCTAGCCTGAGCTCATTCACGTGATATTGGTTGAGAGTTCCTAAGAGCAGCAAGAGAGGGCAAACTCCAATGTGCGAGCAGTTTTCAAACCTCTGCTTGGGTCATGTTGTTAATGCCTTGTTGGCCAAAGCAAGTCATTTCCAAGCCCAGACTCAAAGAATAGAGAAATAGTCTCCATCTCCTTATGGAAAGATCTGCAGTCACATACAAAGAAGCATGCATATGGGATGGGAAGAATTTGTGGCCATTTTTGCAATTAAACACACACTGATATCTTTTCTGGTGAACCTGGTCACTGAGCTAGGAGTCATACAAAGATGTAGATGATGTCTCTTTTGGAAAGGTGGCTTGTGCATGTTGAGCATAAGACAGTACACTAGATTGACTTCTTACAGTATTCAGCTAGATCTGCATGCAACAAAATAGAGTGATTGGTGGCATTTTTCCCAATCACATAGGACATCCTGTAATGATGTCCTATGGAAAACAATCTGTATGAGCTCTGAGGAGGTGATCATGTGGCCGTTAACAATACTGACAAAACATTAGACTAAGGCAGATTAAGGATTTTTGATATTTTAGGAGTCAGCAAATTTTCTCAGTGAAGGGCCAGATAGTAAATTTTATATCGGCTTTGAAGGCCAAATATAATCTCTGTCACATATTCCATATTCTCGTCCTCCTCCTTTTTTTTTTTTAAACAAAATTTTAAAATACGTAAGAAACACTTTTTTAGCTTGTGGACCGTATGAAGAGTCTGTAGGCCAGATTTGTCCCATGGGCTGTAGTTTGCCAACCCCTGATTGGGACAGTTTTATCTTAAGTGTCTCATTTATTCTTTCTACCTTTCCTGCATGGGGAGTACAGTTTTTATGTTAGGAGAGAAACCCTGCAGAGTTCCTATATGATTGTTACAGTGAAATGAATTCCACAGTCACTGGGTAGGAAAGTAGGCATTCCCCATGCTAGGAACACAAAGTCTAACAACTGTAACATCTGTAGCTTCTCATCAAGGAATGGGTTTTTCCATCCTGAAAACTTACAGACTACTGATAGTAAATATAGCCTAGAGACCTGGGTAGTTGTATAAAATCGGTTACTAAATGTTCAAAGGGCCTTGAGAAGGAGTTTCTGTATTTTGTCTTGACCCTCTCGGGTTTACCTGGGTTATGTTAGCACAGGTAAGATGTAATTTTACCACTTCCTAGTCAAATTTTGAAAATTTTTCCATTATTTATCTACTGTGGAACTTGATTTGTTCCTGATGTAGAAAATCATGGGAAATTTAATTAGCATCCACTGGTTGGATCGTGGTACTCCTGAGCAGTTGTCAGGAGATTCTCAGAACCCATCTTTATGGAGAAAATGTCCCTGTAATTGCCAATATTGTTTTTCAGAAGTTTGGGTTGACTGTTATGAGCCAATTGTAGCGAGTCTAAATTGAGCCAGTTTTCCTTCCAAGTTTGGTGGGGATACATGTCCATTTGGTAGAACTCATAGTTGGGGTAATAAAAGCTGCTTGTTAGAATGTGAGTTAGCAAGGGCATTCATTGGTTTCTGGAAGAAGGTGTTGTCTATGAGTATCTCCCTTAACTGACAGGTGTTTTTCAATATCGAATAGCTTTTAGTGAATCATTAATATCTTTACCATTTTCATTAAGGTATCTTAAGAAACCAAAATCCCCTTTTTTTCCCATAGCATCCCAAAGTTATGAACAATTCCAAAGTCATATATATCTGTTTAATGTTTACCATTTGCCAGAGTGCAAGTCAGAGAAATCAGTTCATTCACATGGGCAGATTGAACATTAGGCAAAATGGAGCACTTTGGTAGCTGCATGTTCAGTGGTGGCAGTGTATCCTGCTCAGGAAGTGCCTTTATCCTTTCTAAGATAAGAGCCATCTACAAACAGACTTAAATTAGAATTGACTAAAATTTGACCTGGGCATTCTTATGTATATAGTTTTTGCTTTTTCCTGAAGTATATAATTTACACAGAAAATTGCTCATCCTGAAGAGCTCAGTGAATTTTCACACGTGTATACATACCTGTGTAACTACCTCCCAGCTGGAAATAGAACATTTCCTAGCACTTCAGAAGGTTCCTTTGTGCCCCCTTCCCAGTTAAAACATACCCCTTCTTGTCCAGAGGTAACCACCTTTCTGACTTCTACCACCATCAGTTAGTTTTGCTTGTTCTTGAATTTCGTGTAAGTGGAATCATACAGTGGATAGTCATTTCCTTTTGTCTGCTTTTGTGCAGTATAATGTCTCTGCGTTCATCAATAGTTTGTTATATTTATTGTCATTCCATTGTATATATATTCCACAATTAATTTATTTATTCTCCTTTTGACGGACACTTGAGCTATTGCTACTCTTAATTCTGAACAAAGCTGCTATGAATATTATTGTATTCTGGTGGACAGATGCACTAATTTCTCTTGGGTATTTTTCTAGGTAATAGGGTAAGCAGATGTTTATATTTAGTAGGATTTAGGCATTCTTAATCCCCGAGATATCATTAAACAGTCATGGATTCCTCTTCATCTAGAAGGGGAAGTGAGTGGTGGAATTAAAATGTGAATGACGTTAAGCTGCGATACGTGAAGTGCACAGTGAAGAATTTCCTAAGCCGTACAGCAGCTGACAGAGAAAAGCTGAGTGTTGCCTCTAAGTATCAGGGATTGCACAGCACATGGAATGCAGAGTTAGTGCAGAAGTAAGCGCTCATCAGCCTAGAGCAGAAGCTTTGATCAATTAGATGCTGCTGCCCTCATACGCGGGCAGGGAGGGTGGGTTGTGACTCCAGATCAAAAGAGTTGTTCAGATAGGCAACAGACTTCTGGGGTGAACCTCTCTACTAAATTAACACACCTAGCGCTCGCTTCGGCAGCACATATGCTAAATTAACACACCTATTAGGCAACCTTGTCTTCCCTGAACGATTAGAAGGGTTTGGCACAATTAGGGACATGCAAAGTACAGAGTTGCTGTGGGGAGCTTCTACCTTAGGAAGGGTTCTGGATTCATGTTTTAGTACTCTTGTTTGGGCAATCCTGAATATCCTCTCAGTTGTTTTTGAGTTTAGGCGCTTGAATATAATGGAATAGTTTTTATTTTGGAGGAGGACAGAGAGTGTCTGCCTATAGACAGATCATGACCAAAATTAAGTAGTTTCATATTTTATAGTTAGTTTGTAGTTACAAGTTTTCAATTATGTAGACCAGAATTACATAGAATTGTAACTTTTCTCTAGACGCTTTATGTCCTTTTTCAGTCAATTTTATTAAGAGATATTTGAAGCCTTCCTGTGAACAACTCGGATCAGGAGAACACAGCAATAAATTATCTACCTGTTGTATTAGAGTGGATTCTCATGGGAAAATGGAATCATTAAGGTCATTTACTTGGACACTGAGAAAAATATGAGGGTGATTCCATAAGTCCTCAAGCCCCATGATATTTGCACATGTCCTCAAGCCCCTCAAGTCCTCAAGCAAGAAAGCAACCAATTCTTCTTAACTACTGGTTGCTAAAGAATGCTGCACATATATCCACTGCCATAAAATAATTACTTGTGGAGGGAATGGAGAACAAGGTAGTATTTGGGTAGGAATATGATGAATCTAAGAATCATAATTCTTTTGATTTCTCTGAGGTCTTAAATCAGTAGCATTTCCCATTAGATTTATTAATTAGCAATGTGAGCATTGCAAGGACTGGTGCAGCAGAATTAACCCATGTTCTTAAAAAATGGCTTTGAATACGAGATCCTTCAGGTTTGAGTAAGTCTTGGGTAATTTAGGCAGGTGTTTATAAGGATAGATCTGAATCTTAATAGGGTCAGTATTAATAAGCATAGCCCTTAGCCTTTGGATATGGTTCTTATTCCTAAGCTATGGCCCTTCTAGGATTTCAGTGGAATGTTCAAATTGTTTACCGGGCTCCTCTCAATTGGAGGGACTCTGTCTTTCCAGTATTAGGCAACTGTTGACATCTCTACTCAGCTCTTTCATACTTCCAGCTGTTGCTCTCCACTGGATCCTTGGATTTTCACCCAGCACATGTCAGGAGTCAGCTAAGGATTTGAGAGTTTGTATGAAAATATTGCAACCCCCATCTGTGGCTCTCTTCTTTATGGACTTTCCCTGACCAATATTCAGCCTTTCTGAGAGCCCTGAACAATGGTCCTGACTTCCAAGCCCAGCAAAACTGCCCCTTTGCTTGAGTGTATCCTCCACACGTTGGGAAGTACCCCAGATAAATGTGGATCTCAACAAGTGTGTTTTCCTTCTTTCAAGGTATGAATGTTCTCTTGTTCCTGCCTGTTTTTGGTTCCTCTTCAGTGCCTTCAAATGACTGGTTTTTATATTTTGTCCAGAGTTTGTAATTGTTACTGGCAGGAGGCTTAGTCTGTTATAAATACTTTACCATTACTAGAAACTAGAATAGGAGCAGCAGTAAAATGGTGAGTGAGAGGTAGCCAGACCTTCTCCTTCCTTCTGTCTCCCCTCTCTGCCATCAATCTTTCCACCACTGACCCTCACCTAGAAAGGCCCTGGACCTCAGTAAGAAGAAAGGAACAGAATAGGCTATTGGCATGAAGGGGTGGCTCAAGAATTTGGGGAAGAAAGATGATCTCCCTCTGCAAGTAAGTCTCCTCTCATCAATGATATCCTGAAAACACTAGAGTGGTTCCAAATCTGGCTCTGCACAGTTTAAAAACCAAGATGCACAGGCCCCACTCCATACCCACCAAATCAACAGCAGGTGGAAGGGCCAGGTGATTCTGATGGTTAGTCAGAATTGGGAATCATTACCAGAAGAGGCAGGACTCAGATGTCTCTTGAATGAACGAGTGAATGAATGCATATGCACAACGGGCGATGGTGAGGTCATTCCCACAAGTTAAAACTGCCTGCTCTTCCAAGCCCTGGTCTCCAGTATACTGAGTTGTTGAGGGCTTGTCCGAGTGCTGTGGAAAGTAGCAGCCAGAGTGTGTTTTGACAGTGATATATGATGCCTTGCTTCACGGGAAATAGTTCAGGAACAGCCAGGAAGTCTGAAGTCCACTGAGAATGTGTTAAATGTGAGGTGTCCTGTTAGGTTTCTCAGTCTCTCAACAGTCTTGAAATTTGTTTGTCCTTGTTCCAGTTTATATGCTCCTGAAAAAGGCCTTTTGTCTGTCACTTAAAGATATCCTTAACTCAGGAAACAAACCTCACTTATCTTTAGAAGTGTTTTACTTGGATCAAAAAGCAGCTGAATACAAATGCTTTATGATGCCTGAAAAACAACACCCAGAGGCACAGCTCTAAAGCGACTTTGAAATCCTCCCCTTTTAATACGAACCTTTCTCCTTCGGGAGGATAATTTTTTGAGAGGTAATAATCTGGTTCTTGGTATCAACCCAAGACCCTCTTGCTATTAATTGTTGTAAACAAAGATCTTGCTTGTAAGATGAACATACATCAAGTTTCAGGGACTTTAAGCTTCCCAATAAGAAAAGGGACGATTTGCAATGAATTAATAGCCTCATTCTGTGACCACATTGGAGGACTTTGGTTTAGGGCAGGCAGACCATCCACCAAAGGGCTTACTTGGGGGTAAAAAGATGTGGTTCCCATCCTCCAAGTGCTAAAGATGGTATAAGTTGTCCCCTAATAGATTTCTAGAAGGTACATTGTTATGTCTTCACTTTTACTGCAAGTTTATTGCAGTAACACTAATCAATGCGTGTGTGTATTTGTGTTGTGATTTTTCTCTTCTGAAACACAATCAATAAACCAGTTTTGTTTTTAGTTGGTTCTCTTTTTTCTTGCTGCACATTCACATCTGGATTTTCTCTTTTGGAGTGTAACTTCCTGTGAAGCAGCAATGATGATTTTAAAGAAAAAATGAATATAACGCCTAGCATAAAGTCGTAGTCCTTTAATATACAAAAGTTTTTTGATACTTATTAATGATAATCATATGCACCATTTGGGCGCCTTGTGAAATCATGGACTATGAAAGCAGAGCTCGAATTGTACTTCTTTGCCACCTATTTTTCCAATAGAAAAGACAACTAGGTAAAAGAGAGTATCTATTTAGAAACTTTATCAACATATTTTCTTTTTTTTTAATTGAAGTATAATTGATTTACAGTGTTTCGGGTGTACAGCAAAGTGATTCAGTTATATATATATATATATATATATATATATATATATATTCTTTTCCAGATTCTTTTTCATTATTGATTATTACAAGATACTAAGTATAGTTCCATGTGCTGTACAGTAGGTCCTTGTTGTTTATCTATTTTATATAACATACTTTCTTTTTCATGTTAGAGTTTTCTAAAGTTTTTGCCCAGCATTATTGTTTTATTTGATTTAATCATCCACATGGAATAGAGTATTAATTAGAAGGAAGAGAAGTGGAAAAGAATTAAAATGTGTTTTGGGCAACCAAAGAATTTAAAATGTATACTTTAAACTCAAATTGCATTGATCCTTTTCATATCTATTTGGACATAAAGTTTATGAAGGGGCCCCTAAATTCCTTGTTTTTATGGGATTCTTCCTTAATCTTCTCCCCTTTTTTCCTTTCTCCCTTAGAATGCTAAATATCCTCCTTCTATGGAGACTAAATTAGGTGCATCTTGAATTCATTTCTTAGAACATAAGAAGTCTTTCTCTTCCCCATAAGCTGTCAGTACCATTTATATTTTAAATGAAAGGCAACCCTTTTCCTGAAGGAGGAACTCCAACTTTCTTTAGGGATTATCTAAACAATGTCACGTGTCCTCTTTTCTCTGCTCCATCTTCACATGAGAAAGCATAAATCATGTAACCCAACAAATAAACACAACTGACATGTTATTTCTTTTTCTATAGAGACATCAGCTCTTTAATCTCCTATTTCTTGTGAGCAGGCCTACTTTGGAGGACTGAAATCCTAATGTATACACAATGGTATTCTGTAAGTAAGAAGGGAAACTCTAATGGAACAGTATGTTAGAGAAATTTAATGTAACATGACTACATGAATACCTCTTGCTGTTTTGCTTCTCTCATCCCGTTTGGCTATAAAAACCAGAAAGCATTCCTGCAGAAAGGAAAAGAACAGCTAACTAAGAAAGTCTAACCGTGAAGGGCTGGCAGTGCTCAGTGCCAAGAACCTGAGACTTTCTTTCAAGCATGATGTTTCATTGTTAAGGTTTTATAAGAAGTTAGCTTTAACCTATTAAGAAAAGGGTGATTTAGAAATAGGGGGAAAAGGAACAATTTTCCCCCATTCATTCTTCTCTAGTATAAACAAGGTATGAGGCTAATGCTTTCTTGGCATAACGTGAAGCTCTGAACTAACAAAAGAGTGCAATTAAAGCTCACCTGGCCTCAGAGGTCCTCTTTCCATAAAAGTTAAACTCTAATGATTGGCACTCAGTGGCCAAGATTGGCTCAGGATATTGGCAGCATATTTAATTGATACAGAGCAGTTCTACCAAAATAAAAGTCATTAAACCAACTGGAGGAAGCTTAAGAGAGGAGCAGCAGGGAGATCCTCTTTACATATTTTTTTTAAGGGTGAGCCCTGTGGATGGGGTCTGCTGGTGCGAATGTTTGGTTTGTGAGCCTCTCAAGGCAATCCAGGGGTATCTTTAGGAGGCTGCTTCAGAAAGACCAACAACGTGAATCTTGTTCCCAAAGAAAATGGGTTGTGCTGTGATTTTTTTTAAATTTATTTTATTGAAGTATAGTTGATTTACAATGTTGTGTTAGTTTCTGGTGTACGGCAAAGTGATTCAGTTATACATATATATTCTTCTATACATTCTTTTCCATTATGGTTTATTACAGGATATTAAATATTGTTCCCTGTGCTATACAGTAGGACCTTGTTGTTTATCCATCCTATATATAATAGTTTGCATCTGCTAATCCCAAACTCCCAATCCCCCCTCCCCCACCCCCTCCCCCTTGGCAACCATAAGTCTGTTCCCCTATGTCTATGAGTCTGTTTCCTATGTCTATGAGTCTGTTTCTGTTTCATAGATAAGTTCATTTGTGTCATATTTTAGATTCCGCATATAAGAGATATCATATGGTATTTGTCTTTCTGTTTCTGACTTACTTCACTTAGTATGATAATCTCTAGGTCCATCCATGTTGCTGCAAATGGGCATTATTTCATTCTTTTTATGGCTGAGTAGTATTCCATTGTATATATCTACCACATCTTCTTTATCCATTCATCTGTCAATGGACATTTAGGTTGGTTCCATGTCTTGGCTATTGTAAATAGTGCTACTATGAACATGGGGGTGCATGTATCTTTTTGAATTATAGTTTTGTCTGGATATAAGCCCAGGAGTGGGATTGCTGGGTCATATGGCAACTCTATTTATAGTTTTTGAGGAACCTCCATACTGTTTTCCACAGTGGCTGCACCACTTCACATTGCCACCAACAGTGTAGGAGGGTTCCCTTTTCTCCACACCCTCTCCAATATCTATTGTTTGTAGACTTTTTAATGATGGTCGTTCTGACCCATGTGAGATAATACCTCATTGTAGTTTTGATTTGCATTTCTCTAATAATTAGTGATGTTGAGCATCTTTTCATGTGCCTCTTGTCCATCTGTGTGTCTTCTTTGGAGAAATGTCTGTTTAGGTCTTCTGCCCATTTTTTGATTGGGTTGCTTGTTTTTTTGTTATTGAGTTGTATGAGCTTTTTGTATATTTTGGAAATTAAGCCCTTGTTGGTTGCATCATTTGTAAATATTTTCTCCCAATCTGTAAGTTGTCTTTTCATTTTGTTTATGGTTTCCTTTGCTGTGCAAAAGCTTATAAGTTTAATTAGGTACCATTTGTTTATTTTTGCTTTTATTTCTATTGCCTTGGGAGACTGACCTAAGAAAACATTGGTACGATTTATGTCAGAGAATGTTTTGCCTTTGTTCTCTTTTAGGAGTTTTATGGTGTCATGTCTTATATTTGTCTTTAAGCCACTTTGAGTTTATTTTTGTGTTTGGTGTATTTTAACTTCATTAGTTTACATGTGGCTGTCTAACTTTCCCAACACCACTTGCTGAAGAGATTGTCTTTTCTCCATTGTATATTCTTGCCTCCTTTGTCGAAGATTAATTGACCATAGGTATGTGGGTTTATTTCTGGCCTCTGTATTCTGTTCCATTGAGTCATATGTCTGATTTTGTGCCAATACCACACTGTTTTGGTTACTGTAGCTTTGTAGTATTGTCTGAAGTCTGGGAGGGTTATGCCTTTTATCTTGTTTGCTTTGGTCCAAGTGATTCCCAACTTTCAACCAATAGGGAGCAGGCAGTGGAGCAAGGCATTCTGGGACTCAGGTTTGGTCTGGTAGCTGCACTGATAGCATCTAGGAGAGCCAAGTTGCTTTGTGTGGAATAAATGAATCCCCTGTAACAAGCAGATAAAATGAACTCTTCTTCCCAATCCAAGGCTAGATAATGGGTGGTAAGTATGCCTCCATTCTACAGTGAGGTACTAGGCCCTCATGGAGGACCGGCAAAGGGAGTGGTGATAACCTGACCCCAACGCTCACCTCAAAGATAGAAAAGGCTGATGCTAGATATTAGAGAGAACTTAGGCAGTTGGGTGTGTTTTCCCCCCAAGCAATATATCACCTGAGCCACAGTAGCCTGTAATGTATGGCTTTAATATATTACCAAGGGAAAATGTTCCAGTGTGGGTGGTGGTGAGTTTGATGGGGCCCAGCACGGGAAGCTTCAAGGAGACCACTTGGAAACCTTGTTGTGTCCTGGGAGTTTGAGGAACTCCCTGGACTATTGTCTCAGGAATGTAAAAGTGAGATGCTGTGGCTATTACCCTGATGCAGCAGAGAGAGCGAGAGCAACTGCGATGTATCAGGAACTAGCTACACTTCTCACCAAGGGGGAGGGGGAAAGTCCAGGGATATGTGAGTGGTTTTCTTCTTGGACCAGAAGTAGGCAATGTGGGAGAGAGCCCTGCTGGAGGCATTTTGCATCTTCCCAGAAGGATGAACTAGAGGGGTGATGTGACCCCATTCAGGGTTGGACAATGGAATTCCCTGGGGCTGAGAGGAAGAAAGAAAAACAACCAGCCAGAGGGAAATGCATTACACACGTGAAGAGAATTATAGTCTAATGTTCCCACTGTGATCTCTGAAGAACTCAGAAATGCACCACAAGAAAGGTGGTCAGCTTGAACCATTCACCCAATTTAGGGAGCATCAGCTTAAGATAGCTATAGAGCAAGAGGAGATCCACCCCAGGTGATATTGGTGTCAGTCAAGTAAGATCTTTTATGCTGCTGTCCCCTCCCCCTCCCCCATTCTACAACCTTTCAGGAGGCTGGGCATCCTAGTGAGTTGGGGAGAGCAGAAGTGGGAGAAACAGAAAAAGAAATAGAGAGGAATCTTCCCCACTGCAGGTCTTCCTGCTGCAGAGCCCTGGTCTTTGAGAGGGGAGAAGGTTTGACTTTAAATGCAGTTCAGAATTCTCACAGTAACACTGGGCATTTCGATTTTTGTGATTTTTTTTGTCATTGTCAGTGATCAGAGGATTTTTTGTTAACTAGGAATGAGTGGATAGCTGTGAGTCCTTGTATTACTTGTAATTTTACTTATTATCTAAGAATTAATAGTAATATAATAATTAATCATGCTATTATGCTATTATCATGTAAGAGTGAGTGGATAAGCTGTGGGCCCACATGAGGTGTCATCTGGGGGTCAAGGAACAATGAGCCTCAGACAGTGAACTTGAATGGGACTTGAACAGGAAAAGAGGTATGTTCTGGTTGACCAGCGCATGAGTCAGTTCTGCTCAATCAACATGCCAGGCAGAATTAGGAAATTACTTTATAAAAGAAGATGTTTCCCATCCCTCTTCCTCACCCTGACATAGATATTTTATGCTCCTGAAGTGCATTTTGGGTAAATAAACAATCAAATAAATGGTTTCTGGAGCAGCTAAAAACGTCATTAGAGAATTTAGTGTTCATGAAAATGAAGGGGAATACACAGCCTCTTCAAGGTTCACAGACTATGTTAAATGTTACTTTGTCCAGGATGCAGGTATGTTTCATAGCGATCATCCTCCCAGTGGGTAAGAATCCGGAAATAAAAATTAATAGGACCATTTTTATGCAGTAGGAGAGACATTATGTGTAGAGCTATTGGTGGCAGGCACATGGCCACTTTAATAAAGTCTCACTTTAAACATCCACCAACACTTGATGAGATCACTTGTAGGTTTTTTTTAATGGTGTGTTAAGTTCTAAAATATCCAGTTGGTAATCTGTTTCTGAAGTAGGGCTCTTCAGAGCACGACAAGGTAATCAGTTCAGAATAGCAAAACTCTGCTGGCTAGTGCAGCTCTCTGAGGTCAGGTGGAACATCGGCTCTTGAAGAATGTAAACTGGTGAAATAAATTGTAGAGAAAGATAAACTTGTTCATGCAGGAGGAGGAAGGAGACTAACAAAGCTGCTCAACTCTTGAAAAGCATCATTTCTCAATGCGGTCTATGGAGTCTTTGGAAGGAAATGGTGATTAGCACAAAGGCTGCAGGGTGTCTGATAATTAACGTTTTATTTAGGTTCTTATTTGATTAATGTCTGCTCATCCACTTAGCTTCCTGAGAGCAAGAACTCCTTGTCTCTCAGATTTAAAATGCTGCCCAGGCCTACAATCATTTGGCCTCTTTTCTTTCTTTTTCTTTCATTGTCAAGGGTATTTCCCTGGGAAGGACATCATCTACTGTCTCTCTCATCAACAACTCCCTCTACTAGGCCACACACGCTGCCCACCTTCGCGTGTCTCTCTCAGGGCTTGCGGGTGGGGGTAGTGGAGGGGTGTGCAGGCGAGGGGCTCCTGCACACACAGGCCTGCGGCAGCTTGGATACACTCGGGAGACACTGGCCCTTTGCGGCAAATCCAGAAGTGGTAACTGACCTCTAGTGAATATCCCTTTTATTTTGGTTGGTCAGTTTTTCTGGTAGAACATACTTCAAATTGCAGAGAAATGTAAGCCTTCTTACACTGTATCAGGGCGGCTTGGTACAGTGAGAAAATAAAATGCAAAAAAGCGCCAGGGTTTACTCTTTATCCTGGGGCCCCTTCTTCTTCATGTCAGCACTGACAACTCTGTCAGGCTACTCTCCATTTCAAGAATAGTAAACAGACTGTGTGTGTGTGTGTGTGTGTGTGTGTGTGTGTGTGTGTGTGTGCGCGCGCGTGTGTGTGTGTGTGTGTGTGTGTGTGTGTGTGTGTGTGTGTGTTAAGCAGGGTATAGACCATAAGGAGATAGTAGGAGATATTGTTCACAGAGGAGAAACAGAGCATGTACCCTTAACCCTGTTCTTCATCCGATGTCCGTGGGTCCCCATTCTATAACTTCCTTCATCAGAGTTTGCTTTTTAGGATCTTTGTATTTATAAACTATCCCTCCAACAAGCGATGTTAAACTGTTTTTAAAAAGTGAATGACTTCTGGTTTTATATTTTGGTTGTTGTGTTTGGCAACTAAACGGGAAATTCAGGGCAGGCCTCTCTCCTCAGAATGTATAACTAGGGGACTGGGCTTTCTTCCTTCAGGGAGACTCATGGTAGAGAGACGTTTTAACAATTGTTCATCTTAAAATGCACCTTAAAAATTTCAAGTAACTTGTACACACACACACACACACACACACACACAAACACATTAATTTTACCAATGGGAAGGCAGATTTAAAGCGAAACTAGTGAGATCTTCTCATTCCTTCCAGAATGTGGTCCAAGATGAATACATTAAGTTTAGAGCTTGGGATTTACCTAATGGTTTTCAGAAGCCAACTCCATAGCTTTGATTAATGCTGCCTCATAATACCAATAATGTTGTACCCCAGTAAATCATTGGAACATTTTCCCTTGGTAATATATTAAAGCCATACATTACAGGCTACTGTGGCTCAGGTGATATATTGCTTGGGGGGAAAACACACCCAACTGCCTAAAGTCCGTGTTGTACACACTTGGGTGGAATTAAGCCCAGCTACCTTTTCATGGAATCTGTTTGCAGCATTGAGTGTGTTCAGAGAACTTTTGTTTCCTGCCCCCCCGCCCCTGTGCCCGACATTGAAGACATGCTCCTCAAATTTGCATTGGTTTTTTGTTTCAAAGGACCAAAACTCTGCTCAAGTGCAGATGCATGTGAAAAATGTTGAACCAGTTAAAAGTATGGATTTTATAGTCCTCAAAATTGGTGGGTTTGAATTACAGCTGTTTCATTCAATGGGCTACGTGGTCTTGAGTGAGTTAGTCATTTAGACTTTCTATGAAATGGGGAGTGTGTGTGTGCGTGTGTGTGTGTGTGTGTGTGTGTGTGTGTGTGTGTGTGCTGTCTACCTTGCAATGTCACCAAGAGGATGAGCTGAGATCCTGAGTGTAAGTGGACAGTCCAGTGCTGGGCACCTAGTCATTGAGCGGTAGCTAGTTTTGAATGTTCTAGCAGGGACCTCCTGACCAGCATTTCTATACCCTACTTGGAGCCTTCCCACAACAACTGCTTTATACTGAGCTGCTTTGAGTGACTAGTTTTATACAGGAGTTAAGGTTAATGATCCAGGTAATGGCCTTCCATTTGGAAATGGTATGGCAGAGTTGCAGGGCAGTGCGAAGTACCCTGTCCAGCAGGCTCCATCCTCCCTAGACTACCCTCCTTGCCAGGCAATAATGACCAGCTTAGCTCTGCGATCTGCGCACAGCGTGGACAGGATCTCAGGGAGAGTGGAAGTAGTGGCCATCCTAGTTCTTGTCCTGTGTTTTGGCTTTTGGTGCTAGAGGTAAAAGAAAAAAAATGAAACTGAAGAGACAGCTTTTTTCACCAAGTTCAGGTAAAATAATTTGGTTTCAAGCATCTCAGATAATCTCTGCTAAACTTTGCTCGCAGCTGAGGCTGCACTGGTCTGATCTCACAATCAGCAAAACCCACAGTTACCTTTTAAAAAATGCCCCACTTGTGTTGTTATAGAAATCTGCCTATGCCTCATGTGAACAACTTGTGGGGGGAAATCGTATTTATTGTACATGAAACATATCGATAATAACACAAATAAGGAATTCTTCTATAATTTCACCTGCCTGACACAGCTACCACTTTCATTTTCCTAGAATCCTCTCCAAGCTTTACCCTATGCATACATAATTTTATATAATTACATTATTGCATAATTAAAATCATTAATTTAGATTAATTTTATTAGATAAGTAATATATAAATATATATGTGCTGTAAAAATGTAAAACTAGAATTCTATAGAGCTAACAGGGAAAGTCTTTATTACCTCTCTCCAACCAGTTTTTGTTTTGTTATAATTTTGGGGTTTTTTTCAAAAAGGACATCATCTACAAGTGTTGTCTGTGACTTCCTTTTATTCACTTAATATATCTTAGAAATTTCCTTGTTGGTACCTAGGCCAACTGTTACAGCCTTCCTTTTGTATTTAACATTTTTATAAACTTTTCTTCACGTTGCCAAATATTTTCAGAATTCTCATTATGAACAATGAGTGTGAGTGGAATTGAGACCCACATGGCTTATTTCTGGGACATGAAACAATCTAGCCACAAAAGCCTTTTCCCCAGATGAGCAGTGTTTATTCGATACTTAGTTGGTTGGTGAATCATAGAATGGCTCACTGGGAAGGCAGTGAGCCTATTCCCATTTTACAGATGAGGCAACTGAAACCCTTCCCCACGTTTTCCTGAATGGAACGCAGCACATCTGAGGATGAGGACCATGTGCTAAGAAAGGGCCTGGGTCCCTTACGACTTCTTTGAGCAGTTCTGTCAGCTCTGGGTTGCCTGCCTCTGGACTTCGTATTACATGAGAGAAATAACCAGCTACTTGGTTTAGTCGCTATAGCAGGGTTTCTATCACATGCAGCCCAACACTTTCCTAACTGATACAGCTGTGTTCTCTCATTTGTTTATCCACTTACCATTTATTGATTTTGGTCATGTGCCCACAATGTACAGATTATGCACATAAGAATAATAGTTAGCATTTATAGAACACTTACCATGGACAATGCTTGTGTCATGACTTTCCCATGTCTTCTCATTTAGTATTCACAATAACACTCTAAAGTAGATATTATTTTGCTATTTTTACAAATGAAGAAACAAACTCAGAGAGATGAAATAACCCACTCAACAGCACTCATCTAGTAAGCTCCAAGCCTCTCATTTAACTGCAAGAAACTGCACCCCATTTATCCTTTAGGGAATAGGGACCCAACAGAATTTTTTGAGAAGCCAAGCCATATGATTAAATAAATCTTTACACTGTGAAGTATGTATGGTTATTCCCATTTTCAAACGAGATCCAGAGAGATCAAATGACTTCAATGCAATTAATTCAGGTTGACAAGCATCCACTGGGCACTGGGTTCTGGAGACTTTCTCAGGTGCTTGAGGCTACACAGCCAGATGAGGCAAAGCCTGGCTGAAGTGAACACTGCAAGGGAGGCAAGACTTTTCTGGAATTAAAGCAGTTGCAGAAGTTGTGCTTTCTCCGGCTGGCATCAATTACTGACTTTCTGTCAGCAGAATATTCCAGATGGGCTGGTTTCTATAAAATCCCTAGGGAGAATCCCAGGGCTTAGGTTCTGGGGGAAAGGAAGGGAGGAAATTGGCAAAGGAGACTGTTTGAAAGGGCCGTTTTTCAGTCTTCTCAAATCAGGTACAAAATAATGAACTTTCACAGAACACTTTCTGTTTGTTAATTGTTCATTTCTCCCAGGCACAGAGAGGAGAGTGAGAGAAAGGCAACCTTTGCCATGTGATTGGACTCAGATCTGTTTACCAGATCAAAGCCCGTGGGTAATGGAAACTTCAGAGGGGGAGAGGGTGGGCCCGGGGAGCAGTGCCCGCAGCAGCTACTTAGCTGAGTGCATCATTCTGTACGCTCTGGAGCCTGAACTGCATGGCTTGGAAATGCTAGCTCTCTTCAGACTTGTCACAGGAGGGTTCTGGGGCGCTGGAAGTGCTCAGGGATGCTGGATGCTAGGAATGTTTATAGAGTGAAGCTGCTGGATCACGTTCCTCTCCTATTCTGTAGACATCTCTTGTTTCTTAAGGGAAAAGCAACAAGTTCTTGGTTCCCCTAACGTGTGTGTAGCTAATTTTGAAACTATTAACATTTCCTGATGATAAGCTTTTTTTTTTTTTTTTTTTAATAGCCAGCAGAAATGTATTTCTTCTAGTTCTGGAGGCTGGAAGTCTAAGATCAGGGTGCCGGCATAGTCAGGTAAGGTCCCTCTCCTGGTTGCAGAGTTCTCGTATCCTCACATGGTGGAAGGGGATGATAAACTTTCTGAAGGGCTCTCTGTATATCTAATGTCTTCCAGGGAAATATGGAACCTGCACTGTTATGGACTGCATAATTCGTATGTTGAATCCTAATCCCCCCGGGGATGGTATTAGGAAATAGTGGGATTTTGGGGAGGTGATCAGGGTTAGATTAGGACATGAAGTGGGGACCTTGTGATGGGATTAGAGCCCTTATAAAAAGAGGAGACAAGGAATCTCTGACTAAACCATACACTGTAATAGTTTTACTGAGAGCCATTTATAATTTAAAAAATTAACTATAAATGTAGAGCAAAAGGGAAGGAAGGATGTACCACAAACTGATATCCTGGTCATCTCCAACGAGGGAAGCGTGGTGGGAAGAGGGCCAGGAAGACTTTTACTTTAAATGTATTGTTTGGATTTTTCTTATAATGAGTCTGTACTAATGTGTTACTTCTATAATTAAAATATTTTTTTCTAAAAAGAAAAAATTCTTTACACAATACTTATTAAGAGTGGTTCTTGCATTTAGTTATTTTCAAACTACGAGGATTCTTATTAATCCTTTAAAAGAACAACTCAGCATAATGCCAGGTCTTGAAGAGTAATGTTTTTAAATGACAAGATAGTTTAGGATTAGAATTCCCTTATAAATTGGAGGTTGTTTGCACTAGGAATGGACGGATAATACTTTGCAAACAGCGGTTGAATGATTTGTGATTGCTAAGTGCCCAGAGGATGAGCAGTCCCCAGTGCATGCTTGGTACTGTTATTAATGTATCTTTCATCTTTTGTGCACTCTGCAAATGTTAACTGGTTCACTCTCAAGAGTGATATGAATAAATTCTTACTGCAGTTGTAACCTGAGGTATAGGGAGAGGTCAAGGGGATTTTTTTACTATAATTTTTATGAGGGTTGATTTAACAGTGGATGGAATAGTCAGGGTCTGGGAGACAAGACTTCTGTTTAATCACCAGCAGGATGACCTTTATGTTTTATGTCCAGGGTCTCTGCCTCTGGGCCACATTTGGGACACAGGCATCACTGGTGAGGCTGGGGGTCCCTGTGCCTGGGGTCCTGCCTCCTTGGGCCCACCATTGGTAAACTGTTTTAAAACACCCTTTCCCTTTCAACTTGAGGTTTTTACTTTCTGTTAACTTTCTCTGTTTCCTCTGAAAACCTGAGAAAGGTACTGTGGCAGCTGTGTTACTTCTAGGTATAGTAACTTGTGGCAAAAATGACCCTTCGCGGTGAATTGTATCTGCCCTGGGAGAACTAAGAACCTGAGGGGAAGCATAGCTTTGGGCTTACCTGAAAGCAGTGACTCTTGAAACTGGGCAAGTCCCTTGAGGGCACTGGGCAGCTATGCCTGTGGAAGATATTGGCTCCTGTACAGCACGAGGGTCTAGACGGGGGCGGGGATCCCACACCTACCTCATGTGGTCTCATTCTCTTGTACTGGAACCCTGGGAAGCCGAAGAAAAGAGCCCGTGATGGCTATGTGGATTGCTGCATGGCTCACTCCTGGGGAAAAGGAACACTGCTGCTGCCCTGCTGGCAGGATTTCCTGTCTTATAGATCCCGAATCCAAGTGTGGTTGACTGTGGTCTTATGCACGTGGATACTGAGTTGAGTCTAAGAAGCTGCCTGTCCGGGTAGGTTTTTCAGATCCACTCTGCAGCCATTTCCTGAGGTCTCGTGCCTCTCAGGGGGTTGTTAGGCATCCAGGCCAGGGCCACTTCAACTTCCTGTAAAATCCACTGACCTCTCCCCTTCTCAGACCTCTTTGGGAACCTCTTATTCTGAATCTCCCCTTGAAGCCTTTTTGATATTCCCATTTTCCTTCCTACTCTTAACACTATCTCTTTGGCAAGTATAGTCCTTTAAATAAGACTGGAAGAGCCATTGCTTTCAATCATCTTTGCCTTCTGCCCTGCAAATATTGCTAAGAAAAGGAAATACAAAAGACCACCTGTTAGGAATGGTGGGCAGGTGATGGAAAATAAAACTCTAATATGTGAAAAAGTCATGCTACCACACCTGTTAATATTAATAATAAAAACTCTTTCTATTATATAGGGCTTGGTTATTTGCAAAGGGTTTCCACAGCCAGTGTCTCATTTCAGCCTGACAATATTATAAGGGAAGCAGGCAGTGGCAAGCCCTGGGAAGGAAGAGGGAAGACTTGCTTTGTAACATTTGCCTATTTGCATGGTGTAAATGCTCACACCGTGGCCAGTTCCAAACTACCAATGACTTAACAAGTCTGAAATTTTGGATATTTAACAATCAGCTTGGGAGAGTTGATGCAGTCTGGCTCCAGGATACCACTGGAGTCCAGACACATATCATCACCCTAATTTAAACGTGAGCAAAGCAAAGCTCAGAATTTTTGTCCAGGGTCACAGAGATAGTAAGAAGCAAAGCTAGGAACTTGAACTCACGTCTGCTATTCTGTTCCTTTTTCTTGCTGAATCCAGTCTGTCCTTCATGGTGTTGGAATAGTAAAAAACTGAGTCTATTTACCACCTGTGAGAAATACTTAAAAATCCCTTCAAATGTCTGCTTTATCATCAGTCTTACTTCCCTCCCTCACCAACCCCCTGTAAGGAAAGATTCTCTCAGTGTGCAGAATCCTACCCCTCCCCACTTATCTGGAACCACACTCCAGCAACTGATTCCTCTGTCTTACATCTTTGAATCATCTCTTCCTCCCTCTTCCCTCACCTATAACTCCTTTTGCAATTTCTCTAATCCAAGACTGATGCCCTGCCTCTGACTTGCTCACCATCTACTTCTGATGATCATGCTTCTTTTTTTTTTTAATAAATTTATTTATTTATTTTTGGCTGCGTTGGGTCTTCGTTGCTGCGTGCGAGCTTTCTCCAGTTGTGTCGAGCGAGGGCTACTCTTCTTTGTGGTGCGCAGGCTTCTCATTGCGGTGGCTTCTCCTGTTGCGGAGCACGGGCTCCAGGTGCTCAGGCCTCAGCGGTTGTGGTGCGTGGGCTCAGTAGTTGTGGCTCGCAGGCTCCAGAGCGCAGGCTCAGTAGTTGTGGTGCAAGGGCCTAATTGCTCCGCGGCATGTGGGATCTTCCCAGACCAGGGCTCGAACTCGTGTCCCCTGCATTGGCAGGTGGATTCTTAACCACTGCGCCACCAGGGAAGTCCCTGATGATCATGCTTCTTGACAAAGTCAGACTTATTTCAGCACATCCACTCCTGCCTTAGGTCACTGTCATTTGACTTGCACCCCCAAAGTACCCAAATCTCCCCTGCCAAGGCCAAGTCCCCGCTTTATCTCAGTTGTTCTCTAGTTTATCCTTCTTTTGCACTTGATACTCTAACGATATTCTCAAAACGCATTTCTCACTTGGTTTTCCTGCTTGGTCAGGCTCCACGGTTTCTCATTACATCGTTCTGAGTGATCCTCCTCTTGGGAAAGGGAGCCTCATGAGCATCTGGACAGAGCCTGGAGCTGATGCTTGATTATTCAGTCACTGACTCTGGCACCCTCTCTCTTCCATTTCTCTCTACTGTTTACATCCAACCTGACACTTGGCGGAGCTACCTGGCTGCCTTTGGAACCATCACATTTATTTCACCTTATCTGCCCCATGGCTCTGTGAAGATGATGCACCCACTAGACAGCATGTATCCAGATGGTATATGAAAGGAATACAGCAGAATAGCCTGTGTTTCTAGGAGAGATCCAGAATAGGGAGACCTGATGGAACTGGCCCCTTGACCCACGCCTCTGAGTCTTATGGTCCCTGACTTTACTATTCTCATATACTTCTCTTGAGTCCTTTAGATTTCCACAGTTTAGCCTGTTGGAAAGAATGTAGACTTTGAGGTGAGAAGGATCTGGACCTGAATTCTGGTTCTGTCACTTACTAGCACTGTGGCTTTGGGCATGCCCTGTAACCCTTCTAAGTCTGCGTTGTCATCTGAAAAAGGTAAGAAAGACCCTGTTTGTAAGGAGAATGTGAGCTGTGAATAGCATATGAAAAGGGTCTAGCATGGCTGTCCCTCAACAAATGACAGGTCATTATCACTGTCCTTCTAACCAGGTTTGTGTTTGGTGTCTCCCCACAGACTCTCTCAGTCCTGGCCACTCACCCCTTCTGGCTTGATCCACTTTGCTTCTATCTGGAGCACCTGTCCCACAGATGGCATTCCTATCCAGACCCTGGCCTTTGTCTCTTTGACCTCTACTTTATTCCCAAATTGAAGACATATAGGAAAGAAGTTTTCACTCTATTTTAGCCCAGCTAGCTTTGCCAATTTCCTAGGTTCTCCTTTGCCTGGTTTATGACATAGTAGGGCCACATTTTGGTGTGGAATTTCTAAATAATTTAATGTAAACTGGAATGCTTTTTAGGTGAGGTTTAATATGTGTGCAGGTCTACATTTGTCCAAGTTGGCTGGCTGTTTCTTTGATTGTTTATTTGTCCTTTGAGATCTGTGAAAAACGATCACTTCTTGGTTTGGAAAGAAATGCCTATCTCTTTTGTGCTCCAAACCAGTGAGTTTCTGAAAGCTGATTATGTTTAGCTCAAAGAATATTTTTGTATTGTTTTGTTTAAAAACACATTTCCCAATGCTGAGTACTGAAAAGACACTTTCTCACTAACTTCTGTTTGGGGGATTAATTAACAAATATGGAATTTCTGCCCTAAATATGATATCATCTGTAGTTTTGCTTGTTTGTACATTTGTTTATACTTGTACCCTACTTATGACTAGAAAATTGTGAAGATACTTAAATCAGATAATTATCATGTATTTCTGAAAGGATTGAAAAGATTAAAAATCTTTTAAATTATTATTTGAAGAATAACATATACTCAAATTCAGTCTAGAATCCTTAAGATATAACACTATTAGCATAACCTTTTAGATGACTTTTTGTGCGTGTACTAGCAAATGTATGTGTGAAAAAATATATATGTATGTGTATGTATACGTGCTTGTGTGTGTGTGTATTCACATAATGCTTTGCAACTTGCTTTTCTCACTTACAATGGACTGTTCTTTCTTTCTTTTTTTAATTTTATTTTAGTTTTTGTTGTTTGTTTTGTTATTTCTTTCTGTATCTGTAAAAATTTTGGCTTCTTTATTTTTTAATCATATGTATGATAATGCTATTAAACAGAGGTACAGTTTTAAGTCAACTCATCATTCTCATTCCTTACAACCACAGAACTTCTGGTTCTTATAAGATTTAACTGAATAGTACCTAATTTTTTAAATAGACAGCTCTTCCTACCTGATAATTTATGAATAAATAATTCATTAGTAACTGGGGACTACCACAAACCTAGATTTCCTAGGAAAGAGGGGGCTTATTGAATTAGGAGGATTTGTATACCTAAGCAGAAACAGCATGACATAGAAGAGAAAACACTGCACTACAAGCCAAAGATCTTTGGTTCTAGTTCTGATTTTTTTCTGTTGAACAAAGCACAAGTATCACTGGGCTTCAGTAGTGTCATTAAGATGAGGATATTAATATCTACCTGCTTAACTCAAAAGGTTCTTGTGAGGGTTCATAAGATAAAATATATGTAAGCACTTTAAAATCTATCATTTTTGCTAATAAGTGTTATTTAATGATTTCAGTGAGTTTGAGCAATTGAGAATAAGTTGGTAGCTTACACTAATGTAGAGATCTCTAATTATACCAGGTCTGGGAGATTTGATGGGCACAAATTCTTTGCTATATCTTCTATTGGGAGGTGATGTCTACTTCTCTTCACCTTGAATTTTGACCCATAGAATGCAGCAGAAGTAGTGTTCTTTGACTCCCAAGGCTAGATCATAAGAAGCCTTATAGCTTATGCCTTGGTCTCCTGGAACATTTACTCTAGGTGAATCCAACCAGCATGTAAAAGAAGGACCAAGTAATCTGAAATCACCATGCTGTGAGGAAGCCTAAGCTATTAGCCACAATGGAGAGGGCATGAAGAGAGAGACACCTGTCCAGTCCCAGCTGTTCCAGCCTTCCCAACTTGGGTTCCAGACATGTGAATGAAGAAGCCGTCTTGTATATTCCAGCATTAGCAGACATGACATGGTGAAGAGCCATCTTGGATATTCTAATACGTATACAAAGTACGTATACTCAGTATATACAAAAAATTCTTATAACTCAATGATAATAAGACAAAGGGTCAAATTTCTCTCTGCCAACCCCCTTGAGACTAGGGTGCAGACACTTGGTCACTTAGCAATCAGATGCATCTTCTCAAGTCGTTAAATCCTGAACTGGTGATGTGAACATACAGAACCATTTAAAGTTCATGCTGGTGGCATCCAGAGTCCAGAGGCTGGTGACTGTGGCTGCAGAGCCAGCAGAGGTATCCTCAGAATCTGTTCCAGTGATGATGTGGCTTTGACTTTGGGTCCTACTGGCCACCTTGAGTTCTGGCCATTTTCCTAGGCTGATTCTCCAGCCTTCTAAATTATCCTGTGAGTCACCAGATACCTTTCCAATAAGTTCCTTTTCTGAGGTCAGTTTCTATAGTTCATAATCAAGAACTCTCACTAATTCAACAGAAAAACCTTCTTGGGATATCAGTGAGAGAAGATCATATATGCAGCTTCCTTCCCAACTCAGCAATCTGTCTTTTTATAGGAACTTTCCTAATATTCTTTTTGTGTTATCTAACCAAAGGACTGGAATGCAAAGTCTCTGTAGGTATCAGCCTGTCTGTAGGAATTTTTTCCATTTAGTGTTGTTGAGTTTTTCTCACCTTGGAAAATTAAAAGAGAAGCCATTCTGACACTTTCGGTGTTCAAGTTTAAAGTACATTTTGTCTCAGAATGTAAAAAAAACCTCAAAAAACCTTGTTTTGGTCAAATCCATCTGGCCAGAAGAGTGTCTTGCTTTATTAATTTTTCCCATGTTCCCAGAATAAGATGCAGCAATTGAACATCGGTTCAGGCTCCCTCACAACTCTGACTGAATTTTAAAAAGAAATAAGTCGGGCTTCCCTGGTGGTGCAGTGGTTAAGAATCTGCCTGCCAATGCAGGGGACACTGGTTTGATCCCTGGTCCGGGAAGATCCCACATGCCATGGAGCAACTAAGCCCGCGCACCGCAACTACTAAGCCTGCATTCTAGAGCCCGTGAGCCACAACTACTGAGCCCACATGCCACAACTACTGAAGCCTGTGCGCCTAGAGCCTGTGCTCCGCAAGAAGAGAAGCCACTGCGAAGCCTGCGCACTACAATGAAGAGTAGCCCCTGCTCACCACAACAGAGAAAGCCTGCGTGCAGCAACGAAGACCCAATGCAGCCAAAAATAAATAAATTTATAAAAAAACCAAACCAGAAAAAAAAAAAACACTTAAAAAAAGAAAAAGAAGTCAATGAGAAATAAGCTTTCTGCTTTAAAGGTGAAGTCTCAGAGAAGAGGAATGAGTGAAAAGTTAGAAGAGGGGGCTATAACAGGGGTGGAGAGAAGATAGGGACACTAAAAAGATACGAACTCTGGACACAGACCCAGGCTGCCTCTGTTACCATCACGTTCATATTCTTCAGGTAGTGCCCTGAGACCCAGCTCTACTGCTCCAAACCGCCCAGGAACCGGTGAGAGGCAGGTGGCCAGCTCAGTTAGTCATGGTCCGGGAGCCCTAAATGATATGCTTTCATCACGCCCTCCCAGAAGGAGGAGTGCCCAGACCACAAAGTCTCCAAGCTCGCCCCAGAGAAGGGAGAATAGTGAATGGGCACTGGCTGTGGCTCCCTTTGGGTACAACACCCAAAGTTGCCTCCTTAACTTCTCTCTAATAAAAATCATCATGTAGGGACTTCTTTGGTGGTCCGGTGGGTAAGACTCTGCGCTTCCAATGCAGGGGGCCCGGGTTCGATTCCTGGTCAGGGAACTAGATCCCACATGCATGCCGCAAATAAGAGTCCGCATGTCGCAACTAAGGCCCGGCACAGCCAAAATAAAGAAATAATAAATATTTTAAAAAAGAAGTAACATTAAAAAAATCATCATGTTATATCTAATATATATTTTAAAACATGGGAAACATACACATAAGGGAAGAAGCACAGTGATAAAATGGAGACCCTCAATCCCACTACCTAAATTAAGAACTAGATAGTACAAGTATGAATATTTACCCTTTCCTTTCTTTTTAAAATTCCTAAAGTGGAGTTCTTAATTCTGTCAAAACACATACATAGACTAACAGACTATAAATAAACCATAAACCAGCATCCTTGATAGGTGGATATCCAGTCTTTAATTACATACTTCCCATGACAGGGTATTCACTGCCTCATAATGCAAGTTACTCTGTTATTGAGCAACCCCCTTTTAGAAGAGTCTTCCTTATTTTGAACTGAAATCTGCATCCTGTAACTTCCATCCATTTTAAAAGGTAGAATTTTAGTTTTCCTTCAAGTAAAAGGGAGTAGGCAGTCCAGAGCTGGTACTTTTCTGCTCTGCTATTTTTAGTGCACGGTTTCATGGTTCAAGATGGCCACTGAGTTCAAACCACCATCAGAGTTCCAGACAGAAAACCCAAAAAGGGAGAGAGGGTGCATGCCAACAACCTTTCTTCCTTTTAAGAAGATTTTCTGTAAATCGTAGTCAACAATGCTCGCTTACCTGTCATTGGACAGAGCTAAGTCACGGGGCCATCCTTGGCTATAAGGCAAACTGGGAAATGTAGTCTTTTAGCTAGAACATTACCATCCTAAATAAAAGTAGGTTTCTGACACCAAGAAAGAAGAGGAGAATGGATATAAGACAGGCAACTTGCAGTCCCCACTACACGAGTGAATCAAGCAGTAAGCAGTGCAGAGTGTATAGACATAGTGTAGAGTCAGTGTTCTCCAGAGAAAAGAACCAATAGGATTCATTTTAAGGAATTGGCCCATTTGACTGTGGAAGAGGACAAGTCTGAAATCTGCACGGAGGCCCAGCTGGAGATCCAGGGAGGAGCTGATGTTGCAGCTTGAGTCCAAAGGCAGTCTGCTGGCAGAATCCTTTTTTCTTGGGGGACCTCAGTCTCTTCTCCTAAGGCTTCATCTAATTGAATGAGACCCACCCACATTATGGAGGCTTGTCTGCCTTACTCAAAGTCTACTGGCTTAAATGTTAATCACATCTAAAAAATGCCTTGACAGCAACCTCTAGACTGATGTTTGACTGAGTGCCATGACCCAGCGAGACTGATACACAAAGTCAGCCATTACACATGGTCACAGATACAAGCAGATATCAAGCAGGCTGCTCTGTGCCTTTGTTTCTAATGGATTGAAGTGGATGTGAAGTTCAGTGGATCGCCAGCCCTGGAGGAACTTGCCAGGTCAGAAGAGCCCAGAGCCTTGGCTTGTTGCCTTTTGCATCTTTTCAGGCTCGGGGGTGGGAGGAATGCTTTGACACTCTGGGGTCACCTTGTCACCAGGGATTGGAGTCTCTGTGTTAGTCACAAAACGTAGTTACTTCCATGTTTTATTTCTTACTGAGTCCTAAGGCCTAAGCTCACTTTCAGCGCTACAGGCCTAGTTGGGGCCCACTGAGAGTCACGAGTGGGTTCTGTCAGCTCTCTCACCTAGAACTCTCCCAGCATGGGGCTCAGCACAGGCCAGGGCTCAACAAAGCTCTACAAAGACCTCATTCTCATTCCTTACAAATATCTGATTGTCACTCTCATGTCTTCTCATAAGTATTTCTTCTCCTACACATACCTGGTTTCGGTCTTAGCACTTTGTAACCCTAAATGTACATTGTCGTGTTGGTGGGTGCGGGGTGGTGGTGATGGGGGCATGGGAAATGGGATGGATTAGCGCATTTGCTCATTGTAACAGATGTTGGTGCACAATGTAGCTAAATGCAGACTTTAAACAGTGGCATTTTGCGTTTAAGTTGAATAATAAAAGCAGTTTGCTTATATGCACTTAAATAACTCTTGATAGAGGAAAGAAATCCTGTGTTCACGGGGGGCATTTCTTCTGTGGGTGTGCAGCTCCCTTCCATTTCTGATCCGATGAGGCCTGATCTGGTGACAGCTCAGTTTGCAGACAACACAACTGGAGAAAAGCCAGGTCAGAGGAAAGGAGTGGGGAGGGTGGACTTGTATTTATTATTTGGTGATACTCTGTAGCTAAATGGTAGCTTTACTATGCTTTCCCCCAAATCTTCCAGGTATGAAGTCCAGGTAGAGTCGATGGGATAGAGGTAGAAAGAGATCACTATGATGTACTTGCAATTATGTCTGGTGACTTCTCCTTGCATTCTTACATAAGCCAGATAAGTATGTCTTTATTAATGGAGAGGGGTAGTGGCAAGGGGTGGGATGGAGGAATGCATTTCACAACTTTATATATATATATGTCTTCAATTTGAAACTTCTCTTGGTTTCCATAGCCCAGCTGCAGAAGGCCACCCAATTAGTTAAAAAGAAAAAAGGTTTGAGATCATGGCTGGGTTACTTCATGTGGACTAAAATAGAGGAAATGGCTACAATTGCTTTGCCAGGGATGTCCAACCCTGCATTAGACTAAAAAGGCATCTTACAGCATCGGACAACTTAAAAAGATGTAATAAGGGAACTGCCTACTTTGCACATCTGTTAAGAACATCTGGCTCTGGCCTGAGCCCTGGTAACTTTGACAGTTAGTTGGTGGCCCACAGATTGAAAAAGAGACAAACCCTCAACCTGTCAGCCTCGTCTGTGGAATTTCCTGGTGGCATAACTACCAAGCTCAAGGGCGAAAAGCAGCTGGGGCATTTGTGCAGCTGCCCACATTGCCTGTGCTGAGCTTGCTTCCTGACGGCGGATTTAAAAGAGAGGGGCTTTTGAAGACTCAGGTGCTGGCCTCAGAAAGCAGTACCTCTGCACCCTGCCCCAGAGGGCCCTTCACCATGAGCATCTTGGGGGGCGTCTAGGAGGCTTCATCCCTCAATTACTGCTCTCTTTCTTTTGTGGTACTGGGTTGTTGACGAGATGTGCCCTGTGGCAGGTTGCATTTTCCAAAGATGGTTGTGACGACATCCCTCATCCCACGTGCTCGTCTGCAGTGCTACTGTCAAGAGGCAGAGGCTTCTGTCCCTGCCCTTGAATGGAACCGGCCGCAGTGACATGCTTGCATCCAATAATGTGGCATGGAGGTGGTGACTTCTGAGGTTAGGCCAGGAAAGCCATGCAGCTTCCTCCAGGTTTTCTCACAAGACTTGCTTTCTGGACATCCCTCCTGAGGTGCTCTATCTCAGAGCTGGTCGCCATGCTGTGGGAAACCCAAGTCACATGGAAAGGCCACACACGTGTGCTCCTGTTGACAGTGCCAGTGGAGGCTGGCCTTTGAGTCATTTCAGCCTTGGTACCAGACATGTGAGTAATGAAGCCTCCAGATGAGTCCAGCTCCCACATGGGTTTTGTAGCTGAGGCCCCAGGCATCACGAAACGGAGACAATTCATCCCTGCTCTGCCCTGTCCTAATTCCTTGACCCACAGCATCTGTGAGCACAATAAAATGGCTGTTTTAGTCCACCAGGTTTGGGGTGGTTTGTTACACAGCAAAGATAATCAAGCATGTCCATAAGAGACACTTTTGGAGGAATCTGAATGCTGTTAATCAGCACATGCCATTCTCTCTACTTCCATCCCCCTGCCCCACCCCAGGATCCTTCTAGGTGTGCCCAGCACCATATTACACAATGTGCACTTTGTAAGAGACGTACAGGGCTACCGCTTGCCCCTCCTCTGTAGGTACTGGAGAAAGATGCCCATTCCTCTGGGACAGTGCAGTCCTGCCCCACAGCACACAGCCTCGCAGGCGAAGTGCAGGCTCCTTTCATCCCCCTCCTGAACCTGGTCAGATATCTTCGGCAGCTTACACACTGCACAGTTGTACACAGCGGCCCTGGAGAAGTGTAAAAGTAAGTCTCTCCTTAAGGAATTTACATTCTTATTGATGCAAAATATGTGTACTTTATAATAGGAAAGTGTCAAATGCTAAATCATGTGCTAACACTGATTTTAGAAAGAGTTTTGTAAAAATAAGAAAAAACATGGAGTTGTAGAAAAAGCACTGAACTTTTAAATAGGAGCTCTGGGTAGAAGAGCTGGGCGTGAGTCGTGTTCTGCTGCGGACTGGCATCGCCTTGCTTGGTGCCTGGGTTCTTTGAACTGTGGTGTCTTTCACCTGGGGAGTAAGAAGTTGCTCTAATTGGTGACGGTCAAACATTCCCACTGAGATATCCTTATGGCAGCGTGGGGTTTGAGGGTGTGGCAGTCAGAATTGGCTGCCCAAAGCTGGATTCAAAAACTGTACGCACATTTTATTTATTCATAAGCCGCAGTTTTCAGGGGGAAAAAAATTCACCTGAGTTGAAAAGTCTTCCCCAACCACCATATTTAAAATAACACAGCTAGGGCTTCCCTGGTGGCGCAGTGGTTGAGAGTCCGCCTGCTGATGCAGGGGACACGGGTTTGTGCCCTGGTCCGGGAAGATCCCACATGCCGCGGAGCGGCTGGGCCCGTGAGCCATGGCCGCTGAGCCTGCGCGTCCGGAGCCTGTGCTCCGCAACGGGAGAGGCCCCAACAGTGAGAGGCCCGCGTACGGCAAAAAAAAAAACACAAAAAACAACACAGCTCCTTCGCCCCTACCATTCTCTCTCTGTAGTGGATTAGAGATGGCCACAAGTTCTTTGATCCTCCTCCTGTGGAGAGACAGGGTCTCTGTCCACTTACATGTAGGCGGGTTCGGCGGTTGCTTTGAGCAACAGAGTATGGCAGATGTGGTGCTGGGACAGTTTCCAGGCCCAGGCCTTAGGAGACTGGCAGTTTCCACTTCCTGCCTCTTAGAACAGTTTCTCTGGGAGTCCTGGATTTGATTACCTGAGACCTCCCTGCTGAAGTGGCGATGTATAGGCACTTCAATCAACAGTTCCAGCTGAGCCCAGGCTTCTGGGCATCCGCCTGGAGGCCCCAGACACATGAGCGAGGCCATCTTGGACCCTCAAGACTAGTCCATCTGCCAGCTGCTGTCACTGACTAGAAGGACTCCCCATCTGAGCCCTGTGGGAATGTCGGGCCCACAAAATTATGCGATATTATAGAACAGTTCTTATTCCAAACCACTAAGTCTTTCTTTAAAAAAAGATTTATTTATTATTTATTTTACTTATTTTTGGCTGAGTCGGGTCTTAGTTGCGGCACGCGGGATCTTTGTTGAGGCATGCGGGATGTTTCTCTGCGTTGTGGCTTGTGGGTTTTCTCTCTCTAGTTGTAGCACACGGGGTCCAGGGTGTGTGGGCTCTGTAGTTGTGGTGCGCGGGCTCCAGGGCACATGGGCTCTGTAGTTTGCGGCACGTGGGCTCTCTCATTGAGGCGTGTGAGCTCAGTAGTTGAGGCGCCGCTGGCCTAGTTGCCCCGCGGCATGTGAGATCTTAGTTCCCTGACTGGGGATCGAACCCACGTCTCCTGCATTATAAGGCAGATTCTTTACCACTGGACCACCAGGGAAGTCCCCCAAACCACTAAATTTTGAGGTGGTTTGTTCCACAGCAATAGGTAAGTGGAACACCAACCCTCAACTGGCTTTATTTTCTTCACTGCCAGTGGTGTCCTGGATCTGGCTCATACTGGCTCGTGAGAGCAGGTGGTTAAATTTTCAGGAATTCTGTGAGCCAGTTATTAAACAAAGCCATTATTAAAAATTAAATAATTCGACTTACAATGAAATGAATTATATTAAAAACAAGAGTAATATATCCTCAAAACTCATAACTTCCTAGTTCTTTTACTATGTGTTACTCTCATCTGTGCTTTGAGGTTGTTTATGTCCCTTGTGTCTGTAGGTGGTGGGACTACTCTGCAAGAGTGCATTACAGCTCATCTCCTCCCAGCTTCATGGTCAGGGATATCACACTGGGAGCTTGAAAGTGACTGTGGTGAAGGTATTTACACCATGGAAATCATCGAATGCCTTCTGGAAAGCTGGTCATTAAATATGTTACCAGACACCATTACCACTGGTCACTGCACTTATAACCAGCTGATACATTAGGTATTTACTGAGTATTTCCTTATCGTTTTCCCCGTCAGTGGAATGTAAGCATGAGGAGCTTTGTCTTTTTTGTTCACTGTCGTCTCCCCAGAATCTAGGAAAGTATCAAGCACAGAGGAGGTGTTCAATAAATATTTTTGCATGAGAACATTCTGCTCTGTAACATATGTGTAGTGAAATTCATAGGTCGTTTGCCACATCCTCTTCTCTGGACTACTGGCTTCATCCTCAGCAGCTGTGAGACTTTGCCGTGCTGGCCACAGATACATGGTTCAAGCTGAACCAGTAAGCATCCCTAAACTACACATTTGGAGTTAAGTGAGGGAACCCAAGATGATAGTGGGTGTGTGACGAGGACGGAGTGAGAGCACAAGCCAGCAATTGGAGTGGCTGGTACTTTGAAACTTGCAAGCTTGCAAGCTATTGGTGCCCATTTCCTGTTCATCATGGGGACTGAGTAGCAAAGAAAGCTCTTCTTCCAAGAAGATGAAGTCATTTCTCAGAGTGATCCAGTTATGAGTGTCAGCCACTCCTGAGGCCTCATGTATTCTTGACCTTGGGGTCTCCCTGTATCCTTGATTTCTGTTACTTGTAACCCCAAATGTCCTAACAAACACAACCTCCATGATTGTTTTAATATAATCTTTTAAATTACTTATCATTAGGGGGGAAAAAAAGAAAACAGCAGTGGGCCTCTATGGTTCCCTTTGGTAATTTTGGAAGGATGAGTCATGTTTAGTCTATACAATCTGAAAACACATATGTGAGGTTTGGCTCCCAGCAATTTGTCTCCTCTTCTAAGAGTCACAATATGTTGAAAATTAGGTTAAAATATAATTGTGGGTTGAAATAGCAACTTGTTTCATCAGTTTACAATGTGTGTTAGGGCCATGACTAAGGAAAAGATACTAGGAATTGACATGTGTGCAGGTCCACATTGGAGGGAGTTTCACTTAACTATTTCTTATTATATGGTCAGTTTTGGGGAGAAGGAAAGTATGATTTGAGACAGTCTCTTTTACTATGTCAAAGAAATCCTGGTCAAAGGACTCTTTCATGAACAAAGAGGATTCACGATGTTTATCTTGCCACTTACCCTGAAATTTTTATCACGGGTAAATGAACTGAAGATTTTCTATGACTTGTATTCCTCGCAATCAACACGTTATGGCTTTTCAGATTTCATTTTCCTCACAACAGCCTTCCTCTGTGCAGGGAACACGTTTGCAATCTGGCCTTCCACTTGACCATGGGGAGTGGTTAGTCTCGACGTTTGCAAGTAAGCCCACTTTGGGAGACACTTTCATGGTTAGGTTGAATACTGAATTAACTCACCCTATCTGGGTTTTTCCTCTGTGTTTTGATGGTATTTTTTTTTCTTCATGAGGAAACGAAACAGATCAATTCTGAATTTGTATTCTGGTGATACCTCTTCTTGGTTATGCCAGCCTATGTTTGCAATAGGAGGGTTTTCAAAGCTACTTCGCATTTCATCACCATTCTGTCTAAACTGACTAGTACCCAAACTATTGTCTTGTTGTTGTTGCCTATTTGTTAGATTATTTAAATTTATATTTCATACCTCACTGAAGTCAGAGAAAAAAGAAGAGCGCTTTGAGTTGAGCCCCTGCTGGTGAGTTCAGGGGCAGCACCCCTTTGCCCAGGCCACCTGCCCAGCCCTTTTTTTCTCCTTTGACTTAAAACAGATTTGGCTGCAACAAAGGGAATGGATTTTTCTTCGCACAAGCTGTACCTTTCAGCGTCATTCTGAAACCCACTCGAAGGAAGCTTTGAGCTACTCCTCACTTACTTTATTTGCTTTTCCTTGTGCTGTTGTGAGTCAAGACTCCTCTTTTTAGTTGCCAAAAGCTCTGCTGCTTTTCCTTCGAAATCTACACAATTATTTTAAAATATTTCAAAATACTTTTTTTTTTTTTTTTTTTTTGCGCTATGCAGGCCTCTCACTGTTGTGGCCTCTCCCTTTGCGGAGCACAGGCTCCAGATGTGCAGGCTCAGCGGCCATGACTCATGGACCCAGCCGCTCCACGGCATGTGGGATCTTCCCGGACCGGGGCACGAACCTGTGTCCCCTGCATCGGCAGGCGGACTCTCAACCACTGCACCACCAGGGAAGCCCTTTTTTTAAAATTTATTTATTTATTTTTTGTATGCATTGGGTCTTTGTTGCTGCACGCGGGTTTCTCTATTTGCGACGAGTGGGGGCTGCTCTTAGTTGCGGCGCACAGGCTTCTTACTGCGGTGGCTTCTCTTGTTGTGGAACATGGGCTCTAGGTACACGGGCTTCAGTAGTTGTGGCACTGAGGCTCAGTAGTTGTGGCACTGAGGCTCAGTAGTTGTGGCACTCAGGCTCAGTAGTTGTAGCTCACGGGCTTAGTTGCTCCGCAGCATGTGGGATCTTCCCGGACCAGGGATTGAACCCATGTCCCCTGCATTGACAGGTGGATTCCCAACCACTGCGCCACCAGGGAAGCCCAATACTTTTGTTTTAATTGGGGTATAGTTGCTTTACAATGTTGTGTTAGTTTCTGTTGTACAACACAGTGAATCAGCTATACATATACATATATCCCCTCCCTCTTATACCTCTCCCCCTCCATCCCATCCATCTAGGTCACCACAGGGCACTGAGCTGAGCTCCCTGTGCTAACAGCAGGTTCCCACTAGCTCTCTGTTTTACGCATGGCAGCGCAGACACGTCAATCCCAGTCTCCCAGTTCATCCCACCACCCTCAAACACACAACCAAGTATAGAGAGTGACATAACAAATACCTGCCTCACTACATAGATCTAACAAATATTTACATGTTGCCTTAATTGCTTTAGGTCCTTTTTCTTACGGAAATTCAATATTACAAATGGAAAGAAAGCTCCTTTTGTAGCCTCCTCTTTCCAACGCCTCTCCCTTCCTCATGTCTGGTTTAAAAATGTCATTACAAGAGTGACAGCTTCGTGTGTTATTCCTCGGGGCTTTCTCATGTGAGAGGCACTGTGATTTAGGCCCATTTATATCTTCAAAATAAGAAAGCCCGTATTCGAAATGAGCATCCAGACACATATTCTGTGCTTTGTATGCGACAACTGCATCTACGCTTTGCAGAGTGACTCATCGTAGTGGGGACTGTGCTAGTCTCTTGTTTCCAGGGCACACGAGGCTCTTCAGGCACCTCATGTCTGTCAGAACCTCACATGGTTTCTTTCAGTTTTTAATTTCTCTTATATTCCATAGTTTCACCAGTTTTCTGTTTATGCTTCAAACTTCCCCCAACCCACGTTCCCAATTGAAAATCGTTACCCTTTTTATAAGGTCGATGAAGAATGGCACTTAAAGTTACAAAACCAAGAATGTCTGGGACCTCTGTGCTAAAGCAAACTCCAGAGGCACTTTGGTGAACAAGCAAGGGGGAAACAGCCAAAGGCTAAATCCCCTGATTCCCTTACGTGTGTGATCCTCCGCATACACGAATAGGTTGTAATGTGTCAGCCTCAGATCTGAGCTGCACAAGGCAGCCTGTGTACTCGCTTTCAAGAAGGTGACTTCCATTTAAGACGAATGAAGATTCTGGAGAAAAATTGCAGACAACCTGCCACAGGCAATAATCTATCTCCAAGTTGCCATCTCTCAAGTCTCTGATTCTAAAGCTACAATATATGAAAAGTGTGTAGGAAACAGTTGAGCTAATTCAAATGGCACATGTCTGAGCTATCAAATATTAGTAAAAGGGACTCTCTTTCTCTAGGAAAGAAAATTGTGCTGAGTTTAAGAGGCCTTTGTACCAGCGGACAACTTTCCCTTCACCACATAGCAGGTGGCCTTCAAGGGCAGGCCCTTCCAAGGTCCCATTCATTGTCATCTGGGTGATTGCGGCCCCTGCCAGCTCTTTTTTTTTTTTTTGGCTGTGCTGGGTCTTCGTTGCTGCACGGGGTTTCTCTAGGTGCAGTGAGCAGGGGCCACTCTTCGCTGCGGTGCGCGGGCTTCTCATCGCGGTGGCTTCTCTTGTTGCGGAGCACGGGCTCTAGGCGCGTGGGCTCAGTAGTTGCGGCTCACAGGCTCTAGAGCACAGGCTCAGTAGTTGTGGTGCATGGGCTTAGTTGCTTCGCAGCATGTGGGATCTTCCCGGACCAGGGCTCAAACCCGTGTCCCCTGCATTGGCAGGAGGATTCTTAACCACTGTGCCACCAGGGAAACCCCCCTGCCAGCTCTTGTGTGGGACCTAGTGGGAAATCATAAAAATAATAGCAAACATGGGCTTAGCATTCGCCTGCCACTGCCCGAGATGGTTTATACCAGTTTATCCTCATAGCAACCCTGTTGGGCCCTGAGGTCACCCAGGAGTGAGTTGGAAGGGAGGCAGTGTGACCTGGAGCCTGGGACCCTGTGGTGGTATTGCCGCGTTCCTCTCCACCCAGCTCTCATTCAATTGCCACAAAACCACCTGGGCAGCCAGACACGTCTAATAGCTAAGTGTCTAGCAAAGGCTGCATTGTCTTTGGAGCCTTAAACACAGCCCTTTTAATTGGAATTGCTTCCTAATTCAGCTTCATATATCTCCTCTGCTCCCACACAAAAGAATCCATTGTGTTGGTCTCAGGGACAAACTGGATGCTCCTTTGATATGCTTTGCATGTAAATGTAAGGAACAAGACTCATTTGATTTCATTATATGCTTTATTGATGCGCCTGCAGCACTTTATTGTAGGTTTTTGTGACTAGAATTTCTAACAAAGGAGGGAGTGGGCTTCCAGGCTGGCAGCTCAGCCTAAAGAGGATTTACCACATCTGGCTCTAAAGAGATGCTCACTTGTGGCTGGTGTCATTCCTAAGCTTTTAAAAGGGCTGGAGGCTTCAGGAGCTGCTGCTATTCTATGACTATAAAAGTGTTATCAAGCATGAGACGAATGCTCCTTGCCACTATGCGGGGGGAGGTGGGGAGGATTTACTGAGCCCCCGAAAAGACGGGCAGGATAACTTGGTATCACTGGGGGAAGTAAATGTGCTCACATGCCAGGACTGACAGAGCTGGTACCTAATCCTTCCTACCTGCAATGACAGGCTCCTGGGACTATAGCATGGGGTTAATTATTCCCAACGTTCTTCATTATAATTCTAAATGAGATAATGATTAGAAATAGTACCTAGTCATTGAACTGTAAATGCCCAAGGCATTCTCTTGCTGGAGAAACTAGCATTTTTTCCTGTGGCGTGTTAATTCCTTTGGCACTATCTTTTGTTTTTCTTCCTCCCAGGTTTAGTTGGTCTTTTAAATAATTGGAGCCTCTACAACTCTCTCGTGCCAAATAGAAAGAGTCAACAACGACTAAAAGCTGACTAAGCACTGGGTACTTTATTGTGTTGTACTTAATACTCACAGTAGCCCTGTGCAATTGGGATTTTATTATTTCCGTTGTATAGGTAAGGGATGGCACAGAGTGGCTAAGTGCTTCCACTGGTGACACAGCTAGTATGCTGAGGTTTCAGGACTTGAATCCACGGAGTCAGACTGCAAAATATAAGACATTGTCTCCTAAGACCTTGAGCTTTCTTCCCTTAACACCTGGCTTGGAGGTCTGGCCATGTCTCATCTAGAAGCCTTTGAGGTCTATAGCCTTCCTGATGGACATCACTTTTTTTTTTTTTTTTTTTTTTTTTTTAGCGGTATGCGGGCCTCTCACTGTTGTGGCCTCTCCCGCTGCGGAGCACAGGCTCCGGACGCGCAGGCTCAGCGGCCATGGCTCACGGGCCCAGCCGCTCCACGGCATGTGGGATCCTCCCTGACCAGGGCACGAACCCGCGTCCCCTCCATCGGCAGGCGGACTCTCAACCACTGCGCCACCAGGGAAGCCCTCTACTATCTTTTAACAAGGCCCATCTGGGACCACACCACATCAGCCAAGGTTTTGTTAACTGAAAAATAAAAAACAAAACCGCCAAATGTGAGAGCTGTGAATTCAGTTTTATTTGGGGTCACTGAGGACTACAGCCCAGGAGACAACCCCTCAGATAGCTCTGAGGAACTGCTCCACAGAGGTAGGGGGTAAGGTCAGTATTACGTATGATTTTGGTGAAGGGGAAAGTGCAGTCAAGCACACGTCTCGGTAGAAGGCTGCTGCTAGTCACAAGGAGCAGATGTTTCCGTTAAGGGTTTTAGTGCTTTTCTAGGCATAAGAAGGTACAAGAAATTGGATTCATAAAATTTTCTCCTGAAAATACCTATCTGAAGGCCTATTCTGTCAGTTTTTCCCAAAGCACAGCGTGCCTCATTCCTGATCTCCTTTCAAGGTGTGTTTAAAGTCAGCGACTGGACTGCAGTGGCTGGTGACCTCATCCTTTTAGGACCAAATGGAGAGCAACATTCTTTAATTTGAAGTTTCAGTGGGCACTGCACCTCACGAAAACTAATTGAATCTAGTTTTGTAAAATCAGTTCTTCACTATGAAAAGTCTTGGTATACAAAAGTATGTATCAGTAGAACAGAATTCTTAGGTTGCCTAATTGTATACACCACTAAAAGCTTTACTCTGACTTACTGTAGAAACCCTTCAAATACTGAGCTCCCTGGAGCATTTAAAATGAGATTCAATTGATGACAAAATGGATTCATTTAAGAATGAAGGCATAAGGAAAGCAACACTCTTTAAGTAAATTCTTTCATATATATGCATATGCTTCCTTTAACCTAGAAGCTCCAGTGCTAAACATGACTAAAGGTTTTTCAAGGCTTTCACACATCAGTGGAGCCCAATTCTCTTCCCGTTCTCTTTCATTCCATTTCTAAATTGAGTATCAGAATGATAGAAAATCAGTCATCAGATAATACTTTTTAGTGATTCTAGAACTCACACACTGCTTTCTTTTATTACTCTTTGAAAAAATACCTTCAGGTTTTCTAGCTGATTGGAGAGCTGGATGAGAGCACAGTAGGGTCTAAATACTATTATCTTTCAAAGATATAGCAAAGAGCCAGAGTCGCTGACTAATTCACACAAGCACTTTGGAGGATATAATCAGTAACCTTGAGAGTATGTTTCTGGGTTTTTTGTTGTTGTTGTTTTTTGGGTTTTTTTGTTTTGTTTAAACCAGCTATGATTATGGATGTGCTTCAGATGGTAATCAAGTGAGTGGTGGCTTTTATTTCAGATCTAAAAAGCAATTTATTACTGCCTTTCTCACTTATGTTTCCCTGTCAAGTAGGCAGTCCCATGCTGGGCTCTTAGCAGCTGAGCATCTTCAGTTAGCTTTAATTATCATCTAGCTCATGACTTCCTTGGTAGGCTGGGTTCCCTATTTGGCCCTCACCCCTAATTTTCTACCCCTCTCTATTAAGTTTTCTATTGTTGTGTAGCAAATTACCAGAAACTCAGTGCCTTAAAACAGCATACATTTAGGATTTTACGGGTACTGCTTAGCTGGCTTCTGCGCTCAGAGTCACACAAAGCTGAAACTAAGGTGCCATCTGGGGTTAAGGTCTCATCTGAGGCTTGGGGTCCTCTTCCACCTTCACATAGTTGTTGGCAGTTCATCTTCTTGCAGCTGTAGAATTCTTGACAGCTTGCTTCTTCAAAGCCAGCATCTCTGAACTCTAGACTCTCTTTTAAAGGGCTCACCTGGTTTGGTCAGGCCCACCCAGGATAATTTCCTTTTAATTTGAAGTCAACTGATTATAGACCTTAATCACATCTGAAAAATCTCTTCATTTTTGCCATATAACATAACAATCATGGGAGTGATGTCCCATTGCCTTTGCCATATTCCACTGGTTAGAAACAAGTTACAGGTGCCACTGACACTCAAGGGTGTCACTGTTGGGGGGGTCATCTTAAAATCTTCCTACCACATTCTCTTTCTGAATAAGAACAGAAATGAGGGCTTCCCTGGTGGCGCAGTGGTTGAGAGTCCGCCTGCCGATGCAGGGGACGCGGGTTCGTGCCCCAGTCCGGGAAGATCCCACGTGCCGCGGAGCGGCTGGGTCCGTGAGCCATGGCCGCTGAGCCTGCGCGTCTGGAGCCTGTGCTCCGCAACAGGAGAGACCACAACATTGAGAGGCCCACGTACCACAAAAAAAAAAAAAAGAAAGAACAGAAATGAGGCTGGTGAGCATCCAGTAGCCACTCTCTCATGCATTCAGTACACTTTAGTGTAGATTAATCCTCAAGAAAGTGTCTTATGTCACCTATTTACATCATTGACTCATATCCCAAAGTCAAAGATCCTTGTTGCGAGAGTTTAAGGGTTTTCCTTTATTGGGCAACTTTGACTATAGATCCAGTGGAGGTGAAAGGTGTGTGTGGTCATTTTGGATGTTTAATTGTTCTTTTCCAGAGGATATCAAGGAACAAAGAAAGCTGAATCTATTATAGAAATTTTCTTCTACCTCAAGTGGAAAAGCAAAGGTGTTTCAGGATAAGATCAGTAAGGGCCACAGGTCCAAGGGAAGTATTCAGCCTCTCCTGTGTTTGGAATAAAGTGAGTTCTTCCTGTTCCCTGGCGTCCTCAAAGGGAAAATGGCTCCAGTCATGACATTCGTAGTAAGGTTGGGCCATGGCTCTATTAGTGTTAAAAATGTTTCTCCATAAACACTTTCAAGTAGTATAATTTTCATTACCTGTACCCTTCTGCTTTCCCATTAACACCTTCTTTTCATTGTAGGTCTAGCCCTGGAAATCCTGGTAAAGCTACAAGCAGACTAAAAAGTATCATTCACAGCACAAGTGACGTGTGTAAGTAGATTTTGTAGAATTTAAGATTCCAAAATTTGTACATTTGGAGATGTACTATTTGGAAGAGAGAATTAGAGGAACACCCACAACACATGTGTGCACATGTATGCATGTATAGTCACACCTCTCACACTTTCTCATTGCTACTCAGGTATGACCCTAAAATAACAACAATACTAATCATTTATTGAGAATAACCATGTTTCAGCCGTGTTACATATAATATTGCTTATCTATCTATCTATATATCTATCATCTATCAATCATTGCTAATGTAATACAGATAATGTTGGGCTTGCCCTACCTTTGAAATTTACATAAAATTGGTTTGAATGTCCTAACTTTCTGTGGAAATCCAATTTTCTCCCCAAGATTGGGATAGATTCTTGTGGTCACTGCTAGCTCTGATTTCATGTTCGTACTGCATTCTCACTCTCATTGATATCTGGCCTTTGGAGCTTTTCCCTTGTCTGTCCCGCAGACCCATGGACCCCATAAAAGAACACAGGTTGTGCTCCTGGAACAGGACTGGTTACATAATTTGTAGAGCCCAGTGCAAGAAGAAAATAAGGAGACCCTCTGTCAAAAATAATTAAAAATTTCAAGATGGGGCTTCCCTGGTGGCGCAGTGGTTGAGAATCTGCCTGCTAATGCAGGGTACACAGGTTCGAGCCCTGGTCTGGGAAGATCCCACATGCCGCGGAGCAACTAGGCCCGTGAGCCACAACTACTGAGCCTGTGCATCTGGAGCCTGTGCTACACAACGAGAGGCCACGATAGTGAGAGGCCCGCGCACCGCGATGAAGAGTGGCCCCCACTTGCCACAACTAGAGCATGCCCTCGCACAGAAACGAAGACCCAACACAGCAAAAAAAATAAATTAATTAATAAACTCCTACCAACGTCTAAAAAAAAAAAAAAGAAAAAAAAATTTTCAAGATGGTGACAGGAGAACATTAAACAAAGAATGTGGCCTTTCTAAGCTTGGGGGTGCGACCGCACAGGTCACGTGCCCACAAAGGTAGCCCTGTCCTAGAATTTCCCCAAATACTACTCCTTACAAGGCAATCAGATGAACTACATATTTATTAAAGTGCTTAGGGTAATAGTAGAAGAGCACTGGGTCTAGGGATCACAGCAACTCACAGCAGAGAACTTCAGATTAAATGTTTCCCTCAAATTTCTGTCCATATCTACTGAAATTTAGTTGATCTATAACTTCCTCTTTTTTTTCCTAATATCTTTCTAAACCATGGCCCATGCCCAGGGTTTGAGTGTGGGTGCTCATCAAAGCATTCTACTGGGCAAAAACTTGACCTACTCCTAAGAGAAACTGTCTCCTTCCCTAGGGATGGAAGTAGGAATAGTTGTATTTTAAATAGCAAATTATTCTTATTCTCACTGCTCAAATTATTCTCTTTTCTGCAAGGTATTATTATTATCATCCTCATTTTACAGGTAAGGGGTTCTGATGCTCAAGAGAACATAGCTGGTGAAATGATATCTAGCTTCAACTTTTGTATTCTTTCCACTAAGCTTGCTGCTCTCTAAATCTGGAAGGGTTTTTGAGAAATCACAAATTAGTCCCCGAAGATGCCAAGACTATCTCTATGGAGGTGCAGCCTGGTATAAATCTTTCAGTGGTTCCACTAGAACCCAACAGTTTGGACTATTGGTGTCAGATTATCGTGTGAAGCAAGGTTAGCCAGAGGGCTGTCATGGAGGAAGGTTAGACCATGTCCCTCTTCCTTTCCTAGGCAATATGGGATTTAAGGACTGTTTAAGATCCCTTTCTTCAACTCTTTATGGAATTGGAGACCATCATTATTACCTTTATGCTCTATGTACAGTGAAAAACATAGCTATCCTCTTGGGACTCTCAGAGCCACTCTTGTTACTGAATTTCCCTCTTTCTCCACAAGGGAGGAAGAATCCTCCAATACTTGGCAAACATCCTTGGAGATATTTTGTGCATTGTTGGTGTGGTCCATGTACTGTGGTCAGTCCATCATTCAGTCTTAGGATAACCTAGTTCAAAACCACCCGAGCCATCAAACCATTTATGTATTTAAGCTGGGTACATGTGAACGTGCTGCAGTCCACTTTTTGGACCAAATTTCAGTATGAAAATGCCTCCTTATGAATAGAGTGATTATATAATTCATCATCCAAATCTGGACAGTTTTAAGAATGAAAGGGTACTAAAGAATTAATTATATAGTTTTAAAAAATGTACATTTACTAACCAACAAATTAGTTTTATTAGAATGGTAGACCTATGGTCTGTTCAAAGACTATTTTCAAAAAAGAAATTATTTTTCAAGAAAAAAAATAATAGAACAGTGTACATGAAGAAAAAATTTTAAGTTATTTATATCTATTATCTGAACTTTGAAATGATATCATCTGAATAATTAGTCTCGATATATATTAATGTGATTTAATCAGTTGCACAGTGTTCTGTCTGATAATCAAGCCGATTGTATTTTCCTGATTTTTTTTCAATATGTTGTTATTAAGTTAAATGTTCACATATAAATGCTCACAATCATCTTAAAGATTATATTTTAAGGTTTATAAATTTTCAAATTGTTAACACCTTAAATTGGCTCTTGTCTGAGAAAATACTCTCTATAGATGCTGAGATACTTGTTAAGCTCAGAGCAAGCAAATTCTGCTAAGTAAAATATATTTTAAATCTTTAATTTGAATTTTCAAATGGAATATTTCAGCCAAATAATTTCACAAAGACTGTCTTTTTGTCTCTATTTATGATAACTATTTCAACAAATAATTTTATAAGCAAAAGCTCATTAAATAAAGTTTTCACCATTTATAAATCTTTTGACTCTTTTACCAAATTTAAATGCCCCCAAACTGTAGACCTTCTCAGATTTCTTTCTGAAACAAAATATAAATTTATCCAGTTAAAAACAGGAATTTTATCAAAAGATACTTCCTACAAGATGAGATATTCCCAGGTACAATCACAGAATTTCAAATCATATTTGGGGATTATTTGAACTCTCCTTTCTGGGTTGTTCACTTTCTATCTTGCTTGTATAGGGATACATTTCAATATCTTCTTATTTTTAAGCTTTGTTTTTAGTAATTGTGATTTCATTAAACTTCAGAAGCTGAACTGTTTGGCATTCCATTCAATAAATACTTTAAGTATTTCCAGCTAATTTTGAATGAAATGGAGCCAAATTTAGAAAACTTGTTTATAAAAATGTTCAATGCCATTGACGGGCACTTAAGTTGATATAGAATATAGTTCTTCAAGACTCAAGCATTTCTAAATCTTATATCAGACAGGAAGGAGAGAAAGCATGTAATGCCATGTTGGTATAATTTAGAGTCTTTAATATCAGGTTTGTAATTCAGTAATGCTATGTGTAGGTAATTATATTTATCCATTTTCCTAATTGAATCTTCTGTGGATATAACTACTGTATAAATTATATGAGCACTACACTAATTGTTATACACTTCTCTTCCATAACTGGAGAACACTGTCTTTACCATGACGGTCTGTTCTACCAAAACTTGAATTATTATCACAAAAAGTTTTTATTTTAAGTGTCAAACTTTTAAATGGAATTTTCAGTAGCATTCACAATAATATCAGATGTGGAAGAATCAACGTCTAAAACCTCTACTTTGATTCCATGAACTGGATGAAAAACAATGAACCAATATTGCAATTAAAAGATTTTTCTATTTGAAGTAAATGATGACACTAACATAAAACTGGTGGCATTTAATTGTGATTCTAATATTACTGGAGATAACACATAACATCTCTTGTTTTACTTTTTCTATGTACACAAGAAAACTTGGAATTGAAAATATATTGGAATGTGTTTAGGAGAACAGTCATTTGATTTAAACATGATCTAAACACATGCTTCACACAGTGAGTATAAATGCACCTTCCGAAGCTTTAGTGGTTAACATTTTTCCCAGCGCATTCTTCTTAAAATAACTATTAAGCATCGATATTGATGCTTCCTTAGTAGATTTAGTCTTCTGGCTCTCATGCGGTCAGTGATATCACTGTGACCCCCCATACAGAGAATGATAAACGTCAACAAACGTTTTGTCCAAGAAACATGTTCATCATCAACTTTCTTGGATGTTTAGTAATTTTCCACTAAATATACTCCTTCATTTTTATTGAATTCATTGTGGTTAAAAGGACTTATTTCAGTATAAACATGTTATCAACAAAATAAACAGTTGTAGATTTACAATAAATGGCTAAACTACCATGTAAGAACTTAATCTCTAGACTCTCTCACATATGTTACAGTAGCGTGTCTCTGTGTCTCATGTTTCTCATTGATCCCAGCATCTCTCTGGCTCTGATGGAGTTCTCTTAAATCTACTCCAGCTTATCTTAATGCAACAATTGCTAATTATACTTTGTTTAAAAATGAAAAATCGAGAAAAAATTCTAAACCACGTGAGATACTGGACAACAGGCATAAACCAGGACTGTCCCAAACAAAATGAGACATAGAGACATCCTGCTGATGAAGAATGTAAGCTCTGCTCTCCAATATTCTAGGATTTACCCATAAACCCTGCACACTTGTCAAAATATCCTCAATTAGTGTTATTATAATGTGAGACCTTATGAATTAATTTTCCATGCCGGGCTGACCTTTATTATTATTTTTTAGGTTAAAAAAAGCTAAAGTAATACTTAATGAGGTAGAATCTGTTATAAACATCATCAAAACTTGCATATTAGAAGTGAAAATTATTAGTTTATTTTTTATTTTTACTTTATTTTTTATAAAGTAGTTAGGAAGTTAAGTTTCATTGTGTTTATCTCCATGCTTTCTGAGATACTGTTGCTATTAAAAATGCCTTGTACTTAGAACTGCTAAAATAAAAATAGTGACAATACCAAGTGCTGGTGAGGATGTGGAGAAACTGGATTTCTGACACAGCCATTCTGGAAAATAGCCATGGCCGCTGAGCCTGCGCGTCTGGAGCCTGTGCTCTGCAACGGGAGAGGCCACAACAGTGAGAGAGGCCCATGTACCGCCAAAAAAAAAAAAAAGCATTTACCATAAAAGCAATTGTACTTGGGCATTTATCCCAGAGAAATAAAAACTTATGGTCAAACAAAGACATGTGCATGGATGTTTATAGAAGCTTTATTTGTAAAAGATAAAAATCAGAAACAACCCTAATGTCCTTCAATAGTTAAACAAGCTGTGGTACATCCTTACCACGGAATAGTACTCACAAGAGAAAGGAATGAAATATTGATCCATGTAAGAACTTGGATGGATCTCAAGAGCATTATGTTGAGTTTAAAAAGCTAATCTCAATAGGTCACATACAGCATGATTCTATTTCCATAATATTCTCAAAAGGACAGAATTATAGATATGTAGAACATATTAACGGTAGCCAAGGGTTAGAGACAGGGGTGAGTGCAACTAAATAGAAGTAGCATGAGGGAGTTCCTTGATGGTGATGAAACAGTTTGTATCTTGTGGTAGTGATTATATGAATCTACACAGGTGATAAAATTTCATAGAATTACACACACACACACACACACACGAGTGCAACTTCCTGGTTTTGATATCACACTGTAGTTACCAATGTTCTGAACTCTTTGTCTGGTAAATTGTTTATGTCTGTTTCATTACACTATAGCTATATAAGATGATGACTGGGGGAAACCGGGTGAAAGGTACTATTTTTGCAACTTTCTGTAGTTTATAATTATTTTCAAATAAAAAGTTAAATGAAGAAACAAAAATACATTTGCCCCTTTTATGTTGTATCTGATATTATGATATCTGCTTACCTGGAAAGGAAAAGTAATGATCAAATGATTTCAAGTTTCAATTATCTTTTTTTCTTTCTTCTTATCTGTATTTCTTATTTGTTTTGTGGTGAATACATATTATTAACATAATAAAAATAATGAGGAGATAAAGTAAAGGTTGGATTACTAATGTCAAGGTGGATTGAGGTGAGGGAAGAAGCAGCAGCAGAGATAGTGGCCACCAGAGAGAAACAGGGGCTGTATTTTTTTTTTTTTTTTCTGGTACACGGGCCTCTCACTGTTGTGGCCTCTCCCGTTGCGGAGCACAGGCTCCAGACGCGCAGGCTCAGCGGCCATGGCTCACGGGCCAAGCCGCTCCGCGGCACATGGGATCCTCCCGGACCGGGGCACGAACCCATGTCCCCTGCATCGGCAGGCGGACTCTCAACCACTGCGCCACCAGGGAAGCCCCAGGGGCTGTATTTTTCAACGCAGGGCATAATGCATGCATAATGGACACCCCCCAATAGGTGCGCAATGATAGTTTACTGAATGAAAGAATGAATGTTCAAAAGGTGTTAGACACAAGTCAGAGCAGATGGAAAGAGGTTCAGAGAGAGGCTGGAAAGCCATCAGGTAGCAAATAGAATGGCTTCCAGGGCACATAACTGGAATCTGTTTAAAAAAAAAAGAGGACTGATAATCTCTAAATGTGGAAGAAATCTAGGTCAGAACTGTTTAGACCAGGCTTAAAGGCTAAAAAAGTCTCATTGAGTTCAGAGAATAAACCACTTGGACCACTAATACTTCCTTGGAGCTGGTAAGCCAATATTGTGTCAGGTAGGAAGGTAGCTTTTTGTTCTAAAGAGCTAAGTGGGTCCACGATATGTTGAAGTCCTGCTAGGGATAGGTTCCATACCTTAGAGGAAAGACCAACATCCCATGTCTCTCAGAGCAGAACCGTGTGAGTTTCCAAAATGATCTGAGGGTTTCTTGGAGTAAGTCGTTACCTTAATCCCACAGGTCAAGTTTAGCTCGTGACAAGAGAAGAATGGAGATTGGATTCTTTGCTGGGCCTAGTAACCTGAGATTGTCTGACGGGGACTTCCATTAGCCCCGTGTTCACTAAAGCTTGCCACACCACCAGCAATGGTTTGCACCCTGCCTCAGCGTCTTTGTGGATGCCAGGTGAGAGGCTCAGCCTGTGCCCCGTGCGTGGTGTGGGCTCTTCATCAGTCACGTGTGTCAACCACACAGGCACGTTTAAGTGCTGCCTTCCCTCTTGTAGTAATTGTTACTATGTAAACAATCTAATCTGAGTGCTAATACATGTAATTTCACTGAACTGACAGTAATGAATCTTGAGTGTGCTGTTCCACAGACTTGCTTCTTTCCCAGGTGAGGGGAGGCAGTGATGAGCATCCCTTCTGTGGCCACCCAGGGTCCATGGGTTTTCAAGGTCTTCAGAGGAGCACTTCAGTTTTCAGGTCAACACCCCTTTTCTTCATCAACTTTGAGTGAAAATCGTAATAAAACACACAACGGGTTGTAATGGAGACGCAGCATACTGTAATTTGAGAGAAGAATCACAGATTTTTGGAATAATATTTGATGGTGCTTTGGAATACTTTTATGGTTGAACACTTACGTCCTGGGAGCAGGACTCTGTGAGCCTACCTGCTTTTACCAACTAAGCCACCCAGTTTCACTTCTAGTCTGTGGTCAGTTGTCTTCACGGTCAGTCTCCTGGCTGAGACATATACGCAGAGCTTCTGGTTCCAACCCTCGCATTTTAGGGTTCAGAGAAGCGGAGGCCACGGGTATAGGAGGGACAGAGCTGGTCCCAGAACGTGCCTCATCCTTCTCATTGCAGTGCCACTTCTCCCAGGCCGTGCACCACCTTTACAGGCTGCAGGACACCAGAGGACCAGGGACCAGTTGTTAGGAGAGAGGCCAGGGGACAGTTAAAAGTGATATTACTTTGTGGCATTCACAGCTGCGAGGAGTGATGGCAGCCAGATGTATTCATTCGATCCATTCAGTGATTATTCATCCAGTACTTTCTCATCCAGTACTTTCTATGTGCTGGGGACTGGTTTAGGCACTTGGGAAACAGAAATGAACAAAACTGCAGAATTCCTCATCCTCGTGGAGGCCACATTGTAGCAAAAGGAAAAGGAAACGCACAGTCCTAACTATGTCCCAGTCCTGTCCTCAACAATGTACATATGTTAACTCATTGAATCCTCACAATGGCCCTTTGAGGTAGGCAGGATTGTTTTCTTTTGTTTTTTTTTTTGGTAGGATTGTTAATCACATGTTGCAGGTAAAGAAACTAAGGAACAGGGAATAAAAATTAAGAAACTTGCTCAAGGTCATGCAGCGAGTAAATAACCAGCCTGGGATCCAGCACTAGCTGTTTGGCTGTGAATTCCTGCTCTGAACCACTGCACTTGACTGCCTGATTCATGAGTGAGGTTAGAGCCGTGGTCTTCTTTCTTTTCTTTCTTTTTTTTTTTTTTTTTTTCCTATAAGCAGCGGAAGCCTCCCTCTTTTTAGAAATGAACTTCCATGTGGAGGACCAAAAAATAAAATAATAAAAGTGGCCCTGTTCTGGATGAAGAGAATGGAGAGGGTGGGGAATTCACATTGTTCTCGCTGGATGGCAGGAGCTGATCAGTAGATGCCTGCTTCCAGAGAGCCTCTGCTCCTCCTTGGTTCCCACCCTGTTAGACCTGGCACCCTGCACCAAGGCTTTAGAAAGAGCTGGAGTGGATGTGCGGAAAATGGGACAGCAGACACGTCTGGGTCAGCCCTGGGAGGTTAGAGGAGTTGTGGTAGTGGTACCAGCAGAGTAACTCAGGAATTTTCAGTCTGTACCCCGACAGTGTGTTTGGGGGGCTCTCTCCCATCCTTTGAGAGTAACTGATGCTGTGGTGCTCTTCTGTGACTGATGGCAGAGGGTCTTGTAAGGGGGAGAGTGGGAGGTTGAAGGTACACTGAAAACCCGGGGATGCTTTTCTTCTTCTCATCATTCCTTCTTTTGCCTCCTGCCTTGACTATCTCTGGCCCTGCGTGATGGAGCCACAGACAGTGCCAGAAAGAGGCCTCACAGCTCTCGGGCTGATGGTGTGTATCCCTCTGAACATCCACTGAGGTCAAGTTTTACAGACTTCTAATGGCTACTGTGGCAGTATCGAGGCAATGGCCTTCTAGTGGCACCGTTATTTCACCATCTCTTAAAAGAGTAGAATAAATATTACCCCTGCTCTTCCCAAGGAACCTGCCCAAAGTTGCCAGATTCAAAGATTCAAAGGGCAGTTCCTGGGGTATTTTGTTTCCGAAAGTCCTGGAACGGAGCAGTTTATAAAGTCATTTTGCTAAGCCTTTCTTTTGCAGCTACTCCCATTCCCAGCCCTCAGTAATCAGCTGGAAGTTTGGAGATCACTTGCCCTGGCCAGCCTGGAGGTAGCTTTTCCCCAGCTACTCCTCCAGGTTCCTTTTCACTGGCCTCTGCTTTGAATTGTTACTTTCCTCTCTGAAGGCACTGTCTGACTTTGTTAGCAGGTCTGACACTGTCTGGCTGCTTGCAAAGAGCAACTAGTGCCAATAAGGTGCCAGCAGGCTTCTAGGCATGGGAGACACAAAGGGGAAAAATCCTTTTTCTAACCTCAAGGTGCTCACAGTTTAGTGGGGAGACAGCCAGGTAAACACGAAATCACACCGTCGTGTGATATCGTATTGTAATTGTCAAAGGAAGGCTGTAGTGGGAACGGGACAGAAGGATGCATCATGTGCTTGGGAGAAGCAGGGAAGGCTTTCCGTGTGAGGCAACCGAGAGCTGAGACTTGGAAGGAAAGGAAGAACTTCAGGGGTATGTACATCAAGTTGGAAGAAAACCACTGCCAAGGGCTTTGTGGCATCACGCCACATGCCATATCTAAGGCACTGACTGGGCCGTGTTACCAAAAGAGAGAGGCACTGGGTTCCTATTCCTACTTCTCTATAATCAGGACAAATCAAAAGTCTTAGTTTAGAAGTTGATCATTGCTTCCTTTGAATTCTCGCCAGAACCTCCTTGAAAACCGGTGCTTTTTAAAATCTCACCTTCCCCTTTCCCATCCCATCTCACCCCCAGGAACAAATATAATGACTTTGCCAATTAGCACTAAATAATGGGAGCTGAGTTGAACAACGAAAGAATAAAGTGGGAAATAAAAGATGGAAATTAGCCAGCCAGATTGGGGAGAGCCTTCAATATCAGGCTAAGGCATGTGGGCTTTACTTGGTAGCAGAAGCAAGAATCTGATGAGACTAGTAGTAGTAGTGGAGACAAGTTGGAGCTAGAGATAAGGTTTAGGCCGTCTTCAGTAGGCTGCGAAACAGTAGCTGAAAGCAGCCAGATGGTAAAAACTTCTCAGTGAAGAGAGAACCCGAAAAGAAAAGAAACGAGAGCTGCACATGTAATCTTGAAGACACAACAGTTAGAGAGCAGACCCAGAAAAACCTGTCTTAAAGCATTGGCTTCCACGTTTGCGGATATTAATAGCACCACCCAGTCTGTCTGCTACTAGGAGTCATTGAAATAATGCAAGAAAAGTGCTTAACACATTGCCTGGTGCAGAGCACTTAATAAATATTACTCTTCATTATTATTATAGAAGAGTGATTTTTTTGTTTTTTGCATTGCGATAAGGTCAACTGATGTACAAATACTAATTGTTAATATATGCATTGATGATTTGTTGCCCGGTAACTATGATTTTTGAAGTGACAAACTCATTTCAGTGTTTGCCTTTTAATTAAAATGGGTACTTCGGCATTTTAAAATTCATTTTTGAAGGAACCCCCCACTGAGCTGCAGCATCTCAGGCACAGCAGGGGTATGCTACCATTTTTAAAAAGCCAGCTAACAATTAATGTCATAATTTTATATTTATCCTGCTAATTACGGCAAAGACAAATCCCAGTTTGTCCACGACTGTGCAAACAAACAAAGAAGGCTTAGCACCATGAGGCAAGTTACTTGCAAATTTGCATATTAATTACTGTTTACCACCTCTGCTCCTGTGGCTGATTACTTCTAACAAAGAGCAGACGTATACAGTGGCTTGGATCGTCTGAGACAACCTGAAATGCAGCCCGCTACTCTCTGAGCAGGCTAGGAGAAGGCTGCGGTGCTTACTAGTGGTGACATGACCAGAAGGGAACAGTCCACACTCCTGGCTCAAGGGATCGTTATGTGAAGAGCCATTAAGGTTTCTGAGATGCATTTTATAAAGCATAACAGACAACAAAAGTGATCCTACAGATTCTCACTCAAATAAGACCATCTTTGCTTTAATGTACTCTGGAGCAGTGTTATTCTTGATGTGTGCTATACAGTGTGAAAGATAATATCTATTTTTCTGTGTGTGCTTTGAAAGGTTACTCGTCCATTATGATTAAACCCTGGGTACAGCACCCTGGAGTAAAAGATTTCCTTAGACTCATGAATCTACTTTCTTTCCTCAGTTTTGGCGCCAGTTGCCAGGAGGACAGGGTGCTCTGGGTGGAGACACCCAAAATCCAGTCCTGTTTTCTCCTGATGGTGTTGAATGGATTGGGACAGTCTTATGCCTGTCTAACCCGGGAAGGGACGTTTAGTGTGTATTGGAGAATTTTAACTTGGCTGTAATTGGAGACAAAAACCACATAAGTTGATTTAAAGACACTAAGCCTGAAAGAAATTCTTTGTGCTCACAATTCGGAATAAGCAAAATCAGCCTCCTCTTGAGACAAAGTCCTGTCCAACAAAACCCCTGATGGAGGCGAGAGAAAAATCAATGGAAAAATTTTAATGCTGACATAAGCATAATATATTATGCATGATAATCTTCAGACTATGAAATCCACTTACATGCAAACATTTGAAAAAGCAGGGGCTGCTTTACAAGGTGACTTCAGCTTCCTGTAGTTGTGTGAAAAATGTTCAAAGTGTAAGAACAGGACAACTCCTGTCTGTTTTTAGTCTCTGAAAGAAGAAAACAAATACTTGTATTGGTAATGGCTCAATAGCCACTCCTTAGGAAAGTCACAGTAATATTACAGTAATAATAACAGTAATAATAGCTAACAGCTATCAAGTGCTTACGCTGTTCCAGGCGCTTAATATGCATGATCTCACTTAATCCTCAAAATGAAGAGGGTTGAATTTTTCATCCCCCTGAAAATAGCTGGAGACTGAAGCTCAGAGTGATTAAGAAACTTGCCCCAAATCACAAAAGTAGAAAGTGGAAGAGCTGGGATTTGAACCCAGGCAGACTGACTCTACAGGCCACCATGCTATGCTGCTTCTCATTTTATATATTAGGAAGCTGTAGTTTATTTTCCTAATGCCCCAGGTTTTGTTGTTAAGTTGGAATTCTATTCCAGTTTTCTGAGCTCCAAAACTCATTATCTTTACATTCCTCCATGCTACCTTCCCTAATTAAAACAAAGCATTAGATTTGAAATATCCTAATATATTAGAGCAGAGGTCAGTGAACTAACTGACCAAATCTGCCCACTGCCTGATTTTGTAAATAAAGTTTTATTGGAATGCAGCCATGCCCACTTGTCTAAGTGTTATCTGTGGCTGCTTTTGTGTTACAGTTGAGTCATTGTGATAGTCAGTGTAAGGTCCACAGCCTAAAATATTTCCTGTCTGGCTGTTCACAGAAAAAGTTTGTTGACTCATGACTTATACAAAACATTTCTTTTCTTTTTCCTAACTAACCTGTGGCCCAAGTCTTCAGCAGCAGCAGCTTTGAGCAAGAGAATAGGTGAAGTGATGACTAGCCTGGCTAACTGTGCTTATTTTAAATCTGAGAGTGTCTGGGGCCTCTGGGGACAAGTGAGCACAAGGACAGAGGCTTGTTATTAGTCTTTGCTGTTTTCTCTCTACCTGTCCCAGAATCCCAAGAAAAACTATTCCCTCCTGTATCCCCAGCACCTTCAGCACTGCCAGAGATATAGTGGATACACAGTAGATAATTGTTGAATTAATAGTCAGAAATATCTTGCAATAGACCGTGAATTCTGTCTCCAGTCAGTCTCCAGGATGGAGTTCAAGCGCCTTAGCCTGACAGTTGCGATCCTGTCCCCTCCCCCTACGTATCATAACTCATTTGCCTATGCAACACTTTCTATTTTTTCAAGACTTAACTCCTGACCATTTGACCACTCAGGAAGGTCAGGTTTGCTAGGTGGGCCAGATCACAGCTGGCTTTGGAAGAGGACTGATGTGTTCAAAACGATGCTTATGATATGCAAAAGAACCTGTAGGGGGCAGAGACTAGAGGCTAAGGGATCAATTAGGAATCTATTTGAGGTGATAATTGTGTAGACAAGGGCAATGAGAATAGAGAGGAAGGGACAAATCGGAGAGACATTTGAAAGGAAGCACCTTCAGGAATTTGATGACTTAGTGATCTGAGGGATGAAGAGGGAAGTGTAACAGAATAAGAATTTTAGTGTTAGGACTAGTAGATTTTGTTGTCATTGACAAAAATAGATACTCTCGGAAGAGAAGCAGGGTAAAGGGAGCGAGACAAAGTGTATCTGGAATTAAGACTGGGATTATCCTTCTGATGATACCTGTGTGGAATAGGATATGTGGCATTAGTGCCACTTTCGAGGTGAGGCCTAGAGATTTTGACCCAGTAAGAATTGACAAACACAACATTGTAAATCAACTATACTCCAATAAAAACTTCAAAAATAATAATAATAAAAAGAATGGACAGGGCTTCCCTGGTGGCGCAGAGGTTGAGAGTCCGCCTGCTGATGCAGGGGACACGGGTTCGTGCCCCGGTCCGGGAAGATCCCACATGCTGCGGAGCGGCTGGGCCCGTGAGCCATGGCCACTGAGCCTGCGCGTCCGGAGCCTGTGCTCCGCAACGGGAGAGGCCACAACAGTGAGAGGCCTGCGTACCGCAAAAAAAAAAAAAAAAAAAAAAGAATGGACAAACTGACTCATTGATTCATTCACTCAACAAATATTTGAGCAGGCATAGTGTGCCAGGCACAGTTCTAGGCCCTTGGGATATATCAGTGAACAAAACAAAGATCCCTGCTTTTATGGAACATGCATTCTAGCAAGAGACAGGCAATAAATAATGAACATAATAAATAAGCATATAGTGTAATAACGTGTTAAGTGCTATGGAAAAAAGACAAGGTAAGGCAGGGCAAGGTGGCTGGAGGCTCTGGGGGCAGGTGAAGGCCTTTGCAATTTCCCAGATAACATCTAGAGCTCTTTTTCTCTGATCAGTGGTTTGTTATTCATTTTCTGACCAAACTGTCAGAAGAAAAAATTGTAGGGCATTGGCTACTGTGTGATATTTTAATAAAGATACTCTGTATGCCACATCTGGTGGCAATTAAAAAAAGGGAAACTTCTCATGGTTCCCATTTCCTGAATGAGTAGCACTGCAATGAAATTTCGATGAGTTGAGGCTGATAATTTTCAGCAATTTAAATGTCGTTGCCTTTCCTAGAAGGAAGAGCTTTGTTTGTAAACAGCTGGGTCAAAAGAAAACGTAACCTCATTATTCACATTCTTCTGATAGGCTCCCAGTCAGAACATATGGGGCAGAAGGGATATACAGGGGCCTGAAACATAATCACCTAGCTTTGGGGTTTTGTTCTTTGTGACGATGGGGGAAAGGTAAAGAGCTAATTTCATTCTTTCTTAGAAGACAAGTTGGACGGGATGACAAACTTTTTGTAAAGACCGAGAATTCAAGCAATTACCTAGTGATGCATGGCAACATACCTGCATGCTTGCCTTCTTGGATTATTGAGGGTCAAAGTCCCCGCTTGGGTCACACGCTAAACAGCTCTCAGTTTTCCGTGTTTCTTCAACAGGATATGATATGCCAAAGATCCACTTTAATTTCTACTGCCTTCCATTGCCAAGATGCTTATTTGGGGTCCTCAGAGGAGAGGGGGTATTTAAAAAGGAAGGAGGGAGGAAAGAGAGGGTGATGTGGTTTGGACAGTGTCAGGAGACACAGTTGGTCCAGATTAAGAGAGTGGTATGCGTTGTAATTCTAAAATGGCCTCAGCTCTATTGAAAATAGAGAAACTTAATTCTTTGATGTGGAAATGAGCTAAAAGGGGAAGGAAAAGGTATACTTGTAAGCTCTGGGCTTTTTTTTCCTGTGTTGCTTTTCCTAAGCCAGTGAAATCCTCCAGGTGCAAAGGGCAGCCTGATGCTGGAGGGACACGGGTCACGCAGCAGCCCCAGATTTCCCTCCCTTTGTAGTTGACTGAAGCAGCTGCAGCCACAGCAGTTGGCAAGGTAAGATCCTGGCTTCCTGGAAAAATCCTGAGAAGGACCCAGCGTCAGTCAGAGTATATTTGGGTCTTTTCCAGGTGCAGGTTAACTAGGAAGAAGGGCTTGAGGTTGGAACAGTTTTTAACATAAAACTTTCTGTGCTCAGAGAAGTGGGCTCACATGCAGCCATCTTTGGAAACGAACCATTTAAAAAAAAAATTTTATTGAAATATATTTGATTTACAATGTTGTGTTAGTTTCAGGTGTATGTCAAAGTGATTCAATTATATATATATATATTCTTTTTTTACATTCTCTTACATTAACAGTTATTACAAGATATTGAGTAGAGTTCCCTGTTCTCTATAGTAGGTGTTTGTGGTTATCTATTTTATATATAGTAGTGTGTATATTTTAATCCCAAACTCCTAATTTATTACCCACCCCCCGCCCCACTCCCCTTTGGTAACGGTAAGTTTGTTTTCTTCGTCTGGTAGTCTATTTCTGTTTTGTAAGTAAGTTCATTTGTATCATTTTTTTAGATTCCACATATAAGCGATAGCATAGGAAAGGAAACATTTTCAGTTAGAAGAGCCCTCACCAAAGTATGTCTTCAGTGGAAATGCATTTGTTTAATATTACATTAGTGATTTCTACCCCCTGTACCTACCCAATGCAACAAGCATTTAATTAAACTCCTAGTACGTTCTTAGGACTCTGTGAGGTGCTACAAACTGTCATGAAGGAGTAAACCTGAATTAATGACAAAAGAAAATGAAACCATTTTTTAAGAATCTTCATAGGAATTCCATTATGGGAAGCAATAAGAAAGCATGGATCCCACATTAGTGATACCCCCTGCCATTCCTTATCCTTATACGCAGCACACACACAAACACACACAGACGTGCTCAGGTAGAAATGCTCTTTGGGTAAAAATACCCATGGCTTTTTACGCAGTGCCAGTTGGCCTGGCTGGGCTACCCCATGGTGTTGTCTCATTGATGAAATGCTGATTAAGTTGCTTTCTGCTCCATAATGGACTAGTGGGTCATTCTCTGTTTCTTGTCAACTTCAAACAGGCTGGGCAGTCTGAGTTTGTTTTAACTCTACTGACCCCAAATGCCTTTTGTCTTTATCAGAATTTATTCTTATCTTTTCAGAAATGGAATGGTTCCTCTTTTTCCTGTTTCCTCAATATTTTCCTAAAAGACACAAACTTACAGAAGTTGTTTCTGAAAGTGGAGCTGACTGGAAAAGTACCCAGTTTTGTTTCTAGATATCTATTTGTAGAATTTTCCAAAGTCAGTCCGTCAGAGACAGGGGATTCCATCTCAATCTACCTTGAAAGGCGATTGAATTAAACAAGCATTTGGTGAGTATCTGCTTTGTGTCTGGCTTTGTTCTGAGGGAGGTAGAGAGGAAGTAGGATTTGTCCCTGCCCTTGAGGAAGGAAGTAGGATTTGTCCCTGCCCTTGAGGAGTTTAAAGTCAAATTGAATAAGAGGCAACACTAATTAAGCCAAGAATTTACTTATGAGTTTTTGAATTCACATTCTTGGCTTCAGTGTTTCTATGTATAATGGCCAAAAGGTTCCAGTACTTTTAATCTATGTATCATAGTAGATTTAGTTGTTCATGAAAAAAGGCCTCTCTAACCCAAATGAAGGAAACTCAGTCTAGACGTTGGGGATGCTTTAATTAATTTTCAAGCTAATTTGGCTTAATTAGTTCTTTTCCTAATAGTACTTTGTTCCAGACTCTATGACTTTGAGCATTAAGCACTCACCCAGCCACTTTCCCTGCAGAGGTAAAGCTGCATCAGGCATGAATCCAGTTCTCAAGGAGCTCACTGCCAAGCTCAGCAGGTGAGACAGAGCACGAGGGGAAAAGGCATTGGTGCACAAGAACAAGAACCACGGGACCAGTAACTGGGGTCTTGTCCTGAGAGGCTGTGAGAATCACTCCACTGCTTTTTCTTCAGGGTAACTTCATCTCCCCACATCATGATTTACTGTAAGGATTGTGGGAAATGCTTTGCCCCCTTTGGATGAAAGGTGTATTATATAAGGTCTGTAAAAGGTTTTTGGATACGTTTAGGAAAAAATAAGTGATAACAATGATAGTAATATCTAGCATTTATTGAATGCTTATTATACGCCTGGCATTAAACTAAAGATGGGAATACGGCTTTAATCTGTAACTCTATTTTATATCCGTTGAGCCCCAAATTATCAAAATATTTATTTCTAAATGTGCCCTGTTCATAATCTGTTTTTAATTGTTAACCTGGGTGATGGTTTCATGGGAATTCATCATACCATTCTCTCTACTTTTGTGTTTTGAAATTTTCCATAATCAGAGGCCACGCAAAAAAAAGGAAGGGGCCAAATAAACTTCATTAACCTAAATAATACCTCAGATAAACGATGAAGGTGAAGAAAGAAGGAAGAACACCGTTCTTCAGCATTTATAATGTACCAGATCCTTCATATACTGTCTGTGACTTAACTGTGATCCCATTTTACAAATAAGGCAACTGAGGCTCAGAGAGATTAAAAGACTTCTTTAAGGAGTTGAACGCCGGCCAAAGCTTATGTATGCTCTTTCCAATGCACCATATTGCTCTGTGGGTCCATATAGTTTCTAAGGGCAGGATCCCTGTGTTTCATCTCGGCAGCCTCAAGTGCCAGTGGGTGAAATCACAGTTCAAAACCAGATAAAATGTTTTGAAAACAATATGACATGTATGCTTTAGGAAAAATTTCGAAGCAATATATGAAAACTGGCAAAGCAATGGTTAATGATAATTTATATCTGAGAGGAACGTCCTTAAATGTCCATTCTGTGTGTGGGAGGGCGCAAGCACGTGTAACATTGGGGATTTCGGGGTAACCAACATTTATTTCCAGACATTTCACAACCTCCCTTTAAGGTTAGGTATAAGGCCCATCTTACAGATGAGTAAAACGAGGCTGAGAGAGGTCCAAGTTGGCAACACCAGTGTATGGTGGTGCAGCCATGGAGTAGGGCACAGCTGGAGTTCAAATCCAGCCTGGCCTGACCCTCAGTGTACATCCTCTCATCACAACAGTGAGTGCTATGTTAGAATCGGATTCTTTCTTCTGTGGAAACAGCATGTATTAAAGGTTAGAGAGGGTCAACCAAATTCCTCCATGGGGCCTGGGAGGGGGAAGAGTTGGGTGTGACAAGATGGCAGCGTTTCTTTATCACGAGGCAAAACTCCCCCCACTCTGTTTGGATTTAGTCTGCACGGACCAAACTGAACAGAAGCGAATTGTCCCATCTGTTGTCAAAACCATCCTCCCTGACTTCAAAGAGTCCCGGCCCCGGAGGGAGAGACCCCCGGGGCGCAGAGGGAGATGGAAGCGGAGCCCCTCGGCCTCCTGTCAGCCGCTTCAGTCTCTGGGGGCTGGAGCCGCTGCCTGTCATCCCAGCTGACTTCTCTTTGAATCTGCGGCTCTTCACCACCCCCTGCCTTCCCCTCCGCTCAAACAGACCCAAGGCTCGATTTCTGTTTGAAGTGGACGTGCTACTCTTCACACTGCGGGCGCTGCCGCGGAGGTGCAGCGGCATTAGAGGAAGCGGCTCCCTGTGGGGCGAGGCCACCTAAGCCTCAGGCGGCAGCCTGCGCTTTCAGGCGCTCTCGGGGCGATAATGGCATTCTAGACTTTTCCACAGGGGTCCTGAGGCCCCCCGAGGGATCTTAATTAAAGTGGCTTTGTGGGTCTTGGAGGCAAACACCGGCCCAGAACTCAGGGTGGGAGCTCGTTATAAGTTCTGGTTCCGTTTTTCCCTGGCCTCAGAGAGTCTAGGTTCATAGGAGCAAAGGAAATGAAAGAACTGGACCTACTGTCTAAATCCTAAAGCAGAAACCTCTGCTTTCACCTGAATAACCAGAGCTCTCCAGCAAAGCATCACCTGGTCATTTCCCTTCGCTGGTGTAGAAATGATGATCGGAAACCACACTGGAAATCGCTCAAAGTACCATGCACTGGAGCGAAGCTTTCTCCTTTCTGAGATTATTCTGAGGAAAAGGTAATAAACAGATCTGTAAGGAAATTAGTTATCTTAAAGTTTACTTACATATATTAGTTACTACCTTTTAATGAATGATATTTAGATGAAAATTTTGTTATTTTGCTATAGATCAAGTATCTCCCTATAGACATTTCAAATGTAGCTCTAAGGAGAGTAACTATTTTTTAAAAAGATGGAAAGTTAAATATAAGATTCCCTTCTCTGTAAAAAACTTTTATAAAGGTCAATAATTTTGAGGGGTGTGTGTGATTTCACTTGAGTATTACTTTTTGGATAGAATCATAGACTATATCTGCTTTGAAAATATTATTTTAAAAAAGAAAAATGAAGTGTGGGTGCCGTTTTTTAATACAATATCAATAATTTACTTGTTAAGATGACACAATTAGACAGGATTAAAAGAAATATTAGTCTCCAAGGATAATTTATATTGATGCCTTTCTCTCTGTTCTTAAAATATGAAATTATTTACACATCCCACTATATTATTTTGCAAATTGTGGTAGTTTCACAATTTGGAAATATATATATATATATATATATATATATATATCTCACAGATGTGTGTAATTAATTAGTGTCAGTTTACCTCCTAGACCTTAAGCTCCATGAAGGCAGGGACTATGTCTGATTTGTTTACCATTTTGTCCCCAGCGCCAGACATGTATTAGGTGCTCAAATATCTGTTGAATACATGAATAATCACTCAAAGAGGTGCAACGTAATGATGATGGTATATATTTGATTTTATCTTATAAGAATGCCTGCTTTAAATTTTTTTCTCTTAATTAAGAGACTCAGGTTATATACATTTGGACTTTGTGATTTTAAGAAATCACTAACGCTTATCTACAAAAAAATATGACTGAAAATGTTCTTTGGATTGTCAAATCAGATGTGCAATGGTTTGCCAGTTCATGGGATTGAAACTTTCAAATAATTGGTGACTGGTCCCAATAAGTCAGAGTAAGGGCAAAATCCACTGAATATAATTGTTTAAAGAGGCCACTTGTAATTGAAACACTTTTAAATTTTGCCTAGGGATGAAGTAGTCTTATTTCATGGTGGTGTTACCAGAGCAAGTAGTTCTAGGGTATTTGCACGGTTGCTATGCTGCGTTTCCATCTGTAAAGATAACCAGCTGAAACGGCAGCGCTAAGGGACTGAAGTCCAAAGCTGGTGGAGACATCAGTGATTGAGAGTGTGGGCAGCGCCAGGCACTGCCAGACAGATGTGCTGGGAATCCACCCCCAAACTTCATGGAATCACCTTGCATTCGCTCCTTCAGCAGAAATCTGGTGCCGGGGAACTTCTTTCACAGTGCTAAAAAAGAGCTAAAAGATAACCTTTTCTTCCAGGAATAAGGATGCCTCTGGTAGTGCACGAGTCAGTGAGGGTGGAAGAAGCTGTTTCATAGCCTTGCAGACAAGACCAGCATTGTCAAAAGTTTGCTGTTTCCGCTGCCATTCCCTGATTCCCCTCTGCCCTCAAAAGATTTGTAAAGTGGTCAGGGCCATGATGTTGCCCAGTTTCGCTACCAACCTTCTTTTCTCTTGATCTTTTGTTTCAATGTCTGCTTTCTTTCCCCTACGTGCTCACTGAAGCCTGATTGTGGGGTCAGGCTATAATTAGTTTATATATGAAGTTTAATTCACTGTGGCTCTTCTGGCATTAGACTCAGATGGGCTTTGATGTCTGGCTGGAGCTTTGATCCCAGTCCCTCGAATGGTGGTCATCACCCCAACTCAAAGGATTGCCCTTTATTTTTTTCCCTCCTATTCGGAGACAGCTTTTCCCAATTACATCATTTGTGTTTGGCCATAAAAGCTGCAAGGCATCATTTTGTTGCTTTGCTCTATAGCAAAACGTGCAATTGATGCTCCTTACTTTGCTTGGCTGCAAAAGAATGTTCACTGCTGGATAAGGGCATTTGTACAGTGGTGCTCAGACTTTGTGAGGTTGCTGTTGGGAGTTGTTCTGCCCAAGGGCAAAGCGTCAGACTGTGTGATCTGAGGGACCCTTTCTGACTCTGCCCAGGAAATATCTTTAAGCATAAGCTACACGACTGTGATATATTCAGTCAAGACTCTTTTTCTTGCTGGCAACTTTATCTTACTCTCCAGATCTTCTGGGCAGCAGATCCACCCCGTCTTTAATGTCACACTTTCTGAGCGTCGATTAGCAGTTTGCCTGAGAAGACAGAGGCCTCCAGGGAAAGCAAAAGGAGAGCTGAGCGATACTACAAAGAAGATGAACTGGCGTTAGAGGAGGAAGAAGCACCAGCACTTGCTTTAAAAAGAAAGGGAAAGAAAAATCAAATCGGGGGGTGGGGGTGGGGGGACACTTCTCTGGTGGCGCAGTGGTTAAGAATCCGCCTGCCAATGCAGGGGACACGGGTTCAATCCCTGGTCCAGGAAGATTCCACATGCCGCGGAGCAACTAAGCCCCTGGGCCACAACTACTGAGCCTGAGCTCTAGAGCCCGCAAGCCACAACTACTGAACCCGCGTGCCACAACTACTGAAGCCTGCGCGCCTAGAGCCCGTGCTCCGCAACAAGAGAAGCCACCGCAATGAGAAGCCCGCGCGCTGCAACGAAGAGTAGCCCCCATTCGCCACAACTAGAGAAAGCCTGCGTGCAGCAATGAAGACCCAATGCAGCCAAAAATAAATTAAAAAATAAAAATTAAAAAAAAAATAGGGGGAAGTGAGATCCTGTCTCTGACAGGAGGGAGCAGTGAACAGTGGGTGATTATCTTAAACTGCGTCCCAAATACCTGCAACCAAAACAAAGAATCAAAGTGGAAAGAAAGCCAGAGGACTAAATTGGAGAGGAGAAAAATTGGCTGTTGGGTTAAGAAGAGAAGAGGGGCAACCCAACCAGGCACACTTAATCTGACGACATTGCGAGTTTTCCTGGAAAAACAATTACAGCATTGAGCTCCTTGCTTCTAACTTCACGTGACAGCCTGAGTTTGTTTTAATTGGCGCGTGAATGAGCAGCATTATTTATTAATGTGTAATGGACACTTTAGAAAGCATGACCTTTTTTCCTATTTGCGACCATTTTATTGGCAGAACCATTTGAATACATTACTTTTAATATTGAAACTTGCTGGGAACACTTTTTCATGGAGATGTACAAGCTGTTAGGGCAAATGGTTGGCTTTGGACTAATGAGCCAGCTCAAAGTGGCATTTGGTGGGTAGGGGGCTTGGGAGGTGGGGAGCTTTGGAGACACAGCGACTTGTCTGCTTTAACAAGATTTATTAGTAGTGTGTAAAAACATGTTTCAGCTTTTTTCCCCCCTCAACTATATAAATATAGCTGTCGATGTGTGACATAACACAGGCCACAATAATAGATTCCACCCAGCCAGAAGGAATTCAGCACTAGAAAGCAAGAAGCTTGCCTAGAAATGAGTAGAATGAGACAATGACAGAGGACATGGGTGAGTGGCATTTGGTAGACAGGATTAGTCATTATTCTTTAGTGCCTTACTAAAATTAGGGAGGAAAATTTCGTTCCTGTATTATCAAGTATGGTGTCTGGCACACAGGAGGCATAAAGCATAGGTGAACTGAATGGAATTAATTTTGTTTGTTGATGAGCACCTAAGCATAATTCCATTTTTAGATCTAATATACAATCTGGTTGATTATGAATCATAGTTGTAGTTATAGTTCCAGTTAGTCTGTGAGGGGCAGCAATGGGGAAGTCAATGGAGGGTGGCAAGAGAACTCTTGTTTTTGTTTTTTGGTACATGTCAACTTGACTCTATTTGTTGCAGAGATTAAATGGGTACTATTAAGTTAGTTGGAAAGTATGTTAATGAAAAAACAATTTACAACCAACCTGCAGTTTCTTGAATGCTTGCAAAGGCATTGTCCTGAGCACAGTAATACTAAGAGGATGTTAAAACAACCACTGCCTTCAGGGAACTTTAATAATGTAATTGGAGAGAAGGGATACACATAAACACCTACGTACATAGATGTAAGTGTACATACCCATATAAGTAACCATACAAATAGCATTTGGTAAGAATCAAATATTCATACAGTTAACAGGAGTTCAGAGGAGAGAACTGAACTGATCTTGGAGGGAAGAAGGTTGGACTACGCAGAGGGGAGAAATGGAGAATTCTTAGCAGGGCTAAGCAGCTGGGTAAAGGTGTAAGAGTCTGAAATAATGATATAGGATGCACTCCTTCACACAACACTTTGCCTGAACTTCAGCAAATTGCGACTTGCTGGATTCGATTTCTGAGGCTCTTGGATGTACTGCTGTTTAAAAGAGATATGGTACTTTTCCCTGGACAAGCCAGCTAGTGGCATTTCCAGACCCCATCCCACTGAAATTCCCTGTGACCAGTGTCCCAAGCGGAGATGGCCATACCACAAATGCTACCGCAGGGGAAAAGTTTATTAGTCCCTCTGGAGGAAAAAAAAGATACAACTCATATAACCTTTACTATCTATGTGCCTGCCACGTTGTAAACACCCCTACTCCCATATATATTATATACTGTATATTATTATAATTCTTACAACAGGCTCCTTCTGTTAGTAGCTCCATTTTACCTTTGAGGAAACTGAGGCACAGAGAGGTTTAGTTACTTGCCTGCACAGCTAGTCTTGGCTGGAAAGGGGATTCAGATTCAGGCAGTCTGGTTTCAGAGTCAGAGTTCTTGTGATCGCAGACTAAATAACAACAATAAAAAACTCAAACAAAAATCAAAGCGCGCAGGCGCGCGGACTCAATAAACCCGGTGCTTGCAAAAGAACTGATGCAATCGCTTGCTATAGAGCGACATCCTCCTGCCTAATTTTATTGATAAATGCCTTCCGTGAAAAGATTAAAACAGCAGCAACAAAACTAAGAGTGAAACAGTTTTAGGACAACGTTGCACTGTGCCTTGTAGTGCCTGCCTTTACAACTTGGAGTCCAAAAAGCCAAACCCAAGAAATGGTCTTTGAATACATTCGCTGTACCTTGCTGGGTAAGGTGAAAGAAACCTAAATCAGCCTGAGTGGGTACGAACAGTGGACGGGTGGGGAAAGGGTTAACGTTGTGTGCTTCAACTCGGTCGAGTTTCAGAAAGTTCTCTGGGGAGCCCAACTGCCGCGTCCCTTCGCGGACCCTGCCTGCGAGGCCGACTGTAACAGGATGCTGGGGCTCGAGGTGCTCGCCCCTTGCTTTGTGCGAGGGAAAAGAACCAATAAGGAGCGAGGCAAAAACTGGGTGCTGTAAACCCGAAAAGGGGGCGAGGAGGCCCGCGGGAAGAGCGGGGGAGGAGAGAGGGAGGAGCGGGGAGGGCCCGGCGAGGAGGAGGCCGGCGCCGAGCGCGAGCAGCGCCCCTGACACTAGAGGGGGAAGCCGGGGGGGAGCGGGCCTCGCAACCGAGGGGCCGGCGCGGGGAGGCGGGCGCCGGGCGGGGGTTCGCCGGGCCGCCGCGCGTGACGTAGCGCCGGGCAGGGCGTTATCAGCTGCGGGGCCGCGGCGAGGGACGCGTGGCGGCAGCGGACGGCGCCGCCCGGTCCCGGACGGCCGCAGGCAGCGGCCGCGCGCGGGTTCCGAGCGCTCCGGGTCTCCGCCCCGGCCGCCGGGAGGCATGAGTCCGCGGCCGCAGCCCTAGCGCCCGCTCCTCCGCCCGGGCGGCCCGGCTGCGGGGACGGGTGCGCGCTGTAGGGTTGGGGGCCATGAAACCGAGTCCGGCCGGGACGGCGAGGGAGCTGGAGCCGCCGGCGCCGGTCCGGGGCGAGCAGCGCACGGCGGAGCCCGAGGGGCGCTGGCGGGAGAAGGGCGAGGCGGACACGGAGCGGCAGCGCACCCGCGAGCGGCAGGAGGCCACGCTGGCCGGGCTGGCGGAGCTGGAGTACCTGCGCCAGCGCCAGGAGCTGCTGGTCCGGGGCGCCCTGCGCAGCTCTGGGGGCGCGGGGCCAGCTGCAGTTCGCGCCGGGGAGCTGCCGGGGGAGGCGGCGCAGCGCAGCCGCCTGGAGGAGAAGTTCTTGGAGGAGAACATCTTGCTGCTGCGGAAGCAATTGGTAGGTCGTGCCCTGAGGTGGGGCACGGCTGTCCCTGCAGACGGGCCGGGGTCGGGCAGGTGGCCTGCGGTGGGCGCTGGGGTGCCTCTGACTGGGGAAATCCTTTGGCTTCCCGGGACCCCCGCCCGGTGCCCCCCTGACCCGGGTTCCCGAGGGCGCCCGCGGCGCGTGGGCTGCGGACGCCCACGCGATCCCGGCGTGTGCCCGCTTTGTGTCAGGTAAGGGGCTGGCAACCCCGCGCGGACGGCCGGGCGGGGGTGGCTGCTCTCCCCTCCTGCTCTGCCTTTGGAATTCTTGGAGTCTCCTGGTTGTTACCTTCAAACTCTCCAGTTAGACGAAAGCGTGCCCTCTCCCCGAAGGTTTGCAAAGCCTCATTTAAAATAGCATTTCTTTGGGGAGCTTCTTGGCTTCATGGTCTCCCGCCGAGAGGGGACAAAAGCCGAGGAGGGGGCTTGTGGCGCGGTTGACTGTCCAATGCCGAATTTTACGATTACACGGAAGCGGCCGCGGGGAACCTGCCCCTCCCAAGGCTTTCCCCAGCCTGCCAGCTTTTGCCGGGGCTGCTGCTTAATTTAAGATAGAAGCCCTTTTGTATAAGGCGGCTAAAACCGATGCAAATGATGGAAATTTGTCTGGAGAAAGTGCCCCCTCCCCTCATATTTTATATGTACTGCTCGCTGTGACTTGAGGTGGAGGTGGGCGAAGAGAAAAACCTGCTCTCAGGGAGCACTTATCATTGGATTTGTGTCAGCGTCTCAGACATTCTCTGCCGTCTTCATTAATGGGGAAGAAAAAGAACTTCGGCGCTTAATGTATTGATGAACAGCTTTTGACCCAGCCTCAGAGTAATGGCGGCAGCTTTGTTTCGGTGACCTCAAAAATGTAGTTTTGAAAACAGGAGAAAAAAAAAAATCCTTATCTGACCATGTGATACTATCTGAAACTAGACGCATGCTAGATAATGTCCCTCCTACGATTACCAACAGTGATGCTGTGTGGTTATTTGTCAAGTGTTTTCTTGTATTATCTCTTTTCAGAGAATTTGTCTCTTTTTTTGAGCGTCAAAGTGCTTCGACTTGTTTGGTTCATTTTTTCTGAACTCATTCTAACAAACAAGCATGTTATGTCTCCAAGCTTTTTAAGTCAAAGAACAGACAGGAGGGGTAGATTCATATGCATCTGTTTTGTAAGGGGGTACAATATGTATATGGTGCTTTGTGCAATACCTCTGTTTTGGCATTTTGCTGTGTTTTTTGGTAGCAGACACTGATTTGAGCCAATTCTTACTGGTTATGCCTGTCATTGACATTGTGTGCATTGTCTTATACAATAGCACCTTCTTGTCTTCATGAATCTCACAACTGTGAGTGGCGCATTCCTGTTGACCCCTGGAGGGGAGCAAGGCAGCATGTCAGGAGAATTCCCGTCCACTCAGTGTTTGTGGTACTGTTTTCATTTGTAGACTTGGCATTTGTGATTTGAACCAGATGCCTTTTGAGTTTTGTTTTTTTGCTTCCCCAGCAATAGGAAGCACTAGGTGGCGGTGTGAGTTAGCACTACGGTCTGTCACCTTTGGAAACCCGAGCTGAGTTCAAATCTTGATGGACCTTCCCTTGAGGGTTTTGGATTCTGCCAGCTCACATTATACTTGGCACTGGCTATTGGTATTAGTTTCTCACTTTCAAAGGCCCTAAGACTGATTAAACCCCACAAAGCAACTAATAGAAAACAAAACTCTGCAGGACATTTGGCCAGAAAATCTCACCTAAATAAGATTATAGTGTATTGTAGGAAATCTGTTATACTCTGACAAATTAAAGAGTCTACAGTGAAGTACTGTTCTGTAAAAAACTGGCTGTACACAGAGGTTTTTTGAAAAATCTCAGTGGGTTTTTCTCATACTACCTATAAAAAGTAAGTTTATATATATATATATATTAGTTGAAACTAAAAGCAAGTCTTGTTTTTATGAAGAAACTATATCACCACAAAATGTGAGAAGGTGGAATTCAACGTAGGACATATTCTTGAAGTTTTTCTTAATTTCAGGTCATCCAGTAAAAATTTTGGTTTTGGAAGACTTAGGGAACTCTTCAGATGGTAATTTGAATACTTAGAGCCAGACTTTCTGGTTCTTTGTCACCAAAATGTGTTTGTTTTTCCTTTCTCCCTTTCTCCCTAATCAGAATTGTTTGAGGAGAAGAGATGCTGGTTTGTTGAACCAGTTGCAGGAACTCGACAAGCAGATAAGTGACCTGAGACTGGATGTGGAAAAGACATCTGAGGAACACCTGGAGACAGACAGCCGCCCCAGCTCAGGTGAGTGTGGCAGCACAAGGAGGAATTCTGCGGTCATGAGTTCTGCCTTGGCCCCCTGTGCTTGGCGTTCCCAGACCTGCAAATGGCAGTGGAGTTCGTTTCCAGTGCAGAGAGAATAAAACAAAACAAAACAAGAGAAGTCTGCCATTCAGTTGCATAAGAGGGAAACAAAATCAGAAAACCGAATTTTTTAAAAATTTGTTTTGTTGAAGTATAGTTGATTTACAATGTTGTGTTAATTTCTACTGTACAGCAAAGTGATTCAGTTATATGTATCTATACATTCTTTTTCATATTCTTTTCCATTATGGTTTATCACAGGATATTGAATATAGTTCCCTGTGCTATACAGTAGGACCTTATTGTTTATCCATTCTCTATATAATATTAGCATTTGCTAATCCCAAATTCCCAATCCATCCCTCCCCCACTCCCCTCCCCCTTGGCAACCACAAGTCTGTTCTCTGTGTCTGTGAGGCTGTTTCTGTTTCGTAGATAAGTTCGTTAGACAACAAAATTTTTAATAATGAGATTGATCTGACTGAAGTCTCCTGAGTTTAAAAATAAAAGCTTCTATTCAGATTTCTGGAAGAGTGCTCCTCCTTTGAAACTTGAGAAAGTCAGAACTGGGCTAGAAAATTAGTCACACTTCAACTTCCTGAGACCACTTCAAAAGTGTGTTCTTTTTTTCTTTTAAACCATTTGGCTACTTAAATAGATTCGTTTTTCTCTTCAAGTTATTCTTTCTGAAATGTTCATGAAAAAGTTGAAGTTTGACAGATCTAAGTCTCTTTCCTTGCACATCTTTAAAGGTGGGGTCTCGGAGTAAGGTCAGTTTGAGAGTGAGGGTGCTCTCAGCTTTGAAACATACCCATAGTTATGGGCTTTTTGCCTTTTTCCAAAGACTGCTGGAAATGAAACCATAAAGTCAGGACACTAAATCCCGTGAACCAAAATTGGTGCCCCTCCCTCTCATATTCTCCCTTTCCTACCTTTTCTACATGATTACCCCTTTTCCTTTTAGGCACAAATGTGTGTTATTGCTTGATACGATCTTAATCCCAAATGGTGTTTTTTATTTGTAGGGTTTTATGAACTGAGTGATGGGGCTTCGGGATCCCTTTCCAATTCCTCGAACTCCGTCTTTAGTGAGTGTTTATCCACTTGTCATTCCAGCACCTGTTTTTGCAGCCCCTTGGAGGCAACCTTGACTATCTCAGATGGTTGCCCCAAATCTGCAGGTAAGACTCTTTACAATTGATAGACATTTTTAATTGGAAGGGGTCAAAGGTCTTTAAAGGTTGTCTAGCTTCTACTGATGAAAAACAAAGGCTCAGAGAATTTCATCAGCTTTCTGCATTTAGTGCCATAGTTGCATCTAGAATCAAGATCACCACTATTCCAGTCCTCTTTGGGTATCACCTGGCTTTATATTCTGATGATAGCAAGATGACTTAGTTTTAGAAATCCTGTCCCAATATTACAGTTCTTGAGCTCTGTTTTTGAGCTTTTGCTGTTCAGTTGTTTGCATTTTCTTTTCAAAATTACTTTGGATCTGTTTTCTTCTTCTGTTACTCATTTAAAGCTAAAGCTTACATTAAATATATATATATATATATATATATAAAATAAGATAAATATATCTGTCAGCCTGGCTAAGAGCTGCTTGGCACTTCTGGTAGCAGTGGCCCCTCCGTGTTCTCCAGAATGCCTTGCATGATGGCAGCTCTCTTCTTTTAGCAGGTGGATAGGGTGAGATCCCCTAGACCATGTTGCCCATTTTGGGCTATTCTTGCAGTGACCTCTAGAGAGAATCATGCCATTGTTGATACAGGAAGAGTTTCTGCATTTCCACCATGTGTCACACACTGCTGTGTGCTCTGCATATGTTTATCTGCTTTGAATCCTCCTGACAGTTCTTCAGGGTGCAAGTGTTGTTAGCTCCATTTTATGTATCAGAAAAATGAGGCCTGCTGAGGTTAGCTTAGGTGAGTTGCTTAAGGTTATATAGAGAGTAAGTGACAGAGGCAGGGTTCAAGCTCAGGACTATCTGCCAGGTCCATGTTTTTCCACCACACCAAGGGAATCCAGAAATTGTTCTGTTCAACCTTCTTAACGAACAGAGGAGGAATTTGGTTTCATATGCCTTTGTCAGAGGCTTCTCATTTGCTGAATGGCAGAGTTGTTGCTGAAACTCGGGACACCTTCCTTAGTTCTGCTTTAGTACGATTCCTCAGAAGATCAGAGAAAATATGGAAGTTAGAGGAGCTGTGGGTCCTGGCACAAGTCACTGCACCCTTGGTTTGTATGTGTTGTCCACTTGGGTAAAAGGTTGGATTTCTGAGGTCCAGGCAATGCAAACATAACACTAAACAACTGAGGCTGCTAATTGGCTGATGTCTTTGTACAGTGTGTGTTGTTAGCAGCAAACGATTGGTGAAGCACAAATCTGTGTTATCTAGAGTATCTGGGCCTCAAGTTCATTGGTAATTGCTCCCTTTCACTCTGCAGATCTGGTTTCAGAGGGAAATTTTATAAACCTATTAAAGGTACTTTGGTATAGGTTTTCCTTAAAGACAGACTCCTGCTATCCCAAATGCCACATCTTCACATAATTGAGACAGTTGGGCTGGCCCTTGCCAGCTGGGATGCCTGTTTGTTTCCTTAACTTTATGGAGGAAAAAGAGATGAAAGATGTCGTTTAGGTTAATGTGGCTTAAAGTAAGACAAGGATAGGCCTTGGGGTAGTGAGGAGGGATGGGCAAGGATATTAGCTAGAGAGGTTTCCCCTTCTTACAACACGTTATTTATTGGCAGTGGAGGTGGGATTGGGGACATGGCACTTTTATTTTACAATAATCTTTTGTTTACAAATGGATCATATCATTTCTGAGTCTAGACTGTATTCCCCCCTTCCCCGCCCCCCTCCCCCAACTGCTAATTATCATTGGAATTCGTGGAGCTTTCCCTTAAATTAACAACGTAGAACCTAGCATGTAGTGTGTTTTCAATATTTGAGTGAATAAATATAATTATAACGGACAACAAATTAAATAGTGACAAAAACTTTGATTTTCTCTAACTAAAGGTCATTCAGGGGATTTGATATTTATAATGTATGCCAAGATGAGAACAAAATCATTTAATTAAGTAAGAAAGCTTGATGTCATTGTATTTTGGCAGCTACATTTTTGAGATGTGGGAAATTTATTCATTAATACTACTACTCAGTCTTTTAAAACATCATCAAGAATTCCCTCCTGAAATATTGTACTTTATTTTTTAGTGTCACTATTGAAAACATAGGGTGATTATTATTTAAATTTAATTAGTCTCTATTGAAATTTGGTTACCCTGACCTTTCAATTGACAGTTATACTAGAACACATGTCATTAAGAATTAGGTCTAAAAAAAAAAATTAAAAATGAGGAGGAAGCCCATAGAGAGTATAGTTTATCTGAAGTATTTTAAAGGGAAACCAGGAATAGAACACAGAAGGGAGAGTGGCCTAGAGAAAGAACAACTCAAAAAACATTTATTTTTCCAGTTATAATGCAGTACATATTTACTGAAAATTTAGAAAATAGAAAATAAAGAAGAAAGTAAACATTACTTGCTTTCCCACCACATTGAGATGCTAGTGCTCTATTGGCATCTTGGTGTGCTTCATTTCAGGCTTTTTTCTTTGAATATATCCAGTCTTAATAAAACTATAATCAATAGTCTGTTATTATGATTTTCACTCCACTTTAAGGTGTTTTCCCCATATTATTCAATAGTTTGAAAGAATTTTTTTTTTTTTTTGGCGGTACGCGGGCCTCTCACTGTTGTGGCCTCTCCCGTTGCGGAGCACAGGCTCCGGACGCGCAGGCTCAGCGGCCATGGCTCACGGACCCAGCCGCTCCACGGCACGTGGGATCTTCCCGGACCGGGGCACGAACCCGCGTCCCCTGCATCGGCAGGCGGACTCTCAACCACTGCGCCACCAGGGAAGCCCTGAAAGCATTTTTAATGACTGTATTTTTCCTTCAGAGTTATAGCTTGTTAAAAATTCCTTTGTTAATTATTTCTTCCATCACCCAGTAGTGTGAACTGTATGTGAAATAGTAGAATAGCTTGTGGAGTATTTGTTGATTCTTCGGCATTCTCCCTCTACCCATGAATTTGTCTTCGTAGAAACTGGCCAGAGGCGAGATGGTGCTGACCAATTCATTTCTTCAGAGTGTACCTTTAAAATGTTTTTCAGATCTCATAGGATGGTTGGAATATAAAGAAGGCCACTGTGGCAGTTGGCCGTTCCCCCTCCACATCACAGTCTAATTCCCTTGGTGTCATTGCAGATGTGAATCCCAAGTACCAGTGTGATCTGGTGTCTAAAAACGGGAATGATGTGTATCGCTACCCCAGTCCGCTTCATGCTGTGGCCGTGCAGAGCCCAATGTTCCTCCTTTGCCTGACCGGCAATCCCCTGAGGGAAGACGAGAGGCTCGGTAGCCATGCCAACGACATTTGTGTCGGATCTGAGCTGGATGCCGTCAAGACGGACACTTCCTTACCCTCTCCAAGCAGTTTGTGGTCTGCTCCCCATCCTTCATCGAGTAAGAAAATGGATGGTTACATTCTGAGCCTGGTCCAGAAAAAAACGCACCCTGTAAGGACCAACAAGCCGAGAACCAGTGTGAACGCTGACCCCACCAAGGGGCTTCTGAGGAATGGGAGCGTTTGTGTCAGAGTGACTGCGGCCGTCTCACAGGGCAACGGTGGGAACCTTAAGAATTCTAAACAGCTGCCTTTGCCCTCTGGCGGGGTCCCCTCTTTGGACAATGGGACGTTGTCCCCACTGAAACAGTGGTCAAAAGAATCAAAGCCAGAACCACTGGAAAGCAAGAGGTTGCCCGCGCCTGAGGGCATCTCCCCAGGCACTGCCACTGAACTTCCAGGTAAGCATCTGCCCAAAAATGCCAAGCCAGCCTCCCAGGAACTTGCTAGGTGTCCCCCTGCTGGGGTAGGGGAGTCTCCTAAGGAAAGCGGGCAGATCCCAGCTGCCTCCCCAAAAGAGAGCCCTGGGAAGGTCCCCGCCTCGCTGCAAGAGAACAAGGTGGTCCAGCCACTGAAAAAGGTGCCACAGAAAAACAGCCCGCCGGCTCTCCCTACGGCGCCCCCTCCCGCCGCTTCCGCTCTGGTGTCTCCCGCTTTCCCAGTGGAAGAGCGGCCTGCCCTGGATTTCAGAAGCGAGGGCTCTTCTCAGAGCCTGGAGGAAGGGCCTCTGGGGAAGGCGCCGCCGGTCCTGGCGCAGCCGCCCAGCGTCAGGCCACCCCGGGGTACACGGCCCGTGGCCACCCCGAGGGGCTCTGCTCTGAAGCCCCGGGCCCCGGCCGTCCACGGGCCGGAGAGCGCGCTGCCCGCCGTGAGGGAGAAAGGCCGGGCAGCCGGCAAGAAGTGTCGGTTCCCCGATGATGCGGATACAAATAAGAAACTCCGGAGAGCCCCGGCCAAGGGGCGGCGGGGCGGGGGCGGCCAGTCCGACGTGGGACCACCCAGCCGGCCGCTGGGGGCGGGCCACCGGGCGGGGAGCCGCGGCCACGGCCACGGCCACGGCCGGGAGGCGGTGGTGGCCAAGCCCAAGCACAAGCGCACCGACTCGCGGCGGTGGAGGTCGGCCGCCGAGGTGTCCTACGAGGAGGCGCTGCGGCGCGCGCGGCGGGGCCGCCGGGAGCCCACGGGGCTGTTCGCGGCCAGGCCGCTGCCCTACGCCAGCCCCTATGCCTACGCGGCCAGCGACTCCGAGTACTCGGCCGAGTGCGAGTCCCTGTTCCACTCCACCGTGCTGGACACCAGCGAGGACGAGCGCAGCAACTACACCACGAACTGCTTCGGCGACAGCGAGTCCAGTGTGAGCGAGGGCGAGTTCGTGGGCGACAGCACCAGCACTAGCGATTCCGAGGAGAGCGGAGGCTTGATTTGGTCCCAGTTTGTCCAGACCCTCCCTCTGCAGCCGGTCCCGGCCCCGGACCTTCGCCACAACCCCACCAAAACCTTCGTCAAAATTAAGGCTTCACACAACCTCAAGAAGAAAATCCTGCGCTTTCGGTCTGGCTCTTTGAAACTGATGACGACCGTTTGAGTAACGTCTTTGGTGTAGAAAGTGGGGTTTTTCTAGTTCCCGAAAAAACGGCGGCGTCTTACTGTTTTGTGCGTAATAATCCCATGGAATGCTTTCCTTTGGTTTAGATAAGACCGAGGTGAATTATGTCTCATCTTCGTCAAGTATGGACACTAGTGCCTAGTGCCTTTAGTGGAAGGTAAAGAATGTCTTTGCTGGTTAGAAGTGAATATTGAGTTTCTAATGGTGGTGATAGTGACTTTTGTGGTATCAGATGGTTTTTATTTGACATTTTGTGAGCATCTGTGAAGGCACAGGTTTTGATGGTCAAGTGCTAATGGGATGAGACCTTTTGATCTGGAGGTCAGGTGGATGGAATTTAGGACATACATTTGCTGCTTTGGTTCTTTAGGGCAGCGTCTCCATGAGGGTTTTCCTGTTGGGGGTATCACATACAATTGTGTGAGGTAGATACAAGGGGCAGTCATGGTTTTCTGTAGTTTTTTATATACTCTTCTTTTCTCGGATGTATCCCCATTCTGTATTCTCCTCAGAACTCTTTGGTTTACTGGACCCAGAACTTGAAGACCAGACCCTACATCCAGAGAGGTGACCTGGATAGGGAGGCTGGTAATACCTTAAAAGGATTCACTAAAACCTTTGCCACACTTGGTGCCTAGGCCCGGGTTACAGTAACCCCTTCTAGGGCCATTTACCCGACATTGATGCCTTTCTCCTCCTCCCTAATTTGCAGCAGATCCAACCATTCCTCCCTTGGAGACTTGCCTTTGGGATAACATTTTGGTCATCGGGTACAAAGAAATTCACTCCTAGTGAAATAACCCTTGGGTACGACTCCAAGCTCAGAACTGCTCGCGGGGCACTGTGCCACCTAAGCATTAGCCCAAACGTATTAGTGCAATCCAGTCCAGATCGGACCCCTGACCCTGTTTGGAAGGGCTTTTAAAAAAAAAATTTTTTTTTTGGTAAACAGTATTGTGTAAAATTCCTTTTTTTATACCAGTATATGCATGTTTTGTGCATGAGTAGTATTTGTTTTGATATTCCTGTTGATGTTAAATGACTGTATGATATAAACAGTATGTGTTTTTATATATCTTTGTGTAAATTTAATATAACGCATTATATGCTGTAATAAACGATTTGTTTTACTGCTGTTAAGTTTGTTATTTGGGTATAAAACCAGATGTTTACACCTATAAATCTTGTGCTGATTATTGTGAGATTTATATTAGGCCTATTCTAGCATTAGAATATTATTTGCAATAATAATTAAGGCAGATTTTAGGAGTATTGGAATGGATGGTGAATAAACAAATGAGGAAAAGCAAGCTACTTCTTTAGAATGGTTAAGGTGCTTCTTTAAATTTTAAGGTACATTTGATCTCTTCTAAGGAAAATATTTCTGAGAAGACTTCCCCTCTCTCCCTCAACTTCTGAGTATGAAAAATTTTCAACATGGAAAAGTTGAAAGGATAGTACAATAAACAACTGTACAGCCACCACCTAGATTCAACAATTGTTAACATTTTGCCATGCTTGCTTTAACACTCTTTATGTATTGATATATATTAGATAAAACCATATTGCTGGTTTTGTGGGTCAAAGATTTTGGCAATCCTCCCTCTCCCCACCACGCTACTACATTATTTTAAAGTAAATTTCAGGCATCATGATATTTCATCTCTAAAAATTTAAGTATGTATTTCCGAAGAACAAGGAGATTCTCCTATATAATCACAACACCATGATCACACCTAAGGAAAATTGACAATAATTCTTATTATCATCAAAAATTTAATCTCTATTCAAATTTCCCAATTTGTTTCAAGAATTTTTTAGTAGCAGCTTCCCTGCTCCTCCCAACCAGGATTCAGTCAATGTTATACGTTGCATTTGGTTCTAGATCCCTAGTCTTTTAAGTCTGGAATAGCCTCTCCATATTTTTTTCAAATGACATTGGGTTTTTCAAGTCAGAGCAGTTGTCTTGTAGAAGGGCCCACATTCTGAATTTGGTTGTTTCTTTATGTTGTCTTCTAACATCTTCTAGTCCCTCTATTTCCTGTAAACTGTGAAGGCTTGATTGGATTCAGGTTAAACATTCTTGGCAAGAAGATTTCACTAGTGATCTTGTGTATTTTATTGCTTCACGTCAAGAAACAGAATATCAGGTTGCCCTACTATTACTGAATTTAAGAGTGATCCCTTTAAGAGTCAAGTCGGTGAGCAGAATTTTCTCCACTATAAAGGTTTTGTTTTTCCTCTTTGCAGATGGTTAGTGTTTGTGGGTGACTCTTTGGTAGTGTGTGTGGATATCCTGTTCTTCATAACCTTCCACTTAATGGCTTTAGTTTACTTGGCTGATCCTTGCCTGAATCAGTTATTGCCTTGGGGATGCAAAATGGTTTTCTAAGTATCTTTTCTTCTTTTACTAGCTGACATTCTACAAAAAAAGAACTTTCCTTGTTTTTTTTCCCTTTCTCTTTTTAAAATATGATGATGGATTCGTGGATTTTTATTCATTTGATTCTTTACAATCACTTACGGTTATTGTTCTTTTTGATGCTCAACATGTCCCAAATTTGGCCAGTGGGAGGATACATTTCATTAAAAGGAGACTCTGGAATCAGCTCAGTCTCATAATTCATATATTTATTATGAGATGTACTGCATTAAAATGATTTTTTCACATGCTAAACTGCAATGCAACAAAAAATCCCTTATCTATCCATTTTTTTATTCTGTCTTGGAAATGATCTCTTTTCCTATATTTTATATCCCTCTTATCTCTAAGAAGCCTTTTAACTTTGAAACTATAGCAAATTATTTCTTCTATAAAACTGTATCTTTATCTTATAAGACTTCTTTTTCAACAAGACATCTTTTTTTTAACAAGACATCAGACAATTTTTGAAAATGTAGAGTTGCTAGTCTTTGCATATTCATATGTTTTTATATGCAATCATTCTTCTTTGACTAGAATTTCTTTGGTTACCTGATTAAATCTAAGCCAAGCACAAACAAGGGGATGATCTCTCCATGTTTTCTAATGGTGTGATCCAATCTCTTTGGAGGCAAGTTATAAAGTTTATTGTGTAAGGCAACTGGGACCTGCAGTCAGTTCTTGAATCATGTCCAAGTTCTCAATAAGCATTATTCTCAGAAGGGGACGCTTCCTGAAAAACAGCTTCTGAATAATTACATGTTAGGTGACAGAATGCCAAAGGAAGAGAAGCATGAAAAACAGGATTTTTCAAAGAACTTTGGGTTTGTCCACCTCTGTCTATTGCTTGACTTCCCTGTAGCTAGCAGTTGTACCGCACTTGGAAAATTGGGTTTTGTCCATTATTTTCAATGACAGAATACCTGCTATTGTTGTTTCAAACGAAATGGCTCTTTAAAATATTTTCCTTTATTTAAATAAATTACAAATACTCATTGTCAGAAAAGAAAAAGATATCAGATAAATACACAGGTGTTTACACTCTTCTCTGTCAATCCTCCTCAAATCCTACTCTTCAGTAACGTTGGTGTATATATTTCCATACTCTGTTATATGCACAAATATATAACCTTTATATTTTTTCTTCAAAACCAAGTCTCAGTTTATACGTATCATTCTGTAACTTGCGTCCTTCATTTCGTGAATATAATTCTCTCTTTGTAATGGGGTTCCAAGTATGTCCTTGGAAAATAGGCACCAGAGGAAAAAGGCATCAGATTTTATGGGGCTACTTTTTTGCTCTGCTTAGAAAAATTCTAATATTTAGCAACAAAAGTGTTACCTGAGTGCTATACTTTTGCACACATATTGCCTTTCTAGTTTTCTCACGTATTTTGTTATTTTGTATTGTGAGGTCACTTCAGTGGGGTATTATCGCGGGAATCCTGTGAGGCTTGATTAAGGCTTTTGCCATACCGAGGAGCTTTGTCTTTTTTTCTGTCAGGTGCCTCAGGGACATTTCCAGGCTGGACCACTTTTAAGTTCATTTCTCTGCTTTGAGGTTACCTGACTACAGAGGTAGTATAAAGTCAAATCCTAAATCCACATGGAAGTTACATGTTCTCAGAGGAGACCTTTCCCAAGGTGGAAGAGCTTCCTTATTTTCATCCTGGGCCAAGAAGTGAATTTCTTTTTTTTGGACCAGCCCTTCACTGAGGGTGTAGTGCTTCTGTGCCTGTAGGAATATGGGGAAGTCTCAGTCCCAAATCCCACCCTCGGAGAGCCAAGTCCTTGTCCTTGTGTGCCTTGCTTTAGGGACCAGAAACTTCTCCCTCTACTCTCCAAAAAGGTAGAACAAACTTGGGTTCATTTCTAGTGAAGTCAAATACACTTAACGAGGATGTTTGTTAATAGTTTACCCATCATTTCCAAGTGTTTTACAGTGAAACGATTAGGTTGTCTATCTATCAAAAGGCTGGAAACAGAAACCATAGCGCTACCCATTGCCTTTGCCAATAAGTTGGATTCTCCTTTCCCCCTCTTACTTTTGGTACAATATTATTGAGGTACAACTGAAGTATGATAAAATGCACGTACTTGAACTTCACAGTTGGATCAGTTTTGATATATACCCGTGTAATCACCACAATCAATAATAACGAACATTTCCATCATTCTCAAAACTTTCCTTGAGATCTTTGTACTCCATCTCTGGCTCCACCCCTTTCCCCAGAAAATCACTGATCTGCTTTGTCACTATAGATTACTATGTATTTTATAGAATTCTATATAAATGGAATTAAACAGTGTGTACTCTTTTTTGCCTGAATTTTTCATTCTGCATAATGATTTTTAGGTTTGTCTATGTTGCTTCATGTCTCAATAGTTCATTCCTTTTTTTATTGCTGAGTTGTATTCTTCTGTACAGATAAATAATGATTTGTTTATCCCATTTACTTGTTGATGGACATTTGGGTTATTTCCAGTTTGGGGCTATTACAAATAAAACAGTGAAGAACATTCATGCACAGGTCTTTGTGTGGACAGATGTCTTTGTTTCCCTTGGGTAAATGGAATGCGTTGGTCTTATGGTAGGCGTATGTTTAACTGCAAAGATATATTCCAAACGGGTTGTACTATTTTACATTTTTACAAGTAACATATGAGAGTTTTGGTTGCTCCATATCCTATCATTTGGCATGCTCCGTCTTTTTAGTTTTAGCCAGTTTAATGGATGTATAATGGTATCCTGTTGTGGTTTTAATTTGAATTTCCTTGATGACTAATGATGTTGAACATCTTTTCATGTGCTTATTGGCCATCTGTCCATCTTCTTTGGTGAAGTATCCGTTCACATAGTTTGTGCATGGGTTGTTGGGCTGCTTCTTATTACGTTGTAAGAGTTTTTTTTTTTTTTTTTAATTTCATGTAAAAGTCCTCCGGTATATATTGTGAGTATTTTCTCCTAGTCTGTAGCTTGCCTTTTCACTTTCTTAATGGTGCCTTATGAAGAACAAGCATTTTTCATTTTGATCAAGTCCAGTTTTCTATTTTTTCATTCACAGTTTGTGATTTTGGTGTCCCATCTAAGAAACCTTTGCCTAATCCGAGGTTGCAGAGATCTTCTCCTATGCTTTCTTCTAGAAGTATTATGGCTTTAGGTTTACATGTAGGTCAATGACTTATTTTGAGGTAATTTTGGGGTATGATGAGAAGTAAGGACAGATGTTCAATTTTTCCAAACAGATATTCAGTTGGTCTAACACTATTCACTGAAATGACTTTCACTTCTGAATTGGCACCTTTGTAAAAAAAAAAAAGAAAAAAATTGAAATATATATATATTTCTGGATTCTATTCCTCTTTTTTAATAAGTTTATTTATTTATTGGCTGTATTGGGTCTTCGTTACTGTGCACAGGCTTTCTCTAGTTGTGGCGAGTGGGAGCTACTCTTCGTTGCGGTGCGCGAGCTTCTCATTGCGGTGGCTTCTCTTGTTGCGGAGCATGGGCTCTAGGTGTATGGGCTTCAGTAGTTGTGGCTCACGGGCTTCAGTAGTTGTGGCAGTCAGGCTCAGTAGTTGTGGCTCACAGGCTGTAGAGCGCAGGCTCAATAGTTGTGCACGGGCTTAGTTGCTCTGCAGCATGTGGGATCTTCCCGGACCAGGGCTTGAACCCATGTTCCCTGCATTGGCAGGCAGATTCTTAACCACTGCGCCACCAGGGAAGCCCCAGCACTGCACCACCAGGGAAGCCCCTCTGGATTCTATTCTTTTTCATTTATCTATATGCCTAGTTTTTCACCAATACCAACTGCCTTGATTTTTGTAGCTTTACAGTAATTATTGAAATCAGGCAGGGCAAGTCCTCCAACTTTGCTTTCTCATTCTCCTTCTTCTTAACTCCTTTGATTATTCTTGATCCTCTGCATTATTATGTAAATTTTAGAATCAGCTTATCAATTTCTACAAAACAACAAAACAAAACAAAACCCTGCTGAAGCTTTTATTTGTATCACATGGAGTATAGTTCACTATAGAGATACTGCCATCTTAAAAATAATGAGTCTTTCAATCCATGAGTATGCCATATCTTTCCATTTATTTAGGTATTCTTTAATTTTCTTCAGCAGTGTTTTATAGTTTTTAGTGTAAAGGTCTTGGTCATTTTTTGTTAGATTTATTCTATGTATTTTTTGATTTTTGGTGATACTCTAAGTAGAACTTTTGAAAATCTTACTTTCTAGTTGTCTGCTAGTGGTATATAAGAATACAGTTGATATTGTATATTAACATTAAACTCTGCTAAATTCATTTATTAGTTTTAGTAATTGTTTTGTAGAATTCCAATCCTAGAGTTTTTGATATTGTCCTAAAGATCTGGAAACCATTTTTCCAATATTTTCTCTCTTTTGTTCAGTTTAGATAATTTCTATTGCTCTAACTTCGTTTTCCTTTGCTATCTATGTTCTACTATTGAGCCCATCTAGTGAGTTTTAAAAAATTTTTCAGATATTATATTTTTCAGTCTTAAAGTTTCCAGCTGGATTTTTTTTGTTTGCTTATTTTTGTTTTGGGGTGTGTGTGTGTGTATAGTTTCTGTTTCTCTACTGAGAATTTCTATCTGTTCATTCACTTCAAATGTGTTTTCCTCATGAAGCATAGTTACAGTAGCTGCTTTAAGTCTTTGTTTGATAGTTTCAACATGTAGGTCATCTTGAGGTTGGCATCTGTTGATTGTTTTTCCCTTGAGAACGGGTCACATTTTCCTGTTTCTTTGGTTGTCAGGTAATTTCAGATTGTATCCTGAACATATCAATGTAATACTGCATATGTTCTGAGTCCTTTCATAATCCTCAGGAGAATGTTGATGTTTTTGCTTTAGCAGGCTATCAACCCGGTTAGGCTCTGACCCTAAGTTCTTCTCACCTTTGTGGGCAGTGGTTTAACTCTGAGTTCAATCATATAAGCCTTTGTTGTACTGCTTTGGGTCTGTTCTGTACCTGCATAGTTCAGGGGTTAGTCTGACACTTAGGTAGATGGTTCATATCTCATTTAAACTCTCAACGCCTTTGCTGTGTTGGTTTGAGTCTGTACCTTGCATGCTTGGCTCAGATGTTAGATTGAACCAAGGATTCATACACAGAATTAGGGGACCCCTTTCTCTAGTTTTTTCCCCTCTGGGATTTCTCCCACTCACTCCACCCCACAGAGTGATCATTTCCTTGTTCCTCTGGCTAGAAAGACATGTTTTCTATTGGAATTTTAGCTGCCTATGGCATGCACTGCTTTGAAACTGGGATCTGTTCTTAGGATAAAGCTGCATGAGAAAAGAAAAAATGGAAAACACACCCATCTCCCCCAATCCATCTGCTTTTGTTTACTTTCACAGTCCTCAGGTAGTCTTTTCTCCGCATATTTTTGTCAGAGTTTTTAGCTGTAATTAGTAGGAGGAATAGGCTGCCATGGCAGATCCAGAATCCACTGACCCATTTATTTTTAATATGGATAGAATTCAAAGATGCAGCAGAGTCCTGAAGGAAAGCCAATCATGTGCTTCCCCAGAATTCCCCACCCGACTCTGAAAATCACAAGGCTTTCTGTGTTCTGGTTTTTAAATCTCATAAAACAGTAAGAGTCATTAAAAGCAAGGAAATCCTTTATCAATGTGCAAGAAGGGGTATTTAGCATTGGTACAGTCAATTTTATTTTAATTTTTTCTAGGTGTAGACCTTTAATCTGGAGGATAGAGGGGAGCTATATAATTATTTATTTCTTTGATTCTTTCTTTTGGGGCTAAGAACAAAGGATAACATTCTCTCTACATAGGTACACTGCTTGAAAGGTAGTATAAAAGTGCCTTTTATTTCCTTGAGAGTCATTTTGTTTAGTTTCAGACCTGTCACTTTTAATTATTTACCTGATCATCATATCTCTGACTATAATATAAATACAGTATATAATTACACTTTTGAAAATGGTTATTTACTCGTTGGCCCACAGTGGTTTTTTGGAGCTGCTACAACCTATCTGTGAAATGTAAGGAGTAGCAGCATGAAGCCCAGAGCTGATTCAGAGAATTATTTTAATTTGAGGTCCGTTGCCCAGATAAATAACAGCTGCTTTGGAATCATTACAGCTGAAGTGGTCAATGAATAATTTACCTTTATTTTTAACTATAACAGATGAATATTTCAAGGTTATCAAAATATAAAAAAATGTCTTAAATATCACTAGTTCATCTAGCTGTTATATTTTAAAGGGAATGCTATACACAGATACTAGGATGTAGAGGTGCAGCCTGGAGAATTTTGTTGGGAGAGTGTGACTAATGATGGGTAACATCAAAATGATCAGAGTATGAACCTGGTTTTGGTAAATAACCCTAAAATCTATTTATTTATCAAAAAATTATGCAAAATGTGTTAAAGCTCTGAACTGGCAAACTTGGGCAGGTAATCTTGCAAAAGCAACTTTTTCCCATGAGATTTTCTTTTTAAATTTATGTTCTTTACTTAAGAGGATGCTTCCCACACTTCTGGCTTTCTATGGGTCTGACATTTTATTCTGAATATTGTACATAGCCAGAACCAGGAAAGGCAGAGGTCTATTTTTAAAACAGAAGCGAGCTTTTTTTAAAATTGAAAATATTCTTTTATTATTACAAACACAGTGTATGTGTATTATAGAAAAATTTTTAAATACAAATAAGGGAACTTCCCTGGCAGTCCAGTCCACCCTGTGCTCCCAATGCAGGGGGCGAGGGATGGATCCTTGGTCTGGGAACTAAGATTCCACATGCCGTGCAGCATGGCCTAAAAAATAAAAAATACAAATAAGCAAAAAATAAGAATATAAAACACTGTTTTTATTATCCAGAGATGATTCCTGCCAACCCATCATTGTATATCCTTTTGGATCCCCTTCTAATTATGTTTATATATATTTTTGTCCCTATAATGAGATTGTACCTTACTTGCCATTTTGCCACTTGATTTTTAAAGTCAAGGATCTCCACCTTTCCATGTACAGTAAATGCATTTTCATCTTATCTATTACCTAGTTCACATTCATATTTCCCCAACTGTTTAGAGGAACTTAAAAAAAATGTTTTAATTAAATTCAAAATCAACCTTTGATTACTAAGGATGTTATTCTAAATATTTGCCTGAATTGATTGGATTCAGAGAATTCATGGGAGGTCTTTGGCAGGCCTGATAGTTGGTATTGATAATCATGTGGTCAATTGGCATATGTATTAATTGATTCTGATCATAGCTCTAGAATTTCCAAAACCAAAGATCAACTTGTGCTCTGGTGAAATGAGGAACTAAAATGACTCCCATTCCGTCAAGAAGTTCCTAATAAAAATGAGAAAATATATAATGGGAGAAGTATAATAGTACTTATATTTGTACCATTTCCCTTTCTTTTGTATTGCTTTATGTGATGTGTGTGTAAGGTTTACCTTGGGAGCAAGTGAGAACCTTTGGAAAGGAACCAGGTAATTGCTGACAATTACAGTGTATCCCATAAACAAGGTTTTTGAGTTTTGGCCCCTAAATGATATCCCATGTCAGGAAAGAGTTACAATTATTCCCAAAGAGCCAAAAGTAGTCCAAGGAAGGAACATTCTTTCTCTGGAATCTCATCAGTTGATATTTAGAGGAAAGGATTTAGGAGGCTGAAAATATGGCTCGCTGCCTAAGACACACATATTTTATTCTTAAGAAACAAATTTCTGGAAGAGTAGCACTATAACATTTAGATAAATGTGCCTAATTTTCTTTTTGTCCTCATATCCAAGTTTTTAAACATAAACGTTTAAAACCTGCACATTAAATAAAATTTAACAAATAGAGAAGAAAGGCAAATCATCATTACCTTCCTACTCAATTATTAGCATTTTGATATGGTTCCTCCAAATATTTTTCCTATGCATATGCCATAGCTGCTATCATATACGTGTATACACATGTATATACACATATACATATATACGTATATATAAGTACATACCATGAATATATATGTGTAAGTATATATATATATAGTTTCATATACATATAGTAAGTACTGATATATTTTTAATATATGCATATGATGCATATGATAGATGCATTTAATAGATGCATATGATAATATATGCATCATACATATACATGATGTATACTATACATACATAAACGTATATACTTAGCAATAGCTGAGCATTTTTCTCTGATTACTACAGTCTTTCTAATCAGCATTTGGTAATGGTTACATAATATCTTATTCTGGTATTCAATAATTTATTTAGCCCTTCCACTCATGATGGAAGTATATTTTGTTCCTATTCAGGACCCAGCGTTTCCTGGCCCACCCACCAACTGCGCCTGAGATGCTCTGTGGAGGGTTCTTCCTCCCGTTCCCCTCCCGCTCTCAGGGCATTGCTCCAAGATCCACATTCTAGAATGTTCCCTCAAGGAGCCTGATCTCAGGGGTCAAGACTCATTTTGGCTTTCTCGCTCTGCTCTACCCTGATGGACTTGATATTCTGAACTCTTCTTTCTTGTAAGTCTGCCTTGCCAGGAAGTTGGACTCAAGCTCTGCGTTCTTCTCTGCTTCTTCCCAGCCCCGTCTGCATCTTCCCAGCTAGTCCTGGGTTTATAGCTCTCGGCCTGGGCCAGAGTGCTCGGCCTCAGCTCACCACTGGATGCGAGTCAGGGTGGCAGGGGAAGGTCACTGAATCTCTGGTTTGGGCCTATTATAAATGACTCTGGGAGAGCATTTTTTTCCATAAAATTTCCCCTCATACTTAGGATTATTTTCTTAGGATGGAATCCCAGAAATGGATTTACTGAATTTAAAATTATGGCTATTTTTAAAGCTGTTAATATTTATTGTCAACTGAATATAGCTAATAGTTAATAACTGTTTCTGAGACATTATCTCACTTAATTCTCACACCAGTCTTATACATATCCCCATTATGGAAGCATAGAGGGGTATGTGTAACACCACAGTGCATTATTTTGAGCTATCTTTGTGGCATCATCATTGTTTAGTATAATTTAAAAGGCAACCATAGACTTTGTTAATGTGTTTACCTAATTTGGGGGGGTAGGTATGGCAACAGAAAAGGTTCGTTAAGTAATTTTATTTCTTTTAAAAAGCAGCTGTGATTTTTTTCTTGAGCATTATTTGTGCACATATCCTCAGACATGAACACAAAATCTGTTTTAAACCAAAAGATAAACAGGAGGGCTCTTTGTTGACTTGTTCACCAAATATTTCAGCACCTACTAGATGCCTTGCTGTGTGGAGGCTGAGCTAGAATGTAGGCTCCGTGAGGGGACGACAGGAGAGGGACTCTGCCTGCTCTGGTCACTGCTGTATTTCCAGAGCCAGGATGTTCAGTGCCTGACACACAGTAGGTGCTCAGGAAATGTTTACAGAATGAATGAAAATACAGTCACTGTTTTTATCAGTTAGGATTTGGTTCATCAGTGAGTGACAGAAACCCCAAAACAACAGTGGCTTAAACCAGATAGAAGTTTATTTCTTACATAAAATAAATCTACAGAAAAGCAGTCCAGGCTGTTTAAGGATGGTTCATAATATCAGGGCCCAGTTTACTTGGGTCTTATTGCTCTGTATTCCTTGGCATGTGAGCTTTACTTCAGGGTCCCAACTCACTGCTTGAGCTCCAGCCATCACATCAACATTTCCAAGAAAAAGGAGAAAAGAAGAGCACGTTCCCTCTCTTTAAAGGCCCTTCCTGTAAATTTCACACAGCCCTTTTACTTACGTCACACTGGCCAGAACTTAGTCACATTGTCAATTCTAGGGCAAGGAGCCTAGGGAATGTGGCCTTTGTTTTGGGTGGCTATGTTCCCCAGGTAAAATCAGGGGCTCTATTACTCTGGAAGAGTGAAAAAATGTATTGGGGGGACAACTAGCAGGATCTCTGGTGCACTTAAATCTTCTTAAGAGGTAAAGCTATGCACACATTAAATTTTAATTTACCACATAAAGCTTTTATATTATTGAAACCAAACAAGTCGTACAAATGATAAGAAGCACAGAGAGACCAACTGAAAGAATATAGTTAAGAATGGCATCATAGCTGAGGGGTGGGACTGGATACACAGAGGGTGGTAGGGAGAATTGGAAGCTAGTTCAAGGGCAGCAGATGTTTTATATTAGGTAGAGGTGGTAAAAATATAAAAATAAAATCATGATGGTGATGAATAAAATTCTATCTACTTTTGATCATCAAGAAAAGGTCATAGTAATACAGTTTCAAAATCAATATTTTATTTAAGGGGTACTTTTACTTCCCTTAAGCAAATCTTTAAAGCCATGTTACTTGGACTTCCCCCTTCAAGCCTCCTGTGGTTCTTCTGGGTTTAATCAGTGGTTCTCCAAGGCCTCAATTTTCTTTATAAGGCTCTTCTGTTCCTTTATGGGGCACAGAACACTCAAGGAATCCTTGTGGCCAGTGGAGATTTCTCCCAGAGTCAGGCACCGTAATCCTTTGCCCCCAACCCCCCAACCAGGCCCAGTTCAACAACTGCTGTCTCCTAAGTCCCCAGTATAAAAAATGGAACAAAAAATTCCCCCATGTATTTACAGGCTGAATTTCTTTCTCTTAACTTGTTATTTTTTCAAAAAAATCACACATATAGTGCACATTCACCAAAGAATTAGAAAACAGGGGTGAGCAAAAAGAAAAAAATAATCTGTAATTTCCAGTCTTCAGAGTTGGCCACAGTTCATTTTTTTAAAAAAATTGAAGGATAGTTGATTTACAATATTGTGTTAGTTTCAGGTGTACAACAAATTGATTCAGTTATATATATATATATATATATATTTCAGATTCTTTTCCATTGTAGGTTATTACAAGATACTGAATATAGTTCCCTGTGCTATATAGTAGGTCCTTGTTTATCTATTTTATATATAGTAGTGTGTATCTGTTAATCCCATACTCCTAATTTATCCCTCCCCACCCCTTTCCTTTTTGGTATTCATAAGTTTCTTTTCTTTGTCTGTGGGTCTGTTTCTCTTTTATAAATAAATTCATTTTTATTATTTTTTAGATTCCATTTATACAGGATATCTTTTAATATTTGTCTTTCTCTGCACAGTTCATATTTTGATGTTAAGCCCTAACAGACATTTTAACCCCTTTAAAAAATATATTCACATAAACATTTATTGAAAAAAACTTGTCAGATTAATGTTTTGTAATCTTCATTATTAAACTGAAAATTTAATAATCTAGTGTGGACTTTTTTTGGTCAGTAGATGTAACTGCATCATCATTTCCAATGGCTGCCTAACATTTTATTGGGAGGATGCGGAAGGACCAATTTTTGGTGATCTGAAAAGCCTGTGTGCTGTGCTTCTTTTCTTCAGGAATTTAGGAGAACTGCTAACTCACAGGACCTGAGGGGGAGCAGAAGGCTTGAAAGAAGGTCACCAGGAAAGGTTAGTCGCACAGTTGCCCAGGGCTGAGAGGCTGAACCTAATACCTGGACAACTGGTGTCTCCCGAAGGACGCTGTCTGGAGAGGTGGCTGTCGGCGGGGATCAGTATCACCCGTAGCCTGGGGCTCCCCCAGGAAGCGGCCTGGAGCCCAGGTGAAGGCCTCTTTGGAGGCAGATGGCTCTGGAGAAGTCACCTCAGGCCAGCTGGTGTTCAGAAAGCGCTCATCTGCCGGATGAGGACCTTGCCTTTTCTTCAACTGGTGTTAGAAAGCGCCCTGTGTAACTGGGTGTAGTTTTAGAACTTCTTTAGCTGCTACATCATTCCTGTTACCTCACCCCTCATTCTGCAGTTGCTCAAATTCCGCTACCACTATCTGATGGCCATGGAAAGCAATTACTTCATGAGCTAGGTATGTGCACATAAGCCTTCCCGCTCAGGAGCCTTTTGAAATAAAACTCAGATTAGGTAACTGCTAGGGTAGGATAATCGTGTACATTTTTTAACAGTGACATAATGACTTTTCTCAGTTATTTCCTATTGTTTGAAGGGGATCATTATCTCTCTGTGAAGCCACATCTGATATGGAGGCTGAAGTGAATTTCCGAGATACCGGTCCTTACCTCTGAATGGTAAGAGCCCACCTGCCTCCGTCTAATTGGCTTTGCACCATCAGGACACGGAATGGATGCTAGGCACTTGCAGGCTGCCCTGATGTTGTGCATTAAAGGTACATTTCTTATAATGTGAGAACTACATCTGATATAGATTCTGCTCCATAAGAATAAACTTGTTCTTTTTTGAGGATAAATGACCTTGGGGATCACTGGCTTTTAAGTGTTATAAATTTTTATGACATTATGAAAGGAATGGGGGCTACAGTAAGCCACTTAGTATTATATTACCATTTTCTGGATAATGGATTATGTATGATGTCCCAGCAAATGTGAGTAGACTCCAGAGAGGAGACTAGAAATGGAATAGGACTCAATATATGTACAACAAAATTGCACAAGAAAGTCCAGTTAGCTCTCCTCTGATATGACCAATTATTAAAATACAAAATACAGGGTAAATGCCCAGGAGCAGTGTTAATGATTGATGGGAAATTAAATGAAAATAAAACCTAACTAAGTTCTTAGAGGACCTTAAATCTGGAATTTGGAAAGGGTAAAAGTAGCCAGAATAGCAGAGACTCAGGCTAGATAACAAGCAGGAAACTGGGGAAGAAAGTAGAGATTAAAACAGAAGAATTCAGAAGGGGTGAATGCAGAGATGTGAACCTGAGGAAGAGAAAGAAAGAAAGAAAAAGGAAGGGGGAGAGAAAGGAGGGAAGGAGGATGGGAGAGGAAGGAAGGAAGGAAGGAAAGAAAAAAGCAAGAAAGGAAGGAAGGGAAATAATGGCAAATATAATCTCTATCTGGAAATAAAAATATTTCATAATGCTAATAAACAAGGGGTTTTCAGCTAGGAGAGCAGGAGTTTGAAAAGAATTCACATAATAATAAGTAGGATTCTGCATATTAAAAAGATCATTTTTACCCTTTTTGATAAGGGGAAATGGAAGGATAGTGAGAAAGATGCCTCATGTTGCTAGGGGATAATCTTTATGGTTTTTATTTTGCAGTATGCAGGCCTCTCACTGCTGTGGCCTCTCCCGTTGTGGAGCACAGGCTCCGGACGCGCAGGCTCAGTGGCCGTGGCTCACGGGCCCAGCCGCTCCGCGGTATGTGGGATCTTCCCGGACTGGGGCACGAACCCGCGTCCCCTGCATCGGCAGGCGGACTCTCAACCACTGCGCCACCAGGGAAGCCCTAGGGGATAATCTTTTTGAGGTACGTTGCCCGGAAACTATTTTTCCTTGTAATAGTCATAGAGTTAAAATAAGTAGCTTTTTTTTTTTAAGGGAAACTGAGGTCAGAGACAAAAGGAACCTTGTGATTTGGTAGTAAAGGCCATTGGCATTGGGCTGTGTGTCCGTGGGAGCTGGTGTGCAGAGAAACAAAATACCCTGAGAAACAGATGGGGAAACAGAGCCAGAGAACCATAAAATGCTTTGCTGGACATCACATTGCTGAAAGTTGACAGCAAATTCCCTCATCATTTAGACAATGCTAAGGAGTTCAGTGCCTCTGGGGCAAGTCATGGATTGATTGGCAGGAGTCAGGTGAAAGGACATTTCAGCGCTGTACATTTAGATACTGTCACTTTATGTCTGTCTCAGCCTCTGTTTCCACATCTGTGAAATGATGGTGTTGGAATAGATTGTTGTGACCCTAGTGATTGTTGGAAAGGGGGCTAGGGCTGTGCAGTTGGGAAGGTTGAGTTGAGGGTTGTTATCTAAGATCATAGTGAATTGGTCTTCTAGGCAGGAGTCATGAGGCTTAAGTGGTGGTGGGTCAAATGTGGAAGAGCGAGTTTCTAGGACACAGTCTCCAGACAGGGTCAAATGGCCAAGCTTTGGCATTTTGCTGTTAAGGGCTTCTTTCTGTCTTGCTCTGTACCTGAGCCTTGTCAATCTTAAAGCAGCTATATTTGGGAGCAACTGTCAAACACAGATGTTGTATTTGTAAGAAAAAGTTTGTAAGTAGCAGAAAACAGTGGAGCCAACTAAGGAACAAAAGGGAAGTGACTATTAGGAGACAGGGGTGCTTGGAACGTTAGTAACAGACTCAAAGCAAAGACTGGAAGGCTGTTGGGACTTTCCATCTCTAGTCTTTGTTCCTCTCTGTGTCTCTGCTTGGTCTGTTAGGCATAACCTTATTCTCATCAGCACTGTCAGTGCACAGCTGGAATACGGTATCCTGGCCTGGACTTTACATCCTGAGGGGGGACATGAAGACTGTTCAAAGGAGAGACATAGGAATGATTAAAGAGCTAAAAAAATTTAGCCCTGAGGGGAGATGCTAAAGGACTAGGGATAATTCATCAAGAAAAAGTCTGCTATTGGGCATAATGCAGGCGTAAGGATATGACAGATGATTAGTGGAAGAAGGTGGTGACCGATATTCTTTGTCTTCACTAAGGATAAACCAAGAGGGGATAGACTCCAATCACAGCAAAGAGGATTCAGGCTGCATGAATGATAGGGGGTGATGGCAGTGGAGACTGGAGGCGTCTTGACGGCTTTCAGGGGAAAGCTGAGACCCCTCCTGTAGCTGCTTTGAGAAACAGGTGATTCTTGTCTCTCTGTAATGATGTTTGTTCTGGCTTCAGGCCGTGTGATGACCTGGACGGGTTGGCCAGCCGTTCTTAATCTGGGGGGCAGATATTTGGTTGGGTCAGAGAAGCACCAATTTTTTTTCGGCAAATCAGTATCTGAAGGGACTTCTTATGCACGTTGGTATTGTCTCAGGTTTACAATCATATCGTGCTATTAAATAATCTTCTCCCTTGTGTTCATTAGTCTCAAGTTGACAATGTGCATTTATGTTAGATTTGCAGGTTTGGGACATGTTTGTTGCTGGTTGTTTAGAAAACATGCATTTATGTTAGATTTGCAGGTTTGTCTAGCTGACAAAGTGCATTTATGTTAGATTTGCAGTTTGGGGACATATTTATCGCTGGTTATTTAGGAAATGATTAAATAATATGGTGTCTAAGCTGCCTTTTGCCTTCAAAGCATCCGGTGGCTATTTCACAGATATGAGCCTGAACTGCTTATTCATTTTGTTTTCAATCACATGATTTGATTTTTCAAATAAAAATAATATGTGCCCTTCAACTGCAAAAGAAAAATAATTACTGTTTTTTCCACTTAACTGCTTTAAACTCAACCGTTATCTCATTCAGGTACACGTGATCCAAGTAATTGAAAGCTGCTCGACTCACAGTGTGAGAGCAGAGGGCGGGTAACATTTTGTAATGAAATCCTTAAAACCAGCTGTAAACGTTGGCTGTTTTACATGTTACAAAAACCTCCAGATGATGGCAAAAAGTCAGTTGCAACTTTCGTTTATCAGGAAAATGGCTTCAGACGTTTCCCAGCTAAATGCACAGAAAAATTATAACAAGAGGAAGAGTGTTGTTACGGGTTTTTTAGTGCCTAGAAAATCATTAGAATAAAACTCACCCTCACATTTTGATTCCTTTCCCGGGTACATTCAGCCCTCAACTGTAAGTCCCTCTCTAGGTTGGTGGTATCTCTGACCAGCTGGAAGTGGTTTTATTGGTGAACAGGACTCTTTTCTAATAATACGAAGCTATCACAAAAAATAAGGCCTTGGAATAACAATAAACTATTTCTGTGTTTGATAATTCCACACAGAATTTGTATGCAGCACACATTTTGACAGTAATAGAGTGTTTTGCTTCCAGATGGATGTCAGTTTCAGTCACCCTATAATGCCTTCTCCCATATATTACCAACTTTCCCAAGATTATAGTCCCTAATGATAGAAATTTCATATCGATCTTAAGTTATTACGGCCCCAAATGTTATATTTACTATGGTTTTGTTTTATTTCTCTGTCAAGTTTGGGTGAAATTACAAAGAACTGGGTTGAGAGATGCGTTAGCCTTGCACAGCCCCCATCACTCAGGTGTGAGGTATCTTTGAAGAGAGTGCGGCCTGAGCCATAGCTGCTAACAGGGTCAGATGACAGGGGGCAGGGGAGGCTTACGGGCAGGGGCTGCTGCAGAGGGCTTGTGGGTGCAGTGGGAACCTAGGGTGTTGAGAGGTGGCTTCTCTTTGGGGTGGGGCAGGCAGTGAGAGGCCAGAGAAAGAGTCAAGGGCCTGGTGAGGCCGCCAGAGTGGAATTCAGACATTTTTTTGATGAATGACTAATATGGGCGTTGGAGGCCTGGCTACTGCAGAAGCAATGTCCACCCGAAGGCCTTCACCCCAGTTTTCCCTGAAGTCCTTTTAGAAATGTTGCTGTTCTCATTAGACAGGGTGTTTCATCCTAATTCTCCCAGGCACTAGTCTTGAAACCATTAGGTTTCTCTTTTCTTTTTCTTTTGTTTAATGATAACATTCTTTATCCCAGAGAGATGTTATTTCAGTAAATAGCCCAAGGCAAAGACTGAGTGCCCCTCCTCCATTGTCCAGCCCTGCAGCCCTGCAGCCCTTGGGTGCAAGGCCAGCCTAGATACTCTCCCTCCCCCTGATCGTGCTTAGGCTCTGCTTTCAGTTGCATGGGCATCCCACATCTACGCGGAAGGGTCTTTTTAAAGCAACGCTGATTGGGTTATGAGTCCACATCCAGTGAGGGAAAAGCATACAGTTTCACTTAGACAAAGCTGGCTCACCACATTACACTATTCCCCTAACTGGTTAAAGATAGAACTCCCTAAGACGATTAATCTACTTTGTAGACATTTTGCAACAAATAGAAATAGCACTTTTCCTCAGAGAGTAGGCAATGCCCAAGTCCCACCACTGAACTGTGCTGGGCTATTCCTGTCTCTTGTCAGCTCTGGGGGCTTTGAGCCCTTTGGGCACAGAGTGGGATAGGAATGGGGTGGGTGAGTGGAAGATGACTGGCAAAATCCTGAAGTAGATACGCTTAAGTTTAATCTCTTCCTGACGTCTGTTTTTAGATTTGCTAAAGATAGATGGCCGAGCTTTGAGCTTTGAGAGCAGGAACGGTGGTGGAGAGGGCGTCTTGTTAAAAGGTGTTAGGGGGATGGGGTCAGACGGCTTCAGGAAAGCTAAGGATTTGTTCCTAAAGGTAAGGGCAGTGGACTTGGGGCCACGTGTGGGCAAGTGAGGACTGAACCAGCCAGCCCAGGGCAAAGCAAAATGAATTACCGAGGGTTGTGGGGATTGACCCCTGCTGCCTGACCGATTCTTAGAACCGCAGGGCCTCTTGTTCTAAGTAGCTGACAGCATGTGCTCCTGATTTGGAGCTGGGGAGAAAGCGTTTACCAGAAGAGGATGCAAGCAAAGTCTCTACCCCAGGCTCTGGAATAAGGAGAAGACAGCCTTGCTACCCTGTATAGTGACAGCGGAAAATCACAAGGGAGCCTTCTGTTTGGGTGTCATGACCTTTCCTGTCACATCTCCACATTCTGGCAGGCTGTTGGAGAGGAGATTTGTGTGACAGGCTCACCTTTCAGCACGCCTCAATCACACCATTTAGATTGCAGGAGGGAAAAGGCAGGAGAGAGAAGAGAGCTGGCCCCTGTTTCCTAAACACTCTCTTCTCTCCATCAGGACCAGGTCACAGAGGTCACCTGTCATGTGGAAACATCCTGACGATAAGTGGAGGCCTCTCCCTAATCCCCTGAGTGTGGCGTTTGCCTGGGTTATTAAAGAAGGGATGTTTATCTCACCTGGGCTGTCATCCACACACACACATCCCAGCCCCTCTTCTAACCCCCTCAGCTAAGACACCCGCCTCAGTTAGAATCCAACATTCACAGTGGGGAACTCTTGATTTTTAATTATGCAGGAAACCACTTTCTCTTCTCCCTCCCTTTAAAAATGATAAATGACTTAAGGAGAAGCAGACACAACTGTGTCTTTTCAGCATTGTGTAGGAGATTTGGAGGTAGAGATATGATGGACTGGATTTGAATTCGCTTAGCTCTGACTAAGATAAATTGTCACGAAAATCATAAGGTTGCATATTTTCACAGTCAAGCCCATTTCACTTTTGAAACTAGCTACTCTCTATAGGCTTTTTGTCAGCAACAGGGAAGAAATGGGATAATAATTATCAGATGAGAGGAATACCATTAAAAGTACTGACAAAGTCGATTTGCTTGGTTGAAATATTTGGTTAGGCTGCTGTTCTTGCTTTCCCTACAGCTGGAAGTGTGAGAAAACAGTTGGCCTCCATGGCCACCGTTGCAATGACACTTACACGTACCTGTCATAGCAAACGCCGTGATGTTCCACAAGGACTTGAAAGTGACCTCTGTTCACATCACCAGACAAAATACATTTCTAAGTCATCTTCATAATACCCAGATAAAAACAATAGACTTGCTCTGGGCAAAATTTTCCCAAAGATGATATATTTGTAATTACTTATATGCATAGACCACCTCTGAAATAATACACAACAAACTGGTAACTTTGGTTGCCTCTGTGAAAGAGAACTGGATGACTGGCAGAGTGGGCTGTTATTTAATCATTTAAACACTACCCATTAAAATATTACCTATTAAAATAAAAACAAAAAAAATCCTTTTAAATATTTTCCTTTATTGAAATGTGGATACCGTGCAGTTACTACACGGGGTTGACCCATTCACCTGCCCTAGCTTGAGTTGAAGACACATACAAAGATGTAGGCACAGGCATAAGAGGAGGAACAGAAAGCAAAATCTATCAGAACAACTGTCCCACCGCATCTTCCTGGAAGGTCTATGACTGTACTTGGCTAGAGACTGCTAACTGATGTTAATTTAAACATGAATTTAAGACCAACCAGCATTTACTATTTATGTTATATATGTGCTGTCTTTAGTAGGACATTTAGAAATGTTGATAAAAGAAGTCGCCCATAATCTAACTGCTCTGAGATCATTGTTGTTAACCTTTCAAAATATATCTGTATAGGCCCTTTTCTATGTTTATCTATTTCCATATGTGACTGTGTCTGGGCATGTGTGGTGATGCCAACTCAATTCCCTCTAAGGGCCAGGCAGATAACATAAACATGTGAAATGAGAGAATGATGAGGCTATGCTGAACTGGAGAATTTACACCAAACCTAAAGATACTCAGCTTTAAAACTGTGCTGCCAAATATAACAGTTTGCAGGTGGGATTTAGCTTGAGGGACACTGGTTTGTTTCACAGGAGGCCACCAAGGTTATTATTCTCTTCTGTGTCCTTTCAGAGATATTCTGCGTGGGTAGGTATGTGTGCGTGTGTGCATTTCACAAACACATAAATCCATTCCTTCCCCCCTTTTTTTGTTAAGCAAGTGACAGCAGGTCAGTTGCAATTTTAACTCGAGACTCAAGTTGAACCTTTTGGCTGCACTATCATCCAGTCTGTATTATCACCTGTTACTTCTCTTCTCATCACCTCCTAGGTTTTTCTTGATCCTCTTCCCAGAGTGTAGGGGTTCAACCCTACTACAGTATATTTGCATTTCTTTTTTAGTGAAAAATCTCTTCACTTTAAACCTTAAACTGTATCAAGTTCCTTTTTATTTTCTTTCCCCTGCCTTATTAGTATTTCCATCACCCATCAGTTGTGACTGTCTTCAGATTCTATTAGCATGTAGTTATGCATGCTGCAAGAATCCTAAGAGATGTTAAATAGCGGTAAGCCTGAGCTTGACCCTTGGGTCACTGTATTAGACTCAACCACCTTCCCTAAATTGAATACTATGTCATCCATCATTGTATATTCTAAATGCTCTTGCCAACAGCTTTTAGCTGTAACGAGCTGCTTTCAATATCTACCATCTGCTACCAACCCTCATCTAACCATGTAACAAGTTTAATGAAGACTCTTCTTCCACTAATGAGATTATTAGGCATGATTCTGTTGACAGTGCACGCATTGGCAGCTTTTCCTGGGAGCTTTTTAAAAAATTGCTTGGCTGAATATAGTTTGTATAAAATAGCCCTTTCTTCCAAAGTGCTTCGGGGGAACAAAGTGAATAGAACTGAGTTCTAATCTTGATTTGATTGATGTACGATCTTGGTAGGCATTTAACTACTGAGCCTTGATTTCCTTGTTGATAAAACAGGGTTAATAATATCCATTCCAGTTATGTCATAGGATTATTGGAATAAAGTTACAAAACAAATGCAAAAGCAGCCTTATTAAATGCTGTATGCATTGATACTTTTGCACTCCGGGGCTGCTCCACAGTCAGTTGAGAAAATAAGATAGCAGTGGATTTACACTTAATGCTATTTTAAAATTGTCATTTCCCCCTGAACCTCCTTACTTTCCTTCAGTCTCCCCCCTAATACTCCTCATACAACAGGTGAATTTGACCTGAGGCTCTAGGCAGCGGCTTCCTCAGTGTCTCTCTTCTCTGACTCCGAAATCCTCACTTTCAGTCTTTCTTTCATGACGGCACTGAAGATGGCAGGCTCAGCCCTTGATGCTGGTGCACCCCCAGCCTGTGACCTGCATTCTCTCCCCTCCCTGACTTTGCTCTACCCTTCTAACGCATAATTTTTCTCCTTCTCTATCGGCCCCTTCTCCTTTCCCTCAAGTGTTCTTGCATTTTGTTTTCTAAAATCCTTCCCTTGGTGCAGCTGTCCCCTCAAGGCTAACACTCATCCTCTCTTCTTCCTCATCTCACCACCACACGTCTGTGCCTCCCCATTCCCTTCCCACTCCTTTTGGACTTAGCATCTTGCAATCCACCCCTCCTGAAGCATCTGATGCCTTGAAGACCACATTCTAATAACCAAACTCACTAGTTTTAACTCAATTCTCACCTTTCTTGAATTTATTACATCATTTAACGCTATTGGTAATACTGTTTATTACATTCCCGATAAAGGCTGGTTTCTCTTCTTTCTGCTCCTTAAATTTAATTGTTCTTCAAGGTTCTGTTCCCAAACACTGGTGGTTTTATCAAATCACACATCTTCTGTGGCTAGTCCCCCAATACGAGGTCATATCCTCATTGTAGTCCCAAATTCCAGACTCGCATTTCCAACAATCTGCAAGGCATCTCCACGTGAAGGTCGTGATGAAGCCAATCCAACTCTGCATTTCAAAGTCAAACTCATCAACTCCTCAAAGCCAGTTTGTACACTTGATTTCCCTGTTTCCATTCAGATAACTTTTCCTATAAATTGACAATTACTTCTAAAGCTGCAAAATGAACTGGACCTAGACTGCTAGGCTAGTGAGGAATTAGGTGGAAAGCAAATCAGAAAGAATATTAGAGTAGTAGTAGGCCAAGGGAAATCAGCGTGAACCTCAAGAGAAAACCAGGCAGGGGGACAGGAAATTAACATCGTGTATTTTGCTTAGAATAGAGTCAGAAGATCAGGACTTCTCAATATGCCAGTGTTTGTATTTCTAGTTTTCAATCAAGGCTCCTGACTGGCAGATACAAAGCCTGGGCCCACACCACAGTAACTCATTGTTTGAAAACTGCTCTGTGATAAAAATATCTCTTTAGACGAACTCCTTATACTCACATTTTAAATTTACACATCCTTCATTTTTCTCTTTCCTCTTACTATGAAATATTTTAAACATACAGAGAAGTATAGATAACAGATACTTCACTACCATAATCACTTTGTCATTTTGTCATATTTGCTGCAGTTATTTGTAAAACATTTTATCTTGAAATAATTTTAGACTTAAAAAATTGCAAAAATAATAGTCTGCATGTACCCTTCATCTAGCGGCCTCAAATGTTAACCCTTTACAAAACCATAGCACAATGATTGAAACTGGGAAAATAACATTGATACAGTACTCTTAACTAACCTACCGACCTTATTCGGATGTCACCAACTTTCCCCACTAACGTCCTATGTTGCCACTAGGATAGTTCCTTGTATTCTTTTGTCTTTTATGATTGGACATGTGAAAAATACTGGCCAGTTGTTTTGTGGAATGTGTCTCAATTTAATTTGTCTGGTGTTTTCTAATGTTTGAATTCATATTATGCATTTTTAGCAAGAACACCACAGAAGCGACTTTGTGCCCTTTTCAGTGCATCACATCAGGGTGTTCTCAATGTGGATATGTTCCATTACTGGTAATGTTCACTTTGATCATTTGGCTGAAGAGAATTTACTCTTTTCCCCTTTGCAATTAGTAAGTATTAATGAGTATCTTATGCAGAAATACACTGAGACTATGCAAATATCCTGTTTTTCATCATATCTTTAGCATCCATTGGGGGCTCTTGCCTGCCACAATGATTACTTTGGTGTTTGCCAAATGGTGATTTTTTTTCTATTTCCATCATGACTTCTCTCATTTATTTATTTAGTTAATATTTTATTATATCAAAGTGGACTCATGGAGTTTGCTTTATTTTATAAGCTATAATTCATTACTATCATTATTTTGTCATTCAAAATATCCTAGATTTAGCCACTGATAGCTCTTTCAAGATGACTCCTACGTACTGTCTACACGCTCCATCCTTTCTGAGTTCCTCCTTCCTTCCTGGTACCACAAGGTGTTCCAGACTCATCTTGTCATTTCCCTACTCCATCCCTGGATCTTTCTTTTTTCTTCTTCTAAATAAGCAAAACATCATGGAAATCCCCTGTCCCCTGTGAACACTTTCTCAATCAAATTTCCTTGTTTCCCTCATCAGATGTTTTTACTCTCCTGATGCCAGACATATCAACCCTGTATATGTTCCCTTTATATTTTGACTACATGTATGTGTATCCATAAATAATGTAGCTTGGGGCATATTTTATAATACTAGATGAATGAAATAATATATATAACTAGTTATATATAACATATATATATAATATATATATAACTAGACATTTACAGGTTCCTGTTGGTGCATTTGGCTCGACACCTCATTCATTTTAACTGCTGTATAATATCCTGTTGTAGGATTACACCAAATGTATTTATTTTTTTATTACTTTTATTACTTGATAGACATTTGACTGTACCCAATTTTTGCTGTTATAAACATGTTCTTGTAAGCTGTCTGCTTGAACTATTATGTTAGAGTTTCACTGGATTATATACTTGGAAGAATACTAGGCCTCAGTGTATGCACGTCTTCAACTTCATTAGTTGTTTTCTCTAAAATGTTTATTTTTATTTATACTACTACCAGCCTGTGTGTCCCTATGTCTACACATCTTCACCAAACCTTGGTAATATCAGTCATTTAAATTTTTGCCTAAGTGATAGGAGCGAAATGGTCTTTGTTGTTTTTATCTGCATTTCCCTGATTATTAGTGAGGCTGAGTGGCTTTTAATGTTTGTTGGCCATTTCTCTCCTGTTTGTAATCTTTTGCCCATTATTCTGTTGGGTTGTTGTTCTCTTATTAATTTGCAGGTTTTTACAAGTTTCACCTACTGGCACTTTGCTGATTATCTGTGATGCAAGTATCTTCTCTCAGTTCATGGCTTGTTTTCTAACCTTGCTCAAAGTATCTTTGCATCCTTCTCATTTCAAGTCACTCTTCCAAGTGGATTTCCTAATTGGACATATTAATGAAGTGGCTTTTTTTTTTTCTTTTTTTTATGAAGGGGCTTTTGGCATGCTACTTGTAAATCAAGTTCTTTTAACTAAATTTTTTTCACCAGGAGTTTGAAACAACTAGATGAGTTTAAAATGAATTTTTGGACTCAAGGATCAGAAATCCACTCAGAGATGTCAAAAAAAGAAAGAAGGAAAGAAAGAAAGAAAGAAAGAAAGAAAGAAAGAAAGAAAGAAAGAAAGAAATCAAAAAGCAACTTTGATCCTTTCACAAGTGAGGTGTAGCCTTCATCTGTTTCTTTGTAATAGAATCTGAGGCTGGGAAGGGGGTTCTTTGATATCTGTAATATCCAATTTAAAATTCACTGAATTTTAGATATAAAGGACTAGAAGGATTCACAGGGACCATCTGGTTCAGCCCTCTCATTTTACAGGAAATAGAGGCTCAGAGAGATGAAATGAAATATTTAAGGTTGAGATCTAGTTTCTTTTAACCCAAAGATTCTGATTTTTTTTTTTTTTGCGGTACGCGGGCCTCTCACTGTTGTGGCCTCCCGTTGCGGAGCACAGGCTCCGGACGCGCAGGCTCAGCAGCCATGGCTCACGGGCCCAGCCGCTCCGCGGCGTGTGGGATCTTTCTGCACCGGGGCACGAACCCGTGTCCCCTGCCTCGGCAGGCGGACTCTCAACCACTGCGCCACCAGGGAAGCCCAAGATTCTGATTTTTGAAACGATGGGTCTAGCCCTACATTATCTCAAGGGAATGAGACCCTCACAACTTGACTTGGACACACATAATATCCTGTAAATTTCACTCTTCTTTTGAGGAATAACCATCTCCTACCCCCTGCCATTTACTATCACTCTTGGAATTGAATATAAGTCCTGGTGAAATGCTTTGGACACAAAGCAATTCATATTCTGCTGAACCTAATGGGTATTATAAATCAGTCTGCAGAATGGAGGGGGGACTTCCGTTTTCTCTGTTTTCTTTCTTCTTTCTCCTCTTCTCCCCCTCCTCCCCCTCTCCCTTCTTCTTCTTCTTCTTCTTTTTCCTTTGTTAAGATCCATTTCCCTTCTCTAGGGAGAGAATACAATAATATTCTTTCTTAGATTTAGGAAACTTTGGTTAGAAATAAATCTCTCCAAATGGTTAGCTGAGAGTCCCTTAAGCAAGACTAAAAGGCCCCAATATTTTTTTCCCACTTATTTTTCTCATGCAGCGTCTGCATCTAAATGGCCCACAGTTTATTTTGGTAAAATCAGTTTTCTTTTCTAAATAAAGTGCTAAATGAGGGGTTATGTTTCTAGTTAGAGTCCTTTTTGGAGCTAAACATCTATGAATCTAGGATAAGATACATCAAAAGGGCTTTGAGAAAAAGCAGAGCAAGCAACTGAATGTAGAAATCCTTTGGGATCACCAGTAATTACTATCGATCTTAACTGCCCAGTGTTGTTAAATCACCACTGGCTTTCCCTTAAGCTACTTTCTGTAGTAATTGTCAGATTTCTCTGGGTCCTTTCTTTAAATTATAGCTCTCCACAAACAACTTAGCATGCTAGAAACCAGATGGTTAGCTCCTCCAGGACATGTCACCTTTGTTTATTAGTGTTGCCTAATGATAACAATGATGAAAATGGTGGTCCAAGAAAAATAAACTAGTTATGCTTATTATATGCCAGACAGTGCTCCAAGTATTTCATATGTATTAATAACTCATTTAATCATCATGAGCCTAGGAAGTAAGTTATTGTTATTTTCTGCATTTTATAGATGGAGGCATGGAGAGGTTATGTAATTTATCCAGAGTCACAATGTTTATCAGTCAGGATCCAAACAGAGCATAGATGACACATAAAAATAGTTAACTTGGGAGGGTTTATTTACAAAATGGGCTAATTATAAATGTGGGTTTTGGGGAGGAATTGATGGAACTAGGAGCAGGCAGGCTGTTACTACCCCAGGTCTGAATGGATGAGGGTAGTGGACAGTCAGTAAAACGCTGGAGGAGAGAGGTACATGAAGCCAACAGCACCTTGCAGGGAGGGAGCAGTGATCTCTGGGGTAGGGGCAATGTTAGCCCATGGCAGCCTTGCAGAGAAGGAGCCATGGGGAGAAACACCCTAACCCCTTTTCCGTCCCTCTGGGCTCCTGCCAGGAGTCTTTACTGGTAGACTTAGGCAGACTTCATCAGAAGTTCAAGTTTACTGAAGCCTGTTGATGTCATCCATACAGCCCAGCAACAGAGCAGAGATGCAGGGTCCATCTGGCACAGACCACACAGTAAGTAGCAGAGCTAGGACTTGAACCCAGGTAGTCTAACTCCAAAGTCCGTATTCCTAACCACTGTGTCATATAGTGCCTTGTAGATTGAGGAGGCACTAGGGCCCACAGTGACTAGCATATAACTGGAATGTATAAGATAATGCATCTAAGAGGCAGTGACTGGTTCAGTAAATCACTGGACAGGTTCACATACCACTAATGTTTGTTAATGTTTGTCCTGATGGCAAAAGAACCAACAGTACCATGTTGATTTCATTATTTATTTATTTATAAGTGCCTAACAATTCAGAAAGGATTCCAAGCTGTTGGACTCATCTTCCCCTCCATCATTAATCATATATCAATCTTTGCTTTTTAGGTTGAGCAAAAATCTACTGATCTCCTTCCAATTATATAGGCTTTCTTGCAGTTGTATTCTCTTGTTGAATTATTCCACAATAATTGGATTACAATTGATCTGTAAGTTGAAAGTTATTACAGGTTAAACTGCTCCCTTTTAATTTTCAATTTCGGGGGAGATCACATAAATTGAACTGAATACAGAATCAAATTTTATAAGCAATTACCAATTACTTCAAGAGTCACTCATCACCAGGATAAAATATTTTGCAATTATTGTTTTCAACTTAGTTTCTATTTTACATAGTAGAAAAATCCTGGGGCACCGTGTGATAGTTCTGGAGTAGAAAAACTGGCATAAGGAATCTTTGGTTCTGTATGAAAGTAATTGAGGCCAGGGATGGTCGGTGAGTTCCATCCTGATAAAGTGGCCTAAGGGCAGATTTCATATCAGAGGATTCATTAAGGAGGTTGCCCAAAGGGAATGCACAGTCTTAAGGCCAGAGGGAAAAAAATAGAGTTAGGAGGAGAACACAGAGTGATGTTTTAAAAAGATATGTATGTCTTTGATTTTCTTTTTTAAACTTTGGGGGTTGAAAAATTGCCAGTGGGAATAAGGATTCTGATTCAAATACGACTGTACAAGTTGCAATTTATTCTGAAGTTTCAAAAGCAAAGGGTAATGTAAGAGAGGCAGTTACAATGCTCTCCAACTTCTTTAAGTTGTGCGTACCATCAGCACTTGTCCAGCTGCTCTGGAGGGAAAAAGCCCTGGGACTCAGAGGACAGATATCTCTCTTTAAATAAAGGAACTCACTCTGCAAGAGAAGAACAGCTAAGGTCCTGTAGTTGAAGATCTTTCCTCTCAATTACAGAAAAAATACAAAGCATAGAATGGAAGTGTGCTTCACTCTCCCTTTGTGAGATGTGAACTATGTTAAATTGCCAAAGAATGTGGAGAACAGTTTTAGCGTTATGGACCGCAACACCACTGTGAAGGTTGTTCAGGACTCAGTGAACTGTCACCAACAACGATGGCGCTGTCAAGAAATGGTATGTTCAATGGGTGGCGCCCTGTCAACAAGGCCTGGGAGGGGAGAGCTGCTCTGCTGAGTGTGGTGGGCTTGCTCTTCCAGAGGAGCTTGCAGCCAGAGATTATAGTTCTGTGTTCCCACCCCTCCTCTTGCTTCAGGAAGAGGAAGTTGCTAGGTGCTTCATATGCAGGCAAGGACAGAAACTAATTCTGAAACACAGTTTCCTTATACTTTAACAGAATCGCTTGTGTGGCCCCCCTGAGTCGCATGCATGAATGATTAGGTATCGTGATATGGAGAGAGATGCTGGAGCCCATCCTCACTCAGCCTTCCTGGGGTCGGCTGGCTTACTTGGAAGTGGCTATTTATGTGAACTAAAAGGACTGATCACTAACAGGGTAACACCCAGGGCTCAGGTCTTTGAGGAGGGGGTCTGATGAAGAGGAAGAAATCACCATGTCTTGAAGACTGGCTCAGTAGCTGTGGCTCACGGGCTCGAACCTCTGTCCCCTGCATTGGCGGGCAGATTCTTAATCACTGCATCACCAGGGAAGTCCAAGTTTCTCCAGTTTTAAAGTTGTTTATAAAATAATATAAAGTATGGTTAGACATTTTATTCTGTGCCAAGTGATTTGAATACCTGGGTGCAAAGGATTGGATGAGTAAAATTTTAATATATTTTTTAAAACCAAAAAACTATAGGATAGAGGTCAAGGAATAAAAATCCTTTATAATATTGCTGTCTTTGCAGACATTTATTTGAAATTTGATTCAAAGGCTGCCAGGTTTCTCTTGGAAAGGTTTCTGCTGGCCTTGAAATTCTTCAGCGAGCATTTGTGGGGAGCTGGTTGGTGTCGCCTGGCGTCGATTCCTGAGACAGCAAATGAGCATATTCCTACTTGGCAGGGTGATTTAAGTGCTCAGTGTTAAGTAGGTGTGATGGGGATACCCAGAATGAAATGGTGCCCTGCTTTATGATTTGGTGCTGAGCAGCAGAGCAGAATAAGAATAGGACTCAAGGAGAGGCTTGTACATTTTAAGCACTAATGCTCTTTTCCCTGAGATCATTAGCTCTAAGAGAAAGCTAAAGTATTAGGGTTTAGGGACAATGGAACTGGGCTGAATTATGCAATTGCGTACTGTGCTGGCGAAAAAGAAATCACCAGGTAAGCTCTGAACAACTGAGGGAAAAATCGCTTTTTTTGTCGCTTCGAAGAGAGTAGGCTTGAGCCCCAAAGCTCCTTCTTTTGTTTCCTTAAATTGAGAAGGAAAGTTGTGATCTCTTTTGAGGTGGTCTAGAGGCACTGTATCTGACTTTTATTTTATTTTATTTTACATCTTTATTGGAGTATAACTGCTTTACAATGGTGTGTTAGTTTCTGCCTTATAACAAAGTGAATCCGTTATACATATACATATGTTCCCATATCTCTTCCCTCTTGCGTCTCCCTCCCTCCCACCCTCCCTATCCCACCCCTCTAGGTGGTCACAAAGCACTGAGCTGATCTCCCTGACTTTTTATTTTTTTAACATCTTTGTTGGAGTATAATTGCTTTACAATGCTGTGTTTGTTTCTGCTTTATAACAAAGTGAATCAGCTATACATATACATACATCCCCATATCCCCTCTCTCTTGCATCTCACTCCCACCCTCCCTATCCCAGCCCTCTAGGTGGTCACAAAGCACCGAGCTGATCTCCCTGTGCTATGCGGCTGCTTCCCACTAGCTAGCTATTTTACATTTGGTAGTGTACATGTGTCCATGCCACCCTCTCACTTCGTCCCAGCTTACCCTTCCCCCTCCCCATGTCCTCTATTCCATTCTCTTTGTCTGCATCTTTATTCCTGTCCTGCCCCTAGGTTGTATCTGACTTTTAAGCAAGAGTTCTTCTAAAGCAGATCACTCCCTCAGACAAGTGTATGGGGTACTTCCTCTCCTGTAAAGTGGAGATTTCATGAGAGTTTTAAGAGGTAAAATGAGAGTGGGGCTGGTGAGACAGGCTGTTCATTGCCAGCACCTGTGGAGGGCTCCATACGTGGTAGAAAGCAGTGGGCATTTATAGGTCCTCTATGTGTCAGGCAAGGGGATGATTATATAATAATATACTGTCCTTGCCCTCAAGGCACTTAGAACTTTTCTCTCTCCCCTTACAACGTTTTTGGAGACCACAAGCCACTGACACTAAAATTCAGTGATATCAGGATTCAATTAAACTCAAAGTATTTATTGGATATCTCTGCCTTGTACCAAATGTCATGCTAGTACTCTTCAGGTACTTTATCAGAAATTATCCTAGCTTTCAACAGACTTGAACTTGAAACAAGAAAGGATCAGAAAGTAATATCTGAGCAAATACCATCGAAAGCTTTGGTAATCAGGCACCCAATGGCTGCTACTGCCTGAAGATTTTGTCTGCAAGGAAAGCAATATTGTACTTCATGGAGGAAATCAAATCTCTTCAAACTTCCCTTCCTCCCTTTGGTCCCCAGCTAGAGTTGCTTCAGTGGCTTTCTTTGTGGTAGTAATTGGCTCTGAATACTTTCCATCTATTTCTAATTCATTTATTCTTGTTTATGTTCTACAACTATCCGAGTGCCTCCCATGTGTGAAGTACTGTGCTAGGCATGGGAGAAGCAGCAGAGAGCAAGGCTACGCTTCCTGACCCATGGAACTTACTTTCATGCTGGAGAGACATGTTAAACATGCAATCACATAGTGAGTTAGTTGGATGTGTTAAATGCGTAAAGGCAAAATGCATGTTATAAGAGCAGAGGACTTGCCCTGGTTTGAAGAATCATGGAAGGATTTTAGAGTGAAGGATGTTTGAGCTGAACTTTGAAAGATGAGTAGGAATTAAAATTAGACAAAGGAATAGGGGGAAACATTTAAGCCAGAAAGAGCAGCCTGTGGAAAGGCCTGCAGCAGGAGAGGTCGTGAAGGGGCTTGGTGGATGTTAGTGTTCACCATCGCTTTTACAATGAGGAACCTTCGAAAGATTTTAAGTTTCACAGGAACATGAACTAATTTGCATTTGGAAGCTGTGGTTCTGGGCAGGGTGTGGAGAATGGGTTGGAGGGAGGAGAGAGTGGAGGCGATTGTGTCCGTGCAGGGAGGAGATGAAGGTTCCTGAAAACAGTGTGGAGGAGATGGAAGGAAGTGAACAGATTTGAGACATGCTTAGGAGGTAAAATAGGACTTGGAGATTGATTAGCTCCAGGGGTGAGGGAAAGAAAGGAGACCAGGAAGCCAGGCTGTGGTGGAGAAGGACCAGGTTTGGTGGCAAGAAGGAGATGCTGGGTTGAGAGCTGGACGTGATGATTTTGAGGTGCCTTTGACACAAGTGGAGATATTCAGCAGGCCCAGGTCCATTGGAAGAACAGTTAGTTGGATAACCCAATAGTCATTCCCAACTCCCTCTTCCCTTTCTCAACTCCCATGATAGAATAAACCAGAAACATTCTTTTTCCCAGTCTCACAGACAGAGGTGACCATGTTACTAAACTCTGACCAATGAAACGAAGGGGAAGCATATTGGTGAATCTTTGGATTCCCTGATAAAAGGAACAGAAGCAAGAGAGGAGTTGCTTCATTAAGAGAAATGAAAACATATATTTACACAACAATTTGTACACAAATGTTCATAGTGACATTATTCATAATAGAAAGTATAAATAACATAAATATTCAACAAAATGGATAAACAAAATATGTCCAAGTGTGTGACAGGGGATTTAAGTTTTATTGTCTTGTCAAATCCCTCCACTGAAAATAGATTCTCAGTTTGAAGTGGGAGTGGGGGAGAGAGGTAGAAAAAGGAAAAGGGGGAATTTGCTGGTGGTCCAGTGGTTAGGACTTGGTGATTTCACTGCCGAGGGTACGTGTTAAATTACTGGTCAGGGAACTAAGATCCCACAAGCTGCATAGTGTGGCCAAACCCGCCCTCCCCCCAAAACCCCCCCCAAAAAACCCACAACCCCTCCAAAAAAAAAGAAAAAGGAAAAGGGATAAATAATGGGAGGACAAAAATCAGTTAATATTTTAAAATATGATATCCCATATATGGTAATTTATAAAGAGTCTGCTCACTCTTTTCACTGTAAGTTGCCAATCACCAACAAGGTGAACAATGTGCTTCTCTTCAAGGGAGAAAGGAATCTTCATATTCTGTGCATTTTCTCTGAGATATATTTGCTCTAAAGCAAATAATTCAGACACACTGATTCAGCTTTCTGATGGGATGGTTCTACCTGAAGCAAGGTGTTCACAGCTCCCCTATCAGTCCTCTCTGAGGTGGCTGACCTGTCCAAGCAATTATTTTTGCATTGGGAGGACTGAATCCAAGTACCGGTCAGAGCCAGGGAAAATCCACAGTAAGTTCAACAGCTAAGTGTCTAAGTCAGGAATGGTAAATATGTGGCATGCATGCTACTAGCACACACCTTTCCTTGCCCACGGCAGACATCACTAATCTACTGCATTGCTTTTTTCCTACCAAACCCAGAGGTAGCCTTGGAACATTTCTCCAAAAGGGGCTCCAGATAATTGATCAGTTTAGCTCACGAGGAGAATCCAATGTGCCGTCCTTGGTCCAGGAGGTCAACTTAAGAAGTCCAATTCTTCATAACCATAAATGTATGTTAAATACTTTTAATGTTGTCTATTTAAGAGTCACTTAATGCAGACACTTTATCTTTGGACCCTTCCTCATCAGAGGTTTTATCCATTGTGAATGAGGGGTAGTGCGTGCAATGGAAAGCTGTTGTCCTCTAGGTTAGAACGGCTGCATGACTGTGAGTCAGTCCCTTAATGCTTCCTGACCTCACTCTTAATCATCTGTAAGATAGGGAGTTTTCAATGGAAACAATTAAATGTGTCTGAACAGTGACATTTATGTAAAAGTCATAATGTGTTTTCTGTATTTTTTATGTCACAAGCAACCATAAAACACTATATTTAGCTTTTTAAAAATGATTTGGAAAGCTTTGCCCCAACTTGCCTATTCTTGGTCAGGTTTTTCTGTCTTAATAATCTTGTTAAGCACCACCTAGGATCTAACCAGAATCCAGAGCTCTTATTATCTCTTAATCCTTACATTAATTGCATAGAGATTTGACAACCTGGCTCTATTCGCTTAAAGTTTACACCCCTTTTCCCTTCACTGGCTTTCAGCCGAGTGTCTGTAGAATCCAGTCATTCTACACTCAAGAAGGGAGATGTAAAAAAAAAAAAAAGAAGGGAGACGTGAGCTCAGCTCCCCCAAGATGAATGCTTTCTCAGTTATACCCATTGACTTGTTTTTTAATTTTGCTTTGGAATATTTAAAGCCAGACACTTGCTGATCTGCTACTTTCACATGGTTTCAGTGTGGATGCTAATTCCAGGGTCCTGTGGGATAAAGGAAACAAAATAATTTTGATTTCCTTTTTGGTCCATTCCTCAGATACTGTTTCGGAAACTTCCCAGGGATATTGAGTGTCATGCTTTAAAGGTAAGCATGGTTTGTCTTAGAAACAGAATTTCACATCTTTTTAGGTGGTGTTTACTGTGTATAACTTCTGGTCAATTGTTTAGTTAGTGAGTGGCCAGTAAATCCTGCTAAGTTTTACACATTATCACAGGGTCAGAAGGAAGGTCAAGGTCAGTAACCAAAGTGAGGTGTTTAACTGTCACTTGGGTTGTGTCTCATCAATAACCAGAGCAAACAACTGATACACATACAATCGAGTGCGATTGTCAGACATTTGCTGAGCATCACGCTAGGTCCTGGGGATACAAAGTTGTGCAAAGCCTTTGTGACTTCTGCCTTTGAAAGGCTCACCGTCTCTCTGGAGAAGAGGAACCTGCTTGCAGAGGGATAACAACCTGAGGGAGTGTATCTGAGTCTGTAGAAGTCTGTGTCACCTGGGTGCAGAGAAGGATCTGCTTCTGAGACCGTGGGCCTTAAGAGAAGGCATCATGAAGGGGAGGGACCTAGGAGGGGTAAGTTGTGAGGTGGCGGTAGGAGAGTGGGAGAAAGCCAGAGCTGGGGGAGGCGTTCCAGCGCTCTGAAGGACAGCGGCAGTGGGTTTGCCTGGAGCCAGGGTTCACGTAGGGTGTTACAGGAGAGGACTTGGGACGTCAGGCTGGGGCCGGGCCTCAGATGCATTTGAGTTCTAGGCTGTGGCATTTGGAGCTTTTTCTGGTGTGTGGACAGCATCTGCCAATTGCGTTTAGATGGCATCTTAAAAGGATTAATCTCTCACTGTTGTGTGGGAGGAACCACAGTGGTGGAGAGACCAGAGCTAGGGAAAATATTTAGGACACATTTAGTTACAGTTTTAGTTACAATATTAAATTTTTTTTTTTTAATCTAAGGACAGAGAAACAAGTTAAATGTCACTGAGCAGTTGGGATGAAGGAAAAGTCAGGTAGCCAAGAATTTACCAGTATGAAGTTTTCGTTTTGATTGACTCCTTGTGAAAAATAAAGGATTGGATCTGGACCGTGATAGACCCGCATATCCACAGATCATCTTGGATTGCAAGTGGGTTTTAGTACGAAATGCGAGAGGTTCCCATGCCCTGGAAGGTGCTGGGAGGCCATGGCAAGTTGTTCAGGGACAGTGTATGCTTGTCCATCTCTGCACCCTCTGTACTGCAGAGTGCAGTGCCGGGTCAGCTCTGGTACCTGACACGCTTCCTTGAATAATTGAAAGCCGTGAAAGATAAGAGTGAAAAAAAAAAAAAGATAAGAGTGGATAAACAACAGAATTGCCAGAGGAAAGATAAAAGAGGAGAATAAGAAGGCAACTAGAGAAACAGGTCACTACGAATCCCCCAAATGGGAGAAGCTGGAGAATAAAATGTATATAACTTGTCAACACCCACTGTGTTGCAAGTGGCGAGGTCAGAGCCAGATCCGCCTACGAGTGAAAGCAGGGTTACGATTAGGATTCCAAGGAGAATCAAGGAAGACAGGTGGTGACTTCAGGATAGTTAGTCCTCAGTTTTCTGGTCACCTGGCAATTTATTCAACAAAAGTTAACCAGCTCTTACTCCGAGGAAAACTAAGCAGTTGGGATGTTTGGATTGAGGCAGCATTTGCAAAGCCATGAAGATATGAAAAAGCAGGGTGTTAGTAGATATTCAGAGCATTTGGGAATCACCAGAGCAAACAGATGATACAAACCAGCAGCCTACAGAAGTGTAGTATTTGGCTGAAACAGTGCTTTGTTTTGTGGTTTAAATTTATATTTTTTCAGTACTATAGTTGGTGGATTTCATACAGAAATACCTGTTCTGTTTGTCTATTACTGTGTAAGAAATCGTCCCCAAACTTAGTGTTTATTTATTTAGTTATTTATTTTTAAAAAGAAATTTATTTATTTATTTATTTATTTTTGGCTGCATTGGGTCTTTGTTGCTGCACATGGACTTTCTCTAGTTGTGGCTAGCGGGGGCTACTCTTTGTTGCTGTGCGCAGGCTTCTCATTGTGGTGGCTTCTCTTGTTGTGGAGCATGGGCTCTAGGCGTGTGGGCTTCAGTAGTTGTGGCTCATGGGCTCTAGAGCACAGGCTCAGTAGTTGTGGTGCACGGGCTTAGCTGCTCCGTGGCATGTGGGATCTTCCCGGACCAGGACTCGAACCCATGTCCCCTGCATTGGCAGGTGGATTCTTAACCACTGAGCCACCAGGGGAGCTCAGTGTTTTAAAATTTAACTATAATTTTAGTAATTCACACTCTTCTGGGAATTGACTGTGCTCAGCGAGAGGTTCTCCGGCGGGGTCTTTCGAGCACTGGTAGCCTGAGGGTGGCTGGAATTGGAGTCATCTTGAAAGCTTCTCACCCACGTACGTGGTGTGTTGAGGGGACTTTAGCAGGGCGGTCAGCCAAACATCTACACATGGCCTCTCCGCGTGGTCTGGGCTTCTTCCCAGCATGACTGTTGGGTTCCAAGGGCAAGTGTCGCAGAGACAGGAAGTGGAGGCTCCCAGTTTCTTAAAGCTTGGGCCTAGAAATGGACACAGCATCACTTCCACCATATTCTAGTGGTCAAGCAGTGTTATGGACCAAATTGCTTACCCCCCAAATTCATATGTTGAAGCCCTAATCCCTAGTACCTCAGAATAAGTGTATTTGGAGACAGTCTTTAAAGAGGTAATAAAGTGAAAACTGTGTCATTTTGGTGGGCCTTATTCCAATATGACTAGTGTCCTTATAAGAGGAAGAGGTTAGAGCACAGAGAGGGACATCAAACATGTTCACACACAGACAGAGGGGCAATCATGAGAGGACACAGGAAGATGGCCGTCTGCAAGCCAAGGAGAGAGGCCTCAGAAGAAACCAAACCTGCCCACACCTTGATCTTGGGCTTCCAGCCTCCAGAACTATGAGAAAATAAGCTTCTGTTGTTTAAGCCACCCAGTCTGTGGTACTTTGTTATAGCTGCCCAAGTGGACTAACACACCACTGAAGGGTTTTGGGTCACAGGGTAGTGTGACTCCATCTCTCCCTCTCTCTCTCTCTTTCCCTCTCTCTCTGGACAGCGTGACTGTTGTGCTGAAAGTTAGTGGTCAGAGGCCAGAAGTCCAGATAAGCATTTCTTTCAGTAGTCAGATGACTGGGCAGGTAATTAACAAGTATGTTGGGAATGCGAGGACCAGACAAAGCAGATGTACAATTTTAAGATGTAAAATTGGCAGTATTTGTTGATTGGCTATTTGAGGTAGTGGTGGAGGGTTCCCTAGAGGGAAAGGCCAATGAATGCCAGATGGAGAATAATTGTCCTGTGGAGGGGGAGTTTGGTGGGCAACATTCCAATAGCATCTTTCACTGACAGAAATTGATAATGACACAAATAATACAAAAAGCATATGGGCGTGCCTCAGAAATCAGAGCCCCTTATTTCACCTTCCCCCTTCTAGGCTAGGTGGGCTAAGGCTCTATTTCGTGGGGCGGAGGGTGATTGGCAGAGGGCATTCTCTCCTTTTCCAGATAACTCTCTGTCAAGGGGACCCTGAGCACACCCTCACCATGCCCAGGATACACCAACCATCCTGAGGGTGGCTCTGTGACCATCTGGGCTGGGCTCTGTCCCCACAGACATGTCCAGGACCAGGGACAGAGGTGGAATCTCCTCTGCCTCACTGCTGCTGCCAGCCGAGCCAGCTCTGAGGATCCCGGCATGGCCATCCTGTCAATACCCTGGCTGAGTTCGTTAATGAGGCACCACCGCAAAACTGTTATGATGGTAAAACCGTAGGTGTGGGGCAATATTTGACCAGGGAAAACAGATTAATTTGGAATCTGTGATTATTCCTAGTAGGAGCTGAAGTTGACATTTTCTTTAGAAATATTAGAGAAAAAAGAGGAAAACAACAAGCCAGTGAATAGAACAGACAAAAATATCAAGAAGATGTTTACTTCCTCCAGGAAAGGAAGTGTTTTCTAGTGCTTTAGAAAAAATCATTTGCACATAAACAAAGCCCCTTCCGGCTGAGGCCAGCATGGCTCAAGCTGCTGTCTCAGAGTTAATTATAAGTCATTTTTCTTCTTTAACTAAAGCCATGTCTCTTCCACTACACCTTTCTTGCTTTGATGCTGCCTGCACTTGAAATTAAGAAAATCACTTTTCCTCATTCATGAACACCATTTCATACTTTCTTAATTTAAGCAGATTCTCTTTCTCACATACTGGAATACAAATTAGGAAGCAGAAAAAAAAAAAAAGGATGAAAAGAATTTACAAAACTTAAGTACAAATGAATATCATTTGATGTGTTCTCACTCGGTCCCCACTTCCCTTAATTTCTATTTGCTGCTGGAAGGCCTGAGCTGGGCGCAGTGCCCTGGGCTTCCTCAACCCCGTTCACAGCCAGCCTGAGCACTCCTCTTCCCAAACTGTATCTCTGGCAAGCTGCAGACCCACTATGTCTCACGTGGCAACTGCACGGGGAATTTTCCCCTAAAAGGTGCAAGAGATGGTGAAAGTTTGATGAACAGAAAAAGGGGAATCTGGATAGATTAAAACCCCCTCCACTCATGGTGTGCACATCCACAACGCCACCGGTGTTCTCTTTCCGTGACCCTTAGGTTCCTGGCTGGAACTTCTATTCTAAGGTTTGGACGTGAACGCAGTGACGCCACTCTGGGCACAGACAGTGCTCAGCTCTCTCATTGTTTTCTTCTTTTTCTTCCCATCTCTGTTTAAACCTTTCAGCTCAGCGTGCGATGTGTCTGAAAATGGCTGGGATGTAATTACTAACAATGTTACCTCTCTGCTGAAGCCTGTAATTCCCTCTTGATTAAGATGGCGATATTGATTTTGCTGGGAGTGCATGCAAATAAACTGTGACATCGGGAGAGGTGTAGCTTTTCAGTTTGCTGTGTGTCTGTGATTTCAGTCTAGTAGTCAAGTTTCCCCCACCCATATGGTTTGACTACAGCATTTATATGGATTAATACCTGTCTACTAGGCTCAGATGGAAACTATAGCCATCAAAAGTTCTCATCTGGAGCTTTTGTTTAGCTTGTGCCTATCAACCACAGCCATCTCTGCTCTTACATTTATCAGAGAAATTGAAGAGGAATGGGGTCTCTCAGTCAGGCTGGCTGTCAAAAGGTCATGGTACTTCAGAAGGACACAGGTGGAGGAGGGGATTGAGAAAATATTTAAGACAATGGAGGGATTTGGTAATAGACCACCACAAAAGAGTCTATTCTACATTTGCCAGCCAGGCATTGAAGCATATGATCTCTTAAAAGAAATGATCACCAGTTCATATTTGTTTAGAATGAAATTTGCAGCCATGAGTCCTTTTAGGGCTAAGAAAAAGAAATGCCTTGCGAGGACATAACTATACCTACCATTCAGACAGACATCGTGTTGCCTGGAAAAATGGATCAGACAGGATGAGTGCCATTGAGGGCAAATCTGGGGGCTAGGGGTTGTCAGGGATTCCTTGGCAAAATTAATTTGGAAAATGTGTAATTTAAATGAAACTGGTGTCTGAATTAAAATAGATGCCCTTTTTTGATTTTTTTTTTCTGTGTTCCAAATAAAAGGAGACCAAAGAGACATGACAATTAAATGTAATACCTGATCCTAGGCTGATCCTTTATTAGAGGAGAAAAATGCTACAAAGGACATTATTAGGTCAACTGACAAAATTGGCATATGAACAATAGATTAGACAAAATTATTGCATCAAAATTAAAATTGCTGAAGTTGACAACAGTGGTGTGATTACATAAGAGAATATCACAATTTTAGGAAATATACATGATGTACACAATTTACTCTTAAGTGATTAAAAATTATATGTATATATTGTATAGATGATGTATATATGAAAGAGAGAGGGAGTAAGGGAAAGAGAGAGAAAGAGAACAAATGATAAAAAAGTAAATGGAAAAAAAAAGTCAGTGGGTGAAATGTTAATAGTAGGTGGATCTTGGTAAAGGGTAAAGGAGTGTTCTTTTTTCTATTCTTTTTTTTTTTTCTATTCTTATTCTTGCAATTTTTCCTGTAAATTTGAAATTATTTCCAAATAAAAAGTCAAAAAAGAGGAAGGGATGCCTTTAAATGTCTGATCCAAAAATTTGTCTAATCCAAAGCTCTTTTGCCATGGGGTAAGTAAAAATTCTGACCTTGCTTTTTTGGTGTCTTTGAACAAACATTAGTGTGCTACTTCTTTCCTGTTTTCCTCTTTCTACCCAGACACTTAACTGGGAGAAGGTGCCAAAGCCTCATTTGTGGTGACATAGATGTTGAATTACTCAGGATGCATGACAAGAGCAGATGTACTTTGCTAAAGTCAAAACGCTAACAGGGTGAAAGAAACGTAAATCATGGATGTGCACGCTTGTGCATGTTGTTTTAGCTGCCAGGAATACTGTAGAAGGCCTTTCTCTATTCACCCCTTCTCTCGTCTCTCCACCAGTTTCCTCCTAGCAGTTAGAATTACCTTCAACCAGCATTGTTTTCCTCTCGTATTGTCCTTATTCAAGCACTTAGAATTCCTCCTGTTCGTCTTTCATCCATTCTCATCTTCATGTTCCTATAGTTTCCTACACTCCATCCCCAAACAGAACTTCCCTTCATCTCTGCTATCACTTTAATTCTAACTTCATACACTTCAGCCGACCCTAGCTCTCTGATTACTTATATTTTCTTCCTTATATATAATGTGATTTTTTTCTGATAACTTATGAAAATAATGCATGTTTATCATAGAAGATTTGGAAAACACAGAAAAGTACAAAGAAAGAAAATGAATGAGTCGCTGATAATTCCACCAGTCCAGACAACCACTGTTTTTTGATATATTTCCTTCCCTTTTTTCCATGCATGTGTTTGTAAATGTGTAGAGATTATATATTATATAAGGTCTTTTCTCTTTTTTTCCCACCTAACTTTCCACTGTGATATCATTAAACATCACTTACAAACATGACTTTTAACAACTGTATGGTTTTCAGTTACATGGAGGGACCCTAGGCTGATATCCAGCTGTTCTATAACATGGTGGCTAGAGGTAGGGTTATTTACAACTTCAGTCTAAGTGGCTGGTGAATCTGTTATGATTGGTTGGTCTATTGGTTTTGATTGGTTGGTGTGTTGGTTATAATTATAATTGATTGGTGCCTGTGCCATAACAGTTATTAGATATTATGAATACCACCTATAGTTATACCATCACAGAATTAACTTTCCCTATCATTGGACATTTAGGTTGCATTTAACTCATGCTATTATAAGTAAATCTATTTTTAAAAACCTTACACAATATATATATTTTTAACAAATGGCTGATAATTTCCTCTGGTTAAATTTCTAGAAATTCAATAACAGTGCAAAGATATGATTATTTTAAAGACCTCTCTACCTGTTGGCCTGCAGAAAGATTAGATTCATTTGCGGTATACTCCTGCCAGAAGGGCACATAGGTTTCACTGAACTCTGAAAGCCTGAATATTATCATTTAAAAAAGATCTTTGTCAATCTGATAGTTGAAAAACTGTGTCTTGCTTTAATTTGTATTTCTTTTGGTTATATTTCTAAGGTGAACATTTGAACATTTTTTTACAATGTGTTTTGCCATTTTTCTCTGCTCACTTTCCTGCTCTACATTTCCTCGGTGCTTCTAGGCTCTGTCTTGACTCTTTTTATAGATATGACAGCTGTCCCCTCACTGATTGCCAGGGTTGGTTTGGCTACGCTCCTTTGCAAGGCTGGTGCCACTTTCTTCCTTTGCAAACCCACTTCCAGGCCTTCTAAGCTGTGCCCTAGTTGGAGGAGATTGGTTTTATATTTGCGGATGAGTTATGTTGTAGGGTATATGTGTTGCTTTCTGTGGGTGTGTTGCTGTTTCATCTATAATCTAAGTTCTCCAAAGGCAAGGCCTTTGCTTTTTAATAAATACAAAACATTTATTTGGAACTGGTTTGATTATCTATTGCTATGTAGCAAACCACCCCAAAACTCTGAGGTTTACAACATCAATTTATTACTGTCACTCATGTATTGTATTTTTGGTGTGTTGTGTTAGCTGGGCTGTTCTTGGTTGAGGTCTCTCGCAGTTGTAGTCAGAAGATGGAAGAAACTACACTCATCTGAAGGCTTGACTGAAGGGTGGGCTGGATGTCTGGCTAGCTTCTCCCAGATCAAATACTGCAAAGAGATCAAGGTGGAAGCTGCGAGGCTTCTTATGATGTAGCCTTAGAAATCACGCAGCATCGCTTCAGCCACATTCTGCTGATCAAAAGGAGTCATAGAGTCTCAAAAGTGAGAGCCTGCTTAAAGGGGAGGAGCTACATAGGGGAGTAAACACCAGGAGGCATGGTTGGAGGGGCGTCTTTGGAGACAAGCTACCCCAGGTGCCTAGTGTTGATTGTATTACATCCATAGTTAGCATTCAATGAACTCTTATTAAATGAGCAACCTAGAAACGGGAGATAAATTGTTCAGTGAAAAAGCCATTTGACTTTAATTTTCTTTCTGATGGGTTGGGCCCAGGGAGCGAGCCATGAAAAATGAGACTTTGACATAGCTGCAGTCTAATCTCGGAAGAGCAAGTAACCTCAAAGAAATTCACTTATGGGTGTAATCATATCCTACTGACAACTGGATATTTTATTCCAAGATTCTATTATCCTTAGTTATTTAACCAATATTTTCCTATTATTCCTCATTTTCTGCCTCTGAATAGGGAGGCAATTGCATGGATGCCAGATCTCCCATCACGTATGCTGTTGCTAAACATTGTAAAGTTACTTCAGTGCCGTTGATTATTCTTTCCTAATATTAGAAGTTTGGTGTTGGTTACAGTGACAGCCCATGTTCTCATGGGACCTAGATACCAAGGTTTGTTTCTGAATATGGGTAGCAGACAGGGGCAGCCATTGTGTCTCTGACTGACTCAGGGCTATTTTCGGTCGTCTGCTTTGGCCTAAAGTATAATATAAAATTGATCCGCTCATCTCTCAGACAATAACAACTCCTTCTTCTAGTCTCCAAATAGAAAACATGCGTTGCTTTAAGATTTCATTAATTATTTAAAGATGATTTATTAATTATGTTATTTATTTACTTATTTATTTCTACTGAAGTATAGTTGATTTACAATGTGTTTGAGCTTCTGGTGTACAGCAAAGTGATTCAGTTATACATACACACATACATATGTATTATACTATATATATATTTCATATTCTTTTCCATTATGGTTTATTACAGGGTATTGAATATAGTTCTCTGTGCTATACAGGAAGACCTTGTTGTTTATCTATTTTATATATAGTAGCTTGTATCTGCTAATCTCAAACTCCTAATTTATTCCTCCCCCCATCCTTTTCCCTTTTGGTAACTATAAGTTTGTTTTCTATGTCTGTGAGTCTGTTTTGTGAATAAGTTCATTTGTATCATATTTTAGATTCCACATATGAGTGATATCATATCCTGTATTTGTCTTTCTCTTTCTGACTTACTTCACTTGGTATGATGATCTCTAGGTCCATTCATGTTGCTGCACATGGCATTCTTTCTTTCTTTTTTAGGGCTGAGTAGTAGTCTGTTGTATATTTTATATATATATATATATATATATATATATACACACACACACACACTCACATCTTCTTTATCCATTCCTCTGTCAATGAACATTTAGGTTGCTTCCATGTCTTAGCCATTGTAAATAGTGCTGCTATGAATATTGGGGTACATGTATCTTTTTGAATTAGAGTTTTCTCCGGATATATGCCCAGGAGTGGGATTGCTAGATCATATGGCAACTCTATTTATAGTTTTTAAAGGAACCTCTGTACTGTGTTCCATAGTGGCTGAACCAATTTACATTCCCACCAGCAGTGCAGGAGGGGTCCCTTTTCTCCACACCTTCTCCTGCGTTTATTATTTGTAGAGTTTTTGGTGATGGCCATTCCTGTATGAGTTGGTATCTCATTGTAGTTTTGATTTGCATTTCTCTAATAATTAGTGATGCTGAGCATCTTTTCATGTGCCTCTTGGCTGTCTGTATATCTTGTTTGGAGAAATGTCTGTTTAGGTCTTCTGCCCATCTTTTGATCGGGTTGTTTATTCTTTTGTTACTGACTTGTATGAGTCATTAACTGTGTTTAAGATCATACCACATGCCTTCTAGGAACTTAGAACAGAGAGGGAGTTAAGACATATAAACCTAGAGACCAAGCCAGGAAGCCTCCACAAAAGCCCATATAGATGATATAGGTGTGAGATGCTACGGGGATTCAGAGTAGGAAGAAATCACTGACCAAGATGGCATTTGTTGGCTTCTGAAAAGGGTTTTGATAGATAAATTTGTCCAGTTTTAGAGCTGAAAGAGCCTCAACGCAGAGCCCAACATAACTAGGAAAGGAATGGAGCTTTGTTTCTCTGGCAGCATTTTCTGAGCATGCTTAGGCGGCCTGGGGAGACCAAAGCCGGTTAAGCCCCTCCATGCCCTCTAAAAAGAAACCAGACACCCAGAGGAGGAGCCTCCGTGTAGCCCCACGGAAGGCGGCCTCCAGTTCTCTCAATGTGTGCCAATGCTGGAAACGTCAGTGGGTGTGGTGGTTTCTCTGCTGTAGGTTTGCGGGTCCCTGATGGGCGGGGAGGCCTGGCAGAGGAACAATCCCAGCACACATCGGGAAACAAATGTTCGGATGTTCACTTGGGGACCTTGAGCAGCACACACTGGTTGGGCTCTGGAGACAGCAAAGGTTCTCAGCAGGGAAGCGGTTAATGTGTCACAGCACACTCCTAAAGCCAGAGGAATCTCACCGTCCCCTCCCCCCATCAGGGGCTGGATTCTAGCTGAGTTTAGGGGATTTGGAAGGAATTTGAGGTGGGTGTGGTTCTGGTGATTCGGTTTCTAGGAAATAAAACAATCCTTTTCTTTGACCTTTCATGTGATTCAGCTCAGCGTCTCCTTGGCACGAGGCCTTTTCTGTGCAGACGGTTTGCAGTGCGTGTAGCCCCTCGACTTCAGTTTCATGCTTCTTCTCTCCATCACTGGCAGTCTGAATTCTGAGTGGGAAGCCCGGGGATTCAGAGCTCAACCTCTGACTCCTGTATTGGCTGAAGCTCGAGAAGTTCAAAACCCAGCTCAGAGCCTGCCTCCTCCGATAATTGCTTCCCCCCCCAACCCCTTATCTGTACATGCTGAAGGGGACGAGGCCTCCTTTCACACTTGGTGAACGGCAGAATTGCAGGGGCTTAAGGAAGGACTTATAACTAGTGATGGGATGGTCTGCAGCCACACTTTGGAATTGTCACCTGATCCCAGATGGCATGCATCCTGCTCTCCGGGGGGTGGGGGGGAAGCTGAAAAGCAAAAATCAAAGAAGCTGGGGACAAAGGAATGTACAGTAAACTCCTTCACAAACCAGGGATTTGATTAATCCCAATGGAGTCATGGATCTGACTGAGGGAAGTTCTGTTTTTCAAGTGCTCCGCGATGCATGGTGCCCCTCTGTAGAAACAGAAATCCTATCATATGTTGCATGCTGCCTTCCCCCCTCTGCTCTGATGTTATAACATGGTTGGGCTGTGCACTTTGTAGCTAAAAAAAAAAGCCACAGTTTTACAAAGCGTCCACATTAACAGTGTAGCCGAGGTTATCAGGTAGCTTTTGAAATCTGGAAAGACTCAATGTAAGAAAGATAATTTTTTTTTATTGCTAAGGAAACACAGATTTTGTTTAATCAATGGAGCATAAACAGGTTTAACTACTAAATCAACAAAATTTGAGGCAGACAACCACCCTAAGTGATAAAGACTAATCGTTCAATCTGGAGTCAGTATGCAGAGAAGCATTGTAAGAAACAGGAAGGGCAGCAGCGTTCTCAAAACGTAGGGGATAGGGCTTCCCTGGTGGCGCAGTGGTTGAGAGTCCGCCTGCTGATGCAGGGGACGCGGGTTCGTGCCCCGGTCCGGGAAGATACCACGTGCCGCGGAGCGGCTGGGCCCGTGAGCCATGGCCGCTGAGCCTGCGCGTCTGGAGTCTCTGCTCCGCAACGGGAGGGGCCACAACAGTGAGAGGCCCGCGTACCGCAAAAAAAATTAATAATAATTTAAAAAAAATGTAGGGGACATAAAAACCTTCAAGGGGACCTGTTAAAGATGTAAATTCCCAGAGATTTTGAGACAGCAAACCCATTCTGAGGGCAAAAACCCAGAGTTTTAAATAAACACTCCAGGTAATACTGATACTCTGGGGTCCACAGGTTGAGATGTGAGCTAGGGTTCTAAAGTGGATCTTGATCTGTGCAAAAGTGCCGACACCGAGATTCAGAACCCAGGTAGTTTAAACTAATGATCAAGATCCACCGCTGAAATCTTCCTACCGTCCTCACTGAGTCAAGCCATCTATTAGTGAGGAAATGTATTTGGCTGTGAGTTACAGAAGCCTGGAAAACAGTGGCTTAAATGAATGAGGATTTTTACTTTTGGGAGCAGAGAGGATAAATGAGGCAGGCAATCTAGGTATAGTGAGTTTGATGGTGACCCCCCCCAAAAGAAATGTCCACGTCCAAATCCCTGGAAACTGTGAATGCTACCTTATTTGGGCAAAGCATCTTTGCAGATGTAGTTAAGTATCTCGAGATCATCCTGGATTCCCGGGTAGCAGTGGCGGCTGCTGTCCCCTCGCTGCCTCCATTGCCGGGTTTGATGGCTATATAACTTTGTTGCAGAGCATACTAATGTGAAACAGGATTCCTTGAGCCAAGATTTTACCTTCAGTGGTTCTCAATGTGGAGACACTGGCAGTGTTGAGACATTTTTATTTGTCACAACTCTGTTGGGGAGGGAGTGGGAGGTGGTGCTACCGATATCTAGAAGGTGAGGCCAGGGATGCTGCTAAACATACCACAATGTACAGAACAGCCTCCACTACAAAGAATTATCCAACCCTAGATGTCAGTAGGGCTGAGGTTGAGAAAACCTGGGATAAACAATAACTTTTAAAATAAAATAAATAACTTTAAAAATAAATATTAAAGACCTTAAGTTAAACAAACAAACAAACAAAACCCCCAAACAACCAAAAACCTTTTCTTAATGTCCTTCCAAATCTTCCATGAAAGCGAAGGAGGCAAATGAGACCCGCGTTGGCTGCTCGCTATGGATGGAATTATTATTGTTATTACTTTTGTCTGAATGAGGAAGATTCTATTTCTAGGTAAGACAACAGCAAGTAAGGTTTTTCAAAAATAAATAGTTAATGTTTTCACAGTGTTATCTTGCTTGGGCTCTGTGCAACTTTTTAAATGGAGAGCGTTTGACGTTCCCACCACTTTCTGCATTAGTCATCCTAATAGCACTTCCTGGGAGGGGAATGGCTGAGACCAGCCTGTCTGGATCTTCTGACAAGTCCCAAATGATCCCCTGACCATCAAGAGGGGGTGATTTGCCTTCTATTCAGTGCAAATGGAATCAAGGCTTTTGAGGTAGCCAGTTACTAATCACTAGGAATGCGTCAGCACATATTGGTCAAAGGGGTGAAGCCTGTTGCACAATGTAACCAGACATTTTTGAGAAAACTTGTGTAACGCCATGGACTAACGGTGTTAGTCTATCTTGTGTGATTTTTCCTTTCCATTTGCTGGTCTCTTCAGTTCCCATCCAAGTGAGGATCTGTTAAGTAGATTAACTTAAACCTGAGAGAGATAACATTAGTGTTTGAAGCATTACAAACAAGCCTGGGATGGCTTATCTTTTAGGCTTCAGTTCGTTTACAATAAAAGTTGTATTCCAATTAGTTGATTGCATACAAATCAAGTGCATCAAACACTGTTCCTTGACAGTTTTCAAGTTGCTTCATCATCTTTCAACTGCAGCTTTTGCCCTTAGTCCTCCAGGGTTAGTAGACAGACAGCTCAATCAGACGCTTAATAATAGTTACACTTCCTTGGATGCTCTAAGAGAAAAAGTTTGTAAAAACATCTGTGGAGAATCCAGTCCTTCACTGCCTGGAAGGATTAACCACATGAGACAACCCTTATGAATCATGTTTATTCCTCTTTCAGGCACTATTTGTATCCAAGCTTTGCAAAAGCCCAAATTCAAAAGATACGTTTCCTTTCCTGAGTATTGTTATTTACATAACTCTGGACCTTGGAGTTTAAGCTCATAAAAGCCAGTACATAAATGTTCTTCTTAAGCTTTTTAAAATTGTAGATGATCTTTAGCTACATTAGAGCATTTGCATTTTGGGAAGAGAAGTCTATTAAATGTCTGCTTTTGACTGTGAAATATAACTGAGATTGGCTAGCTGCTTGACGATTAAGACTGAACTATCTCTGGGCAGAGAGAATTTCTATTTGAGTCTCTGACCCATGGTTAAGAAATGTGAATATATGTGAGCTCGTATGGCAAATCATTCCTGTACTGATGGAGAAATGTGTGGAATTGATTTTGTTTGTTTCTTAGTTTCTAGGTGGGTGCATCTTTTCTATTTCTCCTCCCCTTTTCCTCCTTCCTGTCTTGTTTCCCACCATTTCTGCTAACCCATTGACCCACTGTTGAGTGATTTCCTAGTTTTGAAAAAACAGACTACAATGCTACTTCTAGTTGCAGATGGACTTGCTCTGTCACATTTTGACCCTGAGTTAAAAAACAGTTATGCTTTGGAGGCCTTTGATTTGATAGGAAAGCTTTCTCAAAGTCCATACCACTTTGCATCCTTGGGTTATCTTAGAAATTTCCACTTGGAAGTTTTACAGTCTTGGTTATTTGAAAGCAAATAGAACAGTTTGTGCTGATTTAGGACGTCTCTTACCCAGTTAACTGCAAAAGGCATGCATCTTAATCCCTAGTACTTCAATCAAGAAAAATTTTCACAATTTGCACAGTTAGAACCGTGTTAGTTGGGCAAGTCATTTAATCTCTGTGGTTCTGTTTCCTCATCTATAACATGTTTCTTCAAGGTGTAAAATTATATGATTCTATGATGTATTTTTCCATGTGCACATTACCCTTCATTGAATTGAAGTTGAAGGTCTACAGCAAACACCAGAGCTACATAAAATCCAGTTTATAGACTTGGGATAATATCCTAGCTCCCCACCATTTTTGAATTTGAACTACTTATGTACATTTCTGGGATGGGTTCTTTCTTTTTTTTTTAAGTTATTTTATATATATATATAATTATTTTATATTTTTAAAATTTATTTTTTATTGAAGTATAGTTGATTTACACTATTGTGTTAATTTCTGCTGTACAGCAAAGTGACTCAGTTATACACATGTATACATTCTGTTTTATATTCTTTTCCATTATGGTTTATCCCAGGAGATTGGATATAGTTCCCTGTGCTATACAGTAGGACCTTGTTATTTATCTATTCTATATGTAATAGTTTGTATCTACTAACCCCAAACTCCCAGTCCATCTCCCAATCCTTCCCTCCCCCACGTCCCCTCCCCCTTGGCAATTACAAGTCTGTTCTCTATGTCTGTGAGTCTGTTTCTATTTCATAGATAGGTTCGTTTGTGTCATATTTTAGATTCCACATATCAGTGATATTATATAGTATTTGTCTTTTTCTTTCTGACTTCATTTAGTATGATTACCTCTAGCTGTGTCCATATTGCTGCAAATGACATTATTTCATTTTTTTATGGCTGAGTAGTATTCCATTGTATAAATGTACCACATCTTCTTTATCCATTCATCTTTTGGTGGACACTTAGGTTGTTTCCATGTCTTGGCTGTTGTGAATAGTGCTGCTATGAACATAGGGGTGCATGTATCTTTTTGAATTATAGTTTTGTCTGAATATATGCCCAGGGTGGGATTGCTGGATCATATGGTAATTGTATTTTTAATTTTTTGAGGAACCTCCATACTGTTTTCCATAGTGGCTGCACCAACTTACACTCCTGAGGTAGGGTCTTTCATCCATGAAGTAGGGATAGTATTACCTGTCTCATAAGATTCTCATGAGAATTAGAGATAATTTTAATTAAAGAGATAAATTTCAAGTTCTTGAAATAGTGCCTGGCCCTTAGTAGATGCTCAATAAATGTTAATTCCTCTCTCTTAGAACCTAATAATAAAACTCTTAAATGCCCTAATTTCCTCTGAGTTTGTGAATCATTTCTCATCGGATACATATTGGCAGGATTGCCCCTCTTTACTGAGGGGAGGCCAAGTGGGACAAGGTGAAACCAAGCCCAAGATATCTGTCTCTTGCTATAGACACAACTTCCTCATTTTTGTCATTAAGGGCTCTCAGCAGTGAAAACAACTTGGGATTTAACAGGAAAAAGCTATCAGCCAGGTTGACTCCTGTCAAAGGCTCCATGTCAATAAATATTTACAAGAAATGAAGCTTGATAAATGTGGCTTCATTCCAAGAAATGTGTGGCAAGGGCAGCTTTGTGCCTGATGCTAAGATCTTTCGAGATTATTTCTCCATTTGGCATCAGCTTCCCTCCAGTACAGACGTCATTGAGACACGAGTGCCTATGAAGAATTTCCTAGACAGCGACACTGACTTGTTTTAACCAGGAAAACAGTAACAGAGGAGGAGATTTCCTTCTAAAATAAGACTTCCTTGTGCATTTAAGACCTAAGAATCCTCATCTTCTTCCTGAAGATGAACCTGCCATTCTTCATGCTGGTCAAACATAGCTGAGATTTATTTTGGCCAAAGAAACTTTATTTGTTCAGGCTTTGTTATGCTGATGGAATTGTAGGATTCTGGAACTGAAAGAGGGCTCAAAAATGACTGAATCCTCCTCCTTCCCCCCTTGTAGGTGAATGAGATGAGCAAAGCTGGGAAGTCTGTGGAGCAATCAGGGCTCAGAGTAGAGAGTGAGCCAAAGTCCTCATCCTTTTAGGAGAGTCAAGAGTCAGGACGGCAAAGTGAACCACCTAACCAAGGTGGGCAAGAGGGAGGCTGCAGAAGGAACCAAGAGAGGGGGACCAAGAAGGAGCTGGAAGAGAGTAAGTAGGGTCCTGGACCATTGCTCCAAAGAGTGGGCGTATATGTGCCTTACAGTTTGCAGGTGCCTGGGGCATAGGAGGGTCAGGCTGGCTTGAAAATTCAGGCAGATGATAAAGTCACACCTCATCATTTTTCACAAGAGAAAACTGCTGCATGGAGAAGCTAAGAGACAATGCTAACATTGACATAGCTGGTTGTTGGCAGAAAGCACTAGCTCTGGGGTCTCCAGATTTCGTGTTTATCTCTCTTTCCCAGGACTCATTTTTTCTTTGTTATTTAGTTCACGGGCCCCCATTTACACTTGAGCCATCCTGCTTATTACAATGATTCTCTGTTTCATTTACGTTTCTTGTTTAAGGTGAGTAGAGGATGATATTCTGTTCAGGGTGGCCTATTTCTTATTACAAGACAAAGTTATAGTTAAAATGTGTCTGTTCACGAACCTTCCTATTCAGAAATGGATTCTTCACACAGAACAGCATTCATAAACATGGAGTGAGAGTGAATTTAGAAGTTGCAGAATAAGACTACCTTTTTCTTATAGTTTTTCACTATCCTTTTTCTGTGAGTTTTCTTTTCTTTTCAGCTTGTACTTTTCTGGTATCAAGGGGAAGTTACACAAAATTATTTTAAAAATCTTATTAGACTATTTTCCTTAAAATATTTGTATTAATGGTATTTGTTTTATTAATACCAACTTATAAATTTACATTTCAAAATAATTAGTTCAGGGAAGTCTGGTTAATTACAGCAGCATGTATACTTGTGTTTATAGCCACTTCTTCATTACATGAAACTTCATTAAAAGGAGAAGTTTATTAGGAATTAAAAAAGAGATAAACCCAGAGAGCAAAGATTACCAGTGAAAGCAACATCACCAGATGAGAGAGGTCCATAAACTCTGGAAGAAAGAAGCAGTTGGATGAGCAAGAACTAACCTAGCAGAGTGTAGAACACTGAAATCCTACATGAGCAGAGGGAAAACCAACCAGAAGCACCCCAGCTTGTGCTGTGGAACCCTAGAAAGGCTAAAGAACTGGAAGCACCAGTTATCTCTGACGGCAAAGGTGAGATGTGGAGCAGAAAACAGATTGGTCGAATAGCCGCCTGCAGATTGGTTGACAACAGACTGGTTGAATCTTTACCAGCTCTACCCCTATACCTCTTGTTCAATAAGAGCTGCTCAATTTCCTTTTTTGTTTTTTAATGTTTACAGTGATTCACTTTACATTTTATATAGAAATGTGTCTCCACACACACATGAAATTGGGGAAAAGTTGGATTTAAAAATGCTCATTTTGGAATTAGTTTAATCCGGTGAACATCTGAGTATTTACTGTGCTGAGATGATACAAAATGACTAAGGCAAAAACTTCTTCCCTCTGAGTCTCAGAGCTAACTGCGGAGACAGACAGCCCAGCTAATTATAAACACGGCAGAATGTGCTCGACGGCTGTGAGAGAGGCGTGAACTACAACAGGATCACAGAGGGAAGAGCCCACGGTCGAGCCTGGGGGAGACACGGAAGGCTGCAGAGCGGGGTGGGCATTGAGCTAGATCAGGAACTGTGCATCTGGGGAGAGAGAGGCTTTTGAGGGGCCAAGAGCAGCGTGCGGCACACTTAGGGAAAAAGTTTCTAGCTTCTGTCTCAGACCATCACTAATAGTACCACACTGTCCGACTGTGAAGCTCCAGAGAAATGTAAGGAACTAGCTTTGTCGTTAGTGAGTTGTTGCTGTTATCATTTAATGAGAGCGCTTCAAGGTGTCTTCTAGGAGAAGCAGGCTGGCACAGATAACCTTCTCTGGGGGTGTCACTCCCTGAATATCCAGGAACTCGTTTGAGGGTGACTCCACTGATGGAAATATCAGACATCATGAAAGCCCTCAAGGAGATATCTCTGGGGGCACGTGGGGCTTAGTGAGAAGAGCCCACTTGGGCAGTTGCATTGGTCCTAATCGCCAAGGCTGCTTCACCTGGTATAGGGAGAATAGCAGTGAGAAGACAGTGAACTGACAGAGCCCCATGATCTACTGTGGGGCTGGAAAGCAAGGACCATGGTGTACGTAGCTTGGCATCCCCAGAGCCCATGTTGGTAACTTGCCGACTAGGAGTGAATGGTACTGAATTTCCCCTTCTTACCAGTAGAAGTTAGTAATGATCTTACCTGTTCTACCAACTTAGCCACTCCATAGCGATTAGTTAATTCAATAAATAATTCCTGAATAGCTTCCATGTGCCAGACACAGTCTTGACTCATTCTTACCTCCTAAAAAGCACACCTGCCTCCTTGGGTTCCCTGGGTTTTGCAAGGATGAGCCTATTCCTAAATTTTCTTGCTAAAAGTTCACTGAGTCCTGGATAACATCGACTCAAGTCACCATATTGTATTTGTCAGATTTTATGATTTAAAAATTTATTATTTGGGCTTCCCTGGTGGCGCAGTGGTTGAGAGTCCGCCTGCCGATGCAGGGGACGTGGGTTCGTGCCCCGGTCCGGGAAGATCCCACGTGCCGCGGAGCGGCTGGGCCTGTGAGCCATGGCCGCTGAGCCTGCGCGTCCGGAGCCTGTGCTCAGCAGTGGGAGAGGCCACGACGGTGAGAGGCCCGCGTACCGCAAAGAAAAAAATATTTATTATTTGACCCTTCAGTTCTGAATTTTATTGGCTACTTATAATGATTTATGTTCTACTTATTTACCTAACCATTTGGAGTTCTAAGAGTTGTTTCATAAGCATCAAAACTGACTGGACTGGATTAAGTATCCGTTTTAAAAGTTCCTAGTATTTGCTACAAATCCCAAACTTAACAAGTGCAAGGTTTATTTTGAAATCACAGGGGTGAAATTGTATGGTCTTCAATGTCCATGAGGGAACAGATTTTCCCCCGCATTTTGGACCACAATTTATTATTGTTTAAATCAATGCATGACTCTTTGCATACCAGCCTGTACTTTGGGTCATACGGACTTAACCTCAGAACAAAATCACTTTGTTCAATGAAAAACAGGGCCCCTCCAGTCCTCTGGACCCCTTTCCATGTATTCCATAAGAAAAAAAGTTTATTTGACTGCATGATAACCTCAAGCACAATTCCTCATAGAAATAACCTGACAAATGTCTTCCCCACTCTGCCACAGAGGGGAACTTAATACCGGCTATAGCTTAACTCCTGCAAGGCAGGTAGGCAGTACTCCGAAAAAACAATAGCTTAGGAGCGCAGGTACTTCTTAACAAAATAGTAATAGCGAAACATTCTCATATGTATTCAAGGTTCTTTTACATACATTCTCAATTTTATCCTTTCAATAGTTCCAAGTCTTTCACGGTATTATGCTACTAAAACAATTTTCTAGAATCATGGAAACTACTTCAGCTTTAATTCCCCTGAAAGCAAGGTGGTTAGTAGGTGAGCAGGATTTTGAAAGTTTCTGACACGTCTGTGGTTTATCCCCACTTTTAAGAAGGCATTTGTCCAATAGCCCCCATATTTTGGTTTCATCTTAGAGATGGAGGTGCTGCTCCTTAACGGGCTGCTCCATGAATTTGGGTCTCCTGGTATAATATTTTGTGATCTTGCTTGGCTAAGGGTATCTAAGATTCTTTCTTTTTTTTTTTTTTTTTGCGGTACACGGGCCTCTCACTGCTGTGGCCTCTCCCGTTGCGGAGCACAGGCTCCGGACGTGCAGGCTCAGCGACCATGGCTCACGGGCCCAGCCGCTCCGCGGCATGTGGGATCCTCCCGGACCGGCGCACGAACCTGCGTCCCCAGCATCGGCAGGCGGACTCTCAACCACTGAGCCACCAGGGAAGCCCTTTAAGATTCTTAGGTGTGATAGAAAAACACTTCTGTGTGTTTCTCCCTTATTCCCGTACTAGTAGCATGCTCACTACACTTCTGACACCAGATGTGTATTTTTCTCCCCCCAAGCAATTCTCTGTGACACCAGCTGGGTGTCCTACAATTCAGTTCAATTCTGACACTAACTGGAGTTAGATCGCACAGGTTAAGGGCTCAGTCACAAGAGACTGTCCCCCTACTTCAGACACCAATTGCAAGTAGTAGTAGGTTCCTAGGTTACCTGCAATTTCTATGTGACTTGGTCACAAATGGGAGGTTCCTATGACTTCCTTCTTGGATTCATTCATTAACTAGAAAATCTCACAGAACTCAGGGAAACACTTACTGATGTTTATCAGTTTATTATATAATAAAGGATATCATAAAGGATATAGATAAAGAGGTACATAGGGCGAGATCTGGAAAGATCCCTAGTGTAGGAGCTTCTGTCCCCGTGGAGTTGGATTGTGCCACCCTCCCTGTACGTGGATGTGTTCATCAACCCAGAACCTCTCTGAACACTGTACTTTGGGGATTTTTATGGAAGCTTCATCACATAGGCTTAATTAATGGGTCATTAACTCAATTTCCAGCCCTCTCCCCTCTCTGGAAAATGGAGGTGGGGTGTGGTGAGGCTGAAAGTTCCAAGCTTCTAACCATAGTTTGGTCTCTCTGGCAACCAGCTTCCATTCAGGAGCCCACCGAGAGTCACCTTGTTGGAACAAAAGACATTCCTATTACCCAGGAAATTCCAAGGGCTTTAAGAGCTCTGTGTAAGGAACCAGGGCCAAAACCAAATATTAGAACAAAAGATGCTCCTAGGGCTCTTATCATTTAGGACATTTTAAGGGATTCAGGAGCTCTGTTCCAAGAACTGGGGTCAGAGACCAATATATATGTATTTTCTATTATTTCACGTAGAAGAGAAGATGTTATTTAAACTATTTAAACTTTGCAATGTGGAAGCTCCAGGGCTCTATATGTCTACCGTTTTGGATCCAGTAACCTTTGGGGATAGGACTAGTGCTTTATAAAATTGCAACAAAGGCACATCTATTTTTTTTTTAAGATTTTATTTATTTATTTATTTTTTAATATGTGGTCTTAATTAATTATTTATTTTTCTGTGTTGGGTCTTCATTTCTGTGTGAGGGCTTACTCTAGTTGCGGCAAGTGGGGGCCCCTCTTCATCGCGGTGCACAGGTGTCTCACTATCGCGGCCTCTCTCGTTGCAGAGCACAGGCTCCAGATGCGCAGGCTCAGTAGTTGTGGCTCACGGGTCTAGTTGCTCCGCGGCGTGTGGGATCTTCCCAGACCAGGGCTCGAACCCGTGTCCCTTGCATTGGCAGGAAGATTCTCAACCACTGCGCCACCAGGGAAGCCCCAAAGGCACATCTTGCTCCCTGCCTTTCCACCTCTGATATGCATTGTCAGTCCCCCAAGGCCCTCCTGGTCTGGTCTCTCTGATCACTGTTTATTGCTCTCCCTGTCACTTGGGGTGTGTGCGTAGTGGGCAGTCATTTTTCTGTTTGTCTAACACATTTTTTATGTCTGAGAATTACCCTCCTCCCTTACTGAATTTTTTGAGAACGTCTCCTCCCCTTACTCACCATGGGGTTCCAGTGAAGGCTGTCATCTTTTATGAATGTATACTGTGGCCCTCATGGCCATAGCTGATTAGCCCAGAGTTGACATTGACTGAGTCTGGGCCAATCAGAATCCTTCCCTGTAATTTTAAAAAACTTGAATGAAGAGGAAAGTCGGTCCCTCTCTGGAGGTTCCAGTGGTGGGTGGTAAAGCTCAGGAGAGCTCTTGAGGTCTTATTTCTTGCCATGCAGAGGAGACCAATGTGCAGTGAGAAATGGTGCTGCTATGTAGAGAGAAGCAGAAATGAGAGATGGAACCAGGAAGTAAGTGCTTTCTGGTTGCAAGTGCTCCTAAGCAAAGCTGGATCCTTGCCTTTCTCTCAGTTTGGTCCTTAAACTTTTCCTTGGATTTCGTGGTCTAATGAATCCCCCTTTCAATTCTGCTAGTTCAAATTGGATTTCTGTCACCTGCAACCAGAAGAGTCCTGTCTGATACCCCCCTCCCCCTCCCCCAACCCCCTTCCTCCAGCATTTGAAAGATATCTATCTTGTAACTCATCTTTTCTGGGCCCCAAACATCAACTATCTAATTTGGTTAGATAATAGTTACACACAGTTTGGAGGAAACAGTGTTCCCACTAAGCTCCGGAGACACTTCCCTACTTTGTTATCTTATCAATTCTTGATACTAAGGTGGGATTTTTGGGCTTGGCAGAAGGTTGTTAAGAGGCTTGGTGATATGCCTCAAATAACAGAGGGATGGGTTAGTGGGACCCTGCCAGTGCATGAACACCTTCTGCTTTTGGAATATAGAGCTGTTGACTTGGCATACTTTGCTGATGAAAGTATTGAAGAAATACAAACATGAAAGAGAAAATCTGGTTGTAGTTTTGTGAAACTGTGTAATTTATGCCAATACAATTTCTTGATAATATCTGAATTAGATTTTAAGGAGTTCTATCTGTTCTATCTGATGGATTTCTCAATTTTGCTTACCAATTCTGTCCGAATGTTGTAACTTTTCAGGTTGACTTAACTTTCTAGGAGTAAAAACGTTAATACCTCAAATGAAAGAAAGTCTTGAAAGGAGTGAATTGGATAGAGAAGGGAGAAAATGTAGAACTTGAAAAAGACAAAAAGAACAGAAAAGGAACACAACAAAGGAGATGGGATAATAAGTGAAGGAGTGATAGGCAAGTATCATGAAACAGGAGAAAGAAGAGATCAGTGAAACCCAGAAGAAATTAAGTAGGGAGCATGGATCTTCTTCTGTTTTGGAAGAAATGGAGAGCTTCTCATGCTTCCAGAAGGGAAAAAAGTCAAAAGTAACAGCAAAGTTCCAACCCACGGTTTCCTGTCCAGCTGGAGTGAGTGGTTAGCTAAGGAACGAACGCCAGCAGTATGAGTCTAGCAGCCTTTCCTACGCACTTACGGTTCGGGTTGGTTCTGATCTGGCTCAGGCCATGATATTCTGAGCCAGAGTAAGTTCTGTCCAATTTGGAACTAGATCCAGTTTCAGCCAGGCTTTTGGTCCAGAAAGATGCTGCCGGGAACATTCTGACATCCCGAGTCCAATTCCCTGGCCTCTCCTTATGGGCAGACTGAAATACAGGGACTCTTGTAATGCTCTGGCCAGCTTCCTCCTTGACTTAGAACTCTAGCATGAGTCTGCCCATCTCCTTGGAAACACATCTCCTAGTTTGGGTTCTGGAGTGAGCGAGCTAATTTCTTGCCCCGGAAGATGATATGTCTGTCATGAAGTCTCATTTTTCTCCGTTGTTTTCCTTTCTTTTGTGTTGGTTAGATGAGCTATTTTCTTACATTTTCATTAACTCATGCCTCCACTGGCTTGTAAAGCACAAAGAATCAGCTGATTCATCTAGAAAACAGCTTCATGCTCCCTACACACTGTGGATTCAGCATAAATGCACTTTAATCCTATCACCTCCCAGACAAAGTCAGCCTTTCAGTTCCTTCTTGAAGGGTGAGCCAGAACAATAGGAGAGTGTTTCAGCGGTTTCAGAAAAGTTAGGAGTAAGAATGTCACAAGCCACGGAATATACAAAACCTTTGCCAGCCAATATGTTTGATAGATGATAAATGTGTTTGTAAAATAAATCCACACTTGGGCAGGGACCCATTATCAACAGCTGCGAAGCTTAAAGAGGATATCCTGCAGGGATACTTTCACAAACATAAAAACACATAAATACATACCAGGGTTGTTTCAGATGGACTCTGTCACCACTAAAAGTTCACTTTTCAGAGGTAGAATGTCACCATGAGAATTTCATTGCTTCAAGAATGACCTTAGCTATGTTATTTATGGACTAGAATTCAGGACTTTTCCTCAGTATGCCACGTTACTGAGCTGGAGATCAAACGGAGCGGAGATGGTGGAGAGGAGTTGTTTTGTGTTGTGATAGAGCAGCTAAACCAGCTGCATTATAAATAACCCCCGTAGAACAGATGCGATGTGGGTTGGGGAGAGCTGCGGGACATATTTGTGAATGAAATGGTTAGTCACGTAAAACTCTCTATAAATATTGAAAGGCAACTATAATCACTGATACGTATTTTTATGAAAAAGCTGAATTGAAAAGTCAGATCGAAGACTTAATGGTAACGTAATGGCCAGTCTTCATGAATTCAGTGTCTTAGTGAATCTGTATTCCATTTTATGCGGTCCTCCAAGCCAGAAAACTGAGCAGGAACTCTCTTTCTCCTGCATGTCCCATGTCCAGCCGGCCATCAGGCCCTTCATTTCCACCACTTAGATATTTATTGAGTCTAGTCTCACCTTTTTTTTTTTTTCAAGTTTTATGGAGGTATAATTGACATGTAACATTGTATTAGTTTAAGGTGGACAACACAATGATTTGATACATGCATCTATTCTGAAATGATCACCACAATAAGTTCATTTAACATCCATCACCACACGTAGTTGCACATTTCTTTTTTCTTGTGAGGAACTTTGAAAATCTACTCTCTCAGCAACTTTCGAATATCCAGTATAGTATTGTCAACTATAGTCACCATGCTGCACATTACATCCCTAGGACTTGTTTATCTTATACCTGGAAGTTGGTACCTTTTGACCACCTTCACCATTTCACCCAACCCCCTCCCCACTTCCCACCTCTGGCAACGACCAATCGGTTCTGTTTCTATGAGCTTGTTTTTTTAGATTCCACACATAAGTGAACTCATACAGTATTTGTCTTTCTCTGTCTGACTTATCTCAGCATAATACCGTCAAGGTCCATCCATGTTGTTGCAAATGGCAGGATTTCCTTCTTTTTTTAATTAGCGCCCCCCGCCCCCGTCTTAAACTCCATAACCAATAACTTTGGTTCAGTTTACAGTGAGTCCCCAACATACAAACGAGTTTGTAAGTCCAATTTGTTCGTAAGTCCAACAAAGTTAGCCTGGGTGTCCAACTAACATAATCAGCTATATAGTACTGTACTGTAATATGTTTATAATACTTTTCACACAAATAATGCATTAAAAACAAACACGAAAAATAAAGAAAACATTTTTAGTCTTACAGTACAGTACCTTGAAAAGTACAGTAGTACGGTACAACAGCTGGCATACAGGGGCTGGCATCGAGTGAAGAGGCAAGAAGAGTTTCCAACTGGAGGAGGGAGAGGAGGTGGGAGATGGTAGAGCTGAAGGATCGTCAGCAATAGGAGATGGAGAGCAAGCTGCAATTTCACTCGCACCTGACGTTATGGCACAGGTTCTGGTTCATGGCTGGATTCAATTCTATCTACCTTCTTGAAAAACCGATCCAGTGGTGTCTGGGTAGTAGCTCCTTTTCTCTCATCATAGATGACATGGTAGCACTGGATTGCATTCTGAATGGCTGCTGCAACCTTCGCGTACCGTTCTGTGTTCAGGTCCTTTGCCTCAAAAACTAACAGTGCCTCCTCAGATAAAGAAAATCCCCTTGCCATTTCCTGTGTCGTGAATCTCTTCAGTTCTTCAGTTACTTTTTCTTCCTCTTGTCCCTTTTCGTTCTTTCTTTGGGCCTCCAATTCCATCAGGTCTTCATTAGTAAGGTCCTCGTGTTGCACAGCAAGGAGTCCAATGAAGTCGTCCTCTTGCAGATCTAGCTCTAGCTTCTAGCTGAGTGTCACTAAGTTGCTAAAGACCTCTTTGGATTCCTCATCCACCTTTTCAAATCCACAAAAATCATAAACAAACTGCGGGCAAAGTTTCCTCCAAATCTCATTACTGGTAATGGCCTCGCTCCGCTCTCTCAATTATTTTCACTTTTGTTTCCATCGTTATCACTTGGCGCTTCTTAGCAGTACCAGCCACATCACCACTGCTTTTATGCTTGCTTTCGGACATCCTGGGCTTGAAACAAAGATTCTGTACTATCGTACTCTGTACAGTACTGTACAGTAAAGTACACAAAAGCACAACCACTTGTAGAGGATGCACGCACGTGACAACGTACGCCAGACATGTGAACTAACTTACATGATTGGACATGCGAACGCACGTTCGCATCTTTGAAAGTTCGCAACTTGAAGGTTCGTGTGGAGCGGACTTACTGTATATGAGATGTTTCTGACTGAGATTCCACCCCACTTTCACAGCTCTTGTCTCACCCATCCAACACACCTTCCGTCCAGCTCGAGAAAGCAAATGCTTGCTTAAGGTATCTGTCTCAATGCTCCCCATCTCTTTGTAAAGGATAAAATGTAAATTCCTGTTTATGGTATATAAAGCCCAATGTGATTAGCCTGCTTAATTGCTTCAGTTATCCCCCTGCCGCCACAGGCACATTTGTATGAAGCTAACTAGAATTCCCTGGAAAAAAATCATGACCTTTTTCTCTGTCCACTGCATTAGTGCATGGTGTTCTCCTAGCTTTGGATGACCTGTCTACACTCATCCCAGCCTTCTCTGGCCTACCAAAGTCCTACTTATTCTTCATAATTTGGTTCCAAAGTCTCTTCCAGTCTCCTCTGTGAAGCATTTCTTGAGCATCCCTGCAGAGGTAGAGAAGCATAATGAATGCTCATTTACTTTGCTGTTCAGCACCTGCACACCCTTTTGGGGGGCACAGTTTTACTTTGATGGCACCCCTTTCCCATTTCAGTCCATGTGCTTCAAGTGAGACTGATGTCATCCCTGGGCCTCAGGGAGTGGAGCATGGGACTGAGGCTGAATCAATCTGTGTAGTCCATCCCCTTGGCCACAGCCATTTTCAGGCATGATCATGTGATCAAAAGTGGGCCAATCAAAGTCAACTGAAATTCAATTCTGGTCCTGCTGTTTGAGCTGTTGGGGAAGCAGAGTTTCTTGTTATTGAACTAGAGGTTGTGAAGCTATGAACCTGCAGTGGCTAGAAAGCATCCCATGGAGTCAAAATTGGAGCTTATCTAGAGGAAGAAAAGCTGGAAGGAAGAGCCCAGAGAGACATTGTTTGTGACTGAACCAAGCCCCTCAGCAGGCAAGATCCAATATTAACCCCTCAGTTCTGTGACCCCATAAAATACCCCTTTTTTTCTCTTTTGCTTAAGCCAGTTGAGTTTGGGTTTTCTGTCACCTGTAACACAAATAATCCCAACTGATACCTCAGTTATTTATTTCTATTTCATAGCATCTTATATATCCTCATATTTTGCCCTTGTCCTACTGTGGAGATTTGACTAAAACCTACTGCCTGGGTGAAGGTGGAGAATCTAGGGCTTTCCTGTCTAAGGGAGGCATGGAAATCAGCTACCAAGGTCTTCCTTCAATGTTATTGACTGAGCATATTACATATCTGGCATAGCATTGTATGCCTGGAGGAAGAATGGATAAAAACTGGAGAAGGCAAAAGTAGAAGGACATAGGGCAAGGATAGAGGTGGTTTCTATACTAAATGCGGGAAGATGGAATTACCTCTGGGTCTTTGCCTCTATTCAGATACAAAGAAAAGGAAGGATTGAATTGAGAAAGGAAGAAGAACGGAGGTTTCTACCCCCGCCACTCACAGTAGTGAGGACCAAGGAAGATATTGCCCTCCTGTTTATATTTTCAAAGAATATGGAGTCAGGAGTCAGATGAACCTAGACTTGACCTGCCTTAATCATGGTTCCCATGGAAATTGATCATGAGCATAGGCATTTTCACAACTTTCACAAGGGGAGTCCTTGACTATTTAGAATTTAGGTGAAACCAAAGCAATATAATTTCCTAAGGTGGCAACCTAGAGACCAAGGGCTAACTTAATAGGTCAGTTTAAGAATGACAGCCTAGTGATCCATGGTGATGCTCAACAGGGCCCTGATGGCCCTTGTCCAACACTGGATTTGCTCCAGATGTCCCCAGGAGCTCTGTTTGATAGTTTGATAGTATGTTATTTCAAAATTCCCTTGGATTAAGGAACTGGCCAAAGACTATTAGATATCTCTGGAGTTGATGTTCGTTATTCTGGAAGAAAGAGGTACTATAGTTAATAACAAAGAGTCCACCGTTAGTCAAACACACACGTGGAATCTAGAAACATTTCAAATGGACTATTTCAGATCCAAGTGATATATTCTACTTACTTCCAAATTTTCAGGGTGGTGGGAATTAGAAAATTCAACTTATCCTTAGTCTTAAGTGCTTGGGACATGTCATGTGGTCAACCATATGGGTAACTAAGACTCTCTTTTGTCCCCTCTCCCGGATAGTCTCTCTGCCTCTTTCCTTGCCTTACAGCTCCTTAGTGCTCTGCTTCTTTATTCTTCCTTTCCTCCCACCTTTTCTGTCTAATTTTGTGTCTAGCTTCAGGGGAGTGTTGTCTGACATTCTTTGCTTTCCTGGGGGTGGGAGCAGGAATGAAGTGGGGGCTTTGGGTCCTAAATGAAGAGGAGGGCTGGGAAACATTCTCTTTGAAGATAATCTTAGGATAGAAAATTTAAGTAATTGGATTGCTAATGTTAGTTTTCTGCTAACAATTCCCCTTGTTATTCCATTAAAAGGGTTTATTCTTCTACTTATCCTTGGGTTACCTTACAGAACCCAGGTATCTTGGTAGGTACCAGATCCAAGAGCAGGTATGGTAAAGACCTGTTACATGAGAAAAGTTAACCGCACAAAGGATCACCATGCTCCCGAGATCTAGGGCAGAAGACACTCAGATATTCTTTTAGGCTTTTACTTGGCCGCATAGCAATTGCCTCATTTTATGGCTTTTGGATTAAAATTCCTGAACTGAGAAATCAGGGTGTGAGTGGCTTATATTTTCATGGTTTCCACTAGGAAAAGGAATTATGGTCTCGGAAAGGACAGCAATATCTTCTTGATTTTCTACCATCTCAAAACAGATGGAGCCCTGGCTCAACTTTGTCTTTGGCTCTGCTAAGCAGTTACTATATGGAAGTTGAATGTGACTCCAGTTACATGCATTATATTTACCCCATTGTGTTTAAACTACTTTTTTACTTATTTATCACTTCCCATTAGACCATAGGGCCCTGGAAGTCTGCCTTTTCACCTCTAAAACCCCATTGCCCAGCAAATGCTTGAAGCATTATTGATGCTTTTCTCTGTTGAATGCAAGGGTGAGGTAACCACATAGAGAACATCAGGAATGTTTATTTAAAGTTTTCAGAAGGGATTTGGGAACATTTTGTTGATTTTCTCACGTGTGGAGCACCTTTATTGACAAAACTTTCTTTTAAAGAAGCAATGATAAAAATAAGCGTAAAGAGGTTGAATGAACTGAAAAAAATAGTCACTGTTGACAATGTTTCTCAAAATGTGGCTGGCAGACCACCAGCTTCCTCCTGAAAGCATGTTTGTGGTATACATTGCTGTTTTTGTCTCTCTTATTCTATCTGTGTCCCACACCCCCCCAAATATTCTCCCACAATTTATTAAGTTTATTCTTGCTTCAAATGAAATAAATCATATATGGGTTTTAGTTATCATTTTGAGAGGAAGAAATTGAGGTCATTGGAAATACAATGCTTTGTCCTAATGCCCAGTGAATCCCTGGCCTCAGACCTTGAGATCCTACACTGTATTTCACCCCGCCCCCCCTCATTTTTAACATCCTTCTTGAGACTGGGCTGGGTGCCCTTTCCTGACCATTTTGTAGCAGGTAGAAGAAATGGCAGTAAGAATGATGTAGAGATATATGGGTTTGTTTTCTGGAAAAAAAATGTAACTCAAAGATTTAAAAATTTTGTATTTTATTAATATGGTCACCGAAAATACCCATCCAGATCAATGAATATTTATATTACAAACACAAAATGGTTTATCCTCAGAGATACCAGCTGTTCATAAATTTTACCCAGAAAATTTAAAAAAGGATAGGATGTATATTTTACATGTAGTTTCTTTACACACACACATTATTTGTTTCCTTCTTAGTCTCTTCTTGGTGGGCTATAGAATTATTTTGCTGGGTAAATTATGGAATAATTGCTTGGTAAGCTCACAAAAGAAGTTAAAGTGGAAAAGGATTAGTTTCTAGGCATACACACTTTGCTCTAAGTCACAGAGGAGCTGAGCCTGATATTTTTAAGGATTAGCAATGACCAAAATATGTCCGTTCTGCTGGATGACTGCTAAAAATGTGTCCATATCGGGACAGGGGTTCACTTTATAACTTTATTTCTCCTATTCTCTCCTCTCCTCTCTTCCCTTCTTTTCTCTTGGCTCCCCTCCACTTTCCTCTCCTCTTTTTTTTTCCTCTTTAATTTTATTTATCTTTTTATACAGCAGGTTCTTATTAGTCATCCATTTTATCCACAGCAGTGTATACATGTCAATCCCAATCGCCCAATTCATCACACCACCCCCACCACCCCCCTGCGGCTTTCCCCCCTTGGTGTCCATACATTTGTTCTCTACATCTGTGTCTCAATTTCTGTCCTGCAAACCGGTTCATCTGTACCATTTTTGTAGGTTCCACATATATACGTTAATATACGATATTTGTTTTTCTCTTTCTGACTTACTTCGCTCTGTATGACAGTCTCTAGATCCATCCACGTCTCTACAAATGACCCAATTTCTTTCCTTTTTATGGCCAAGGAATATTCCGTTGTATATATGTATACATATGTACACATATGTATATACCTATACATATGTATACATATATGTACACACATACATATGTATACATATGTATATACATATACATATGTATGTATGTATACAACTTCTGTATCCATTCATCTGTCAATGGGCATTTAGGTTGCTTCCATGACCTGGCTATTGTAAATAGTGCTGCAATGAACATTGGGGTGCATGTGTCTTTTTGAATTATGGTTTTCTCTGGGTATATGCCCAGTAGTGGGATTGCTGGATCATATGGTAATTTTTAGTTTTTTAAGGAACCTCCATACTGTTCTCCATAGTGGCTGTATCAATTTACATTTCCCACAAACAGTGCAAGCGTGTTCCCTTTTCTCCACACCTTCTCCAGCATTTGCTGTTTGTAGATTTTCTGATGATGCCCATTCTAACTGGTGTGAGGTGATACCTCAAAAATATGGAACACTTCACAAATTTGCATGTCATCCTCACACAGGGGCCATGCTAATCTTCTCTGTATTGTTCCAATTTTAGTATATGTGCTGCCAAAGAGAGCACTCCCTCTCCTCTTCTCTTCTCTCCTCTTGTTTTCTTTTCAAAAATGCTCCATATGTTAAGGACAAACACTTATCAGGGTATTTGGTTGGAGTAACATCTTGTCCTTACTCTCATTTGGGGACCCTTTTGTGGCCCAGGCATTTAGGCTGTCTGATGCCTTTCAAGTTGCCCCAAGACACTCAAGCTTTGGGTAAGCTGAGGATACTCCCAGTCCTACAAGAGAAGCATCCAGGTTTCTATATTTTATATTTTCAATGACTATGTAGGGTCAGGTAGAATAGTTGGGGTGAGGAGTTTCTTTTGGCTGAAGGTAGAATGGTGGGGATAAGAAATAATTCACTGATAATAATGTTAAGATGGAATTAGAACTTTACATTTTCAATCAATCAAAAAATTTGGAAAAGTTTTAATAACTTGAGAAAATAGTGCCTCACCTCAATTTGCTCACTGTAGCACTCTTTTCTGTTGGTTTTATGTTTTCCTGGACAAGAGTTTCAATAAGATGAATATATCATTGACCTTCCTCTATGGGTATCTGGAAGAAAACAAAGGAATCATAAGAGTATTTCTATTCTTGCGTGAAAACTGCTATAATACTACAAAGTGCTGTTCTGTTTTATAGTGGGAACCATGCAGTAATAGAGTCTTTATGATGAGGTTTCTTGGAATTTTTGTAATGCATGTGGATTTGAAGATGCAGATGGGATGTAAGTCATTAAACATTAGACCATGGCAATAAGTATGCCACTGTTCTTTTGATAATGTACAGAACTGTGTATTTTTGTGTGTGCATGCCTGTGTGGGCTTTCATTTCAAAAGATAAATATATTTTTAAAACTTCAACAAATAAAGTGCTTTTTGATTATTTGTTAGTTAAGGCAAAAAAAAAAAATGATGGCCTGAATCATGTATGCAGTGATTTAGTGGACTCCACACTCATATTGAGAGTAAATCCTCTTAAGATGCCCCTATGAAAAAAAGTTTTTATATGATATAGAGTTTATATGTCTATATTTAAAATTTTATTCCTAACAAATTTTCTCTTGTGAGATTTTTTTAAAAATTAGCTGCTGATTCTTGGAATACTGTTTAAGAAGGAATTTACTATATATATATGGGATTTACTATTTTGAAATTTTCTTGTCTTTTTTTTCTTAAAAGTCAAAACAACTGTGAAGATCAAAGGAATCTTTTTTTCAGATTATCCAGGAGTAGAATTTGGGATTTTATTTTAGGAGAAGTATTGAGTACATTCAGAAAATATAAAAAGAAAAAACAACAAAATTCCCAGCTGGAGTGAGAAAAATTAAACCGTTACAGACATTTTTATCTCTGGCCAATTGGTGATTTTCCAACAGGGTCTGTCTTTTGAAATCTGTTTTTTTCTCTTCAAAATTAAACCCCAGTTGTGTCTTAAAAAGGAAACACTCCACCATTCTGTCTATCATGACTCTATAAATTTTCTTTCATAAAGGAAAAAAGAGTGTTTCTGAGAGTCTTGGAGTAGTCAACCAGGTGATTTCACAGTTGAATTCACATTGTCTGCATTCTCCCCTGTAATATTTCCTTAGCCTATAGAATATAGAATAAATTCTATAGTGAAACCTCAATAGTATCAGAAGTCTTTCCTGAGAACAAGAAGTCTCACTGTTTATTGTAGCACATATAATATTCATGAAGTGTTTACAGGAGGCCTTTAAATTTCATTATATTAACCATACCTGATGATCTGTTTGGCTCAAGAAACTTTGGCCTAGTGAAATATTGAAGATATTCATCTATGAAGAGAAGGTCACCAGTATAGCAGAAGACAAAAGTAACCAAACTATCTGTATGTATTATGTACATTCCCTGTACCTGCCATTATGCAAGGAACTATAGGGAATATAGCAGATGACACAGCCCTCGTCTATAAGCGATTGATGCCTGGAAGGAGATTCAGAGGCAGAAAATGTATTAGCACGTTCTTGGAGACAGAGTTCTCAGCTGTAGTCATAATAGCTAACAGGAGAGAAAAAAAGGCAAGAAACAATTCTTAGACTTCAGAAGACGTGTAACTGTAAAGTATTAGAGTCTTACTTTTAACACAACACTCTTTGACTTTACTTTTATAAATTAACAGTCACCATACTTTGCTTTTCAAATGGCTATAGCTTCCTTTCGGCATTGTTGTGTGTTGATCCCCTTGTATCTCATATCTGTCTCCTAAGGACCCAGGAGCTTAATTAATGAGTGTTTGCAAGTATCACCAGTAATTACTACCCTCCTCACTTGATAGATCTGCTCTGCTGTAGGGCAGGTGAGGCATTAGTAGAGACCACTGTTATCAGAAATAATTAGCCATTTAGCCAGAGGGGAAGGCTTAGTGGCCTAACCATGGGCTTTACCCATCCAGGTGGGATCAGGGGCTCTATTCTCTAGGGGGGTCTATGCAGCCTCTTTGTCTCAGAACCAACCAGTTTGCTATTTGTGTCTTTTGGCTAACAATTTTTCTTCCCTCAAAAATCTTTGAAAAGTCACCAGGGTACCAGCTGGGAGAAGCATACTTTGGAGGACCAAGAGCATTTGCCCCTTCACTAGAGTACTCAGAAATGTTTTCCTACAGTCCCTCTTGTGGCACTTTGTTTCCTGGATTGACTGCTCCAACAGACATGAGCAGGGAGCCTGCAAGAGCAGCAGAACAGGGATAACAATGGGCAGCCCTGGGGACAGCTGGAGGCGGAGACATGCTGTATGTATTAAATCTTCGTGGACAGAGAAGATGAAAAGTGGGGTCACATAGGAACCCCAGACTGAAAAACATAAGGGCAGACGTGCTGACATACAGCACTCCATTTAGGATAAACCTCTTTCTCACATGGACATTTCTATGTAAGATGCTCCAGAGTGGGTATTCACAGGTACTTATTTAATGAACACTAATCAATTTTAAAATTTTTATTATTATTATTTTTAGATGTTGGGGGTAGGAGTTTTATTTATTTATTTATTTTTGCTGTGTTGGGTCTTCGTTTCTGTGCGAGGGCTTTCTCTAGTTGTGGCAAGCGGGGGCCACTTTTCATCGTGGTGCGCGGGCCTCTCACTATCGCAGCCTCTTCTGTTGCAGAGCACAGGCTCCAGACGCGCAGGCTCAGTAGTTGTGGCTCACGGGCCTAGTTGCTCCGTGGCATGTGGGATCCTCCCAGACCAGGGCTTGAACCCGTGTCCCCTGCATTAGCAGGCAGATTCCCAACCACTGTGCCACCAGGGAAGCCCCCTAAAATTTATTATTTTTTAACTTTTTATTTTATATTGGAGTATAGTTGATGAACAATGTTGTGATACTTTCAGGTGTACAGCAAAGTAATTCAGTTATACATATACATCTATTCTTTTGCAAATTCTTTTCCCATTTAGGTTGTTACATAATATTGAGCAGAGTTCCCTGTGCTATACAGTAGGTCCTTACTGGTTATCCATTTTAAATATAGCAGTGTGTATATGTCAATCCCAAATCCCCTCACTATTCCTTCCCCCCACCCTCCCCCCGGTAACCATAAGTTCCTTCTCTAAGTCTGTATGTTTCTGTTTTGTAAGTAAGTTCATTTGTATCATTTCTTTTTAGATTCCACTTATAAGGGATATCATATGATATTTCTCTTTCTCTGTCTGAGTTACTTCATTCAGTATGACAATCTCTAGGTCCATTGCTGCAAATGGCATTATTTCATTCTTTTTAATGGCTGAGTAATTTTCCATTGTATATATGTGCCACATCTTCCTTTTTTAAACCAGCACTCTCCAACAGAAATAAAATGTTCATGGCATATGTAATTTAAAATTTTCTAGCAGCCACACTAAAAAAGTAAAAAGAAACAGGTAAAATTAATTTTAACAATGCATTTTATTTAACCCAATATATCCAAAATATTATCATTTCAGCATGCAATCACTATTAAAATGATTAACGAGCTATTTTATATTATTTTTTCTTTTGTACTAGGTCTTCAAAATTCGATGTGAATTTTACACTTACAGCACATCTCAGTTTGGTCTAGCTACATTTCAAATGCTCCATAGTGCCATGTGGGTAGTGGCTTGCATATTGGACAGCACCACTCTAGGGCATGGCCTTGTAGGCCAACTGGTCTTCTGTATGGATAAAGAAAGTACTTTATGTTTTAAAACTGAACAGCGATAGCCACAAAGTGACAGCATGACCCCCCACTGAATAAAACCAACCAACCAACCAACCAACCAAGCAGAAACCTATTAAGAAAGGCCTGCTGAATTCATCATAATGGGGTCCAGAGGTGGGCCTTGGTGAGATAGCCAATTCTTCTCCACAGAAATTTTAGTACAGGCTTTGTGACTAAATTGTTCCCACCAGCTGAACTCTACATGGCATTCTCCAAGATGACAATGTCAGTATATTCATTTTTCTCTGGTTGGAGGTTCTGGGAAGTTAGGTAGAGAAGGCCAGCTAGTGTTTTCTATACTCAGGCAGCCATATAGGTCCCTTGCATTCAGTGGCAGAAAACTAAGTCGAGTTTATGTTCTTGTCTGCCCTGCACTGAGACTCAACGCAGATGGCTTGGCCTGTCGACCAGGGTCTCTATGCCTCAGTGCCCTGGCTGAGGGAGGGCGCATTGCTGGAATCACTGGAGGAATGGAACTGGTGAGGGGATTTGGAATGAAAGATGTTTGCAGTAGCATGAAAAATGATTGTTGCCTTGCCATCCTTATTCTTCCCCATACCCAAATAAGCAAAGTGGGTATTTTGAACAAATTTTAAAAGCACTTGGGGAAAGAGGAGCATTACTAAGCAAGCTGTTATAGCACTAGTTCACCAGGCACCATTGTTCTTCCTCAGAAAACCTAGATAATACAAAATGATCAATTTGGTTTTTCGTACTGTTGCTGAGTAAGAATTTGATTTATAACAAGAAGTATACCGCTCTTAAAGGTGACTTTTTGGTTTTGCTTTTCTGTCATAAAAGGAATTTTATAGAAAACTGGAAAATATAGAAAAACATAAGAAAAAGAATTTAAAACTCATTATATCACCATCCAGTAATATACCAATATGAGGTTAACAGTCATTATTTTCTTGAGTTTTTTTTTCCTCTGCAAATGTGCATATATATAAGAATTGGTATTATAAGTAAATGTGTGCTCTTTTTCACTTGATATAGCATAAACATTTTACCACGTGTTGTCATTCTTTATAAACTATACATTTGCAGAATATGCTATATGACAATGTATTCATTCTTTCCTTTGTTGTTAGACTTCGAAGTATTTTCTAGTACTACCTAAGTGACATGCATAAAAATTTTAATTTACCCAATTTAAATCTTAAACAGCTTGGTTTAAAAGTCACCCTTTGGCATTTACAGTAAAATAATAAGCTGTAAGGAGAAGCTGAAATTAAAAAAGGCTTTTATTTCGTAACCCCTTGCCTTGTACCCAGGAACTTTTCTCTGAAGTTGAGTTGTGCTCTGTCTTGCATAAAGCAACTATCAGTTGTGTGCAAATCAATGAGAACTACTTTTTTCTGGTCACGCACTTTTTAAGTTATTAGACACAACAATGGTGGATGGTGTATGTCCAGAGAAAACGCACCCTCTGTATTCTCAGTTGTGACACTTCTGCCTTACACTCAGGAGGCATCTAGTTGGTGGTACTTGTTCTTACAATGGCAGTTGATTCCTAAGTGCAGTTTTTCTGGAGAAATTTTTTATGAAACTCCTGATAACACTGACTAAATGTCAAGAGACTTTTATTTATTGATTTTCCAGCTTTTTATTATAAAAAAATTTTTTTTAAAGGTAAAATTCCAGAGACCTTCAAGATGGCGGAGGAGTGAGACATGGAGATAGCCTTTCTCCCCACAATTACATCAGAAATACATCTACATGTGGAACAACTCCTACAGAACACCTGCTGAATGCTGGCAGAAGACCTCAGACCTCCCAAAAGGCAAGAAACTCCCCACGTACCTGGGTAGGGCAAAAGAAAAAACAGAGACAAAAGAATAGGGATGGGACCTGCACCAGTGGGAGGGAGCCGTGAAGGAGGAAAGGTTTCCACACAGTAGAAGCCCCTTCGCGGTGGAGACTGTGGGGGGCAGAGGGGGGAAGATTTGGGGTCACAGAGGAGAGCGCAGCAACAGGGGTGCGGAGGGCACAGTGGAGAGATTCCCGCACAGAGGGTGGGTGTCGACCAGCACTCACCAGCCCGAGAGGTTTGTCTGCTCACCCGCCGGGGCGGGCGGGGACTGGGAGCTGAGGCTCTGGCTTCGGAGGTCGGATCCCAGGGAGAGGACTGGGGTTGGCTGCGTGAACACAGCCTGAAGGGGGCTAGTGCGCCACGGCGGCTAGCCGGGAGGGAGTCCGGGAAAATGTCTGGAGCTGCCAAAGAGGCAACATACCATTGGTTCCGGGTGCGCGAGGACAGGGGATTCAGAGCACCGCCTAAACAAGCTCCAGAGATGGGCGCGAGCCGCAGCTATCAGCGCGGACCCCAGAGACGGGCATGAGACGCTAAGGCTGCTGCTGCCGCCACAAAGAAGCCTTTGTGCGAGCATAGGTCACTCTCCACACCTTCCCTCCCGGGAGCCTGTGCACTGCCAGGGTCCCGTGATCCAGGGACAACTTCCCCGGGAGAACACACGGCGTGCCTCAGGCTGGTGCAACGTCATGCTGGCCTCTGCGGCCTGCAGGCTTGCCCCGCATCCGTACCCCTCCCTCCCCCCCACCCCCACCCCGCCACCACCCCCGGCCTGAGTGAGCCAGAGCCCCCGAATCAGCGGCCCCTTTAACCCTGTCCTGTCTGAGCGAAGAACAGACGCCCTCAGGCGACCTACACGCAGAGGCGGGTCCAAATCCAAAGCTGAACCCCAGGAGCTGTGCAAACAAAGAAGAGAAAGGGAAATCTCTCCCAGCACCCCAGGAGCAGCGGATTAAATCTCCACAATCAACTTGATGTACCCTGCATCTGTGGAATACCTGAATAGACAACGAATCATCCCAAATTGAGGCAGTGGACTTTGGGAGCAACGATATATACATTTTTTTCCTTTTTCTCTTTTTGTGAGTGTGTATGTGCATGCTTCTTTGTGTGATTTTGTCTGTATAGCTTTGCTTTTACCATTTGTCATTCCTATACACTGATGATGAAAAATCTGAAAGAGAAATGAAGGAAACACTCCCATTTACCATTGCAACAAAAAGAATAAAATACCTAGGAATAAACCTACCTAGGGAGACCAAAGACCTGTATGCAGAAAACTATAAGACACTGATGAAAGAAATTAAAGATGATACCAACAGATGGAGAGATATACCATGTTCTTGGATTGGAAGACTCAACATTGTGAAAATGACTATACTACCCAAAGCAATGTACAGATTCAGTGGAATCCCTATCAAACTACCAATGGCATTTTTCACAGAACTAGAACAAAAAATTTCACAATTTATATGAAACACAAAAGACCCCGAATAGCCCCGAATTTATATGAAACACAAAAGACCCTGAATTTCTTGAGAAAGAAAAACAGAGCTGGAGGAATCAGGCTCCCAGACTTCAGACTATACTACAAAGCTACAGTAATCAAGACAGTATGGTACTGGCACAAAAACAGAAATATAGATCAATGGAACAGGACAGAAAACCCAGAGATAAACCCACGCACATATGGTCACCTTATTTTTGATAAAGGAGGCAAGAATATACAATGGAGAAAAGACAGCCTCTTCAATAAGTGGTGCTGGGAAAACTGGGCAGCTACATATAAAACAATGAAATCAGAACACTCCCTAACACCATACACAAAAATAAACTCAAAATGGATTAAAGACCTAAATGTAAGGCCAGACACTATAAAACTCTTAGAGGAAAACATAGAACACTCTATGACATAAATCACAGCAAGATCCTTTTTGACCCACCTCCTAGAGAAATGGAAATAAAAACAAAAGTAAACAAATGGGACCTAATGAAACTTAAAAGCTTTTGCACAGCAAAGAAAACCATAAACAAGACGAAAAGACAGCCCTCAGAATGGGAGAAAATATTTGCAAATGAAGCAACTGACAAAGAGTTAATCTCCAAAATTTACAAGCAGCTCATGCAGCTCAATATCAAAAAACAAACAACCCAATCCAAAAATGGGCAGAAGACCTAAATAGAAATTTCTCCAAAGAAGATATACAGACTGCCAACAAACACATGAAAGGATGCTCAACATCACTAATCATTAGAGAAATGCAAATCAAAACTACAGTGAGGTATCACCTCACACCTGTCAATGGCCATCATTAAAAAATCTGCAACAATAAATGCTGGAGAGGTTGTGGAGGAAAGGGAACCCTCTTGCACTGTTGGTGGGAATGTAAATTGATACAGCCTCTATGGAGAACAGTATGGAGGTTCCTTAAAAAACTAAAAATAGAACTACCATATGACCCAGCAATCCCACTACTGGGCATATACCCTGAGGAAAACATAATTCAAAAAGAAGCCTTTGTGCGAGCATAGGTCACTCTCCACACCTTCCCTCCCGGGAGCCTGTACCACACGTACCACACGTACCACAATGTTCATTGCAGCTCTGTTTACAATAGCCAGGACATGGAAGCAACCTCAGTGGCCATCAATAGATGAATGGATAAAGAAGATGTGGCACACATATATACAATGGAATATTACTCAGCCATAACAAGAAACGAAATTGAGTTATTTGTAGTGAGGTGGATGGACCTAGAGTCTGTCATACAGAGTGAAAGAAGTCAGAAAGAGAAAAACAAATACCGTATGCGAACACATATATATGGAATCTAAAAAAAAAAAAATGATCATGAAGAACCTAGGGGCAGGACAAGAATAAAGCCGCAGAGGTAGAGAATGGACTTGAGGACACGGGGTTGGGGGAAGGGTAAGCTGGGAGGCAGTGAGAGAGTGGCATGGACTAATATATACTACCAAATGTAAAACAGCTAGCTAGTGGGAAGCAGCCGCATAGCACAGGGAGATCAGCTCTGTCCTTTGTGACCACCTAGTGGGGTAGGATAGGGAGTGGGTGAGGGAGTCACAAGAGGGAGGAGATATGGCGATGTATGTATATGTATAGCTGATTCACTTTGTTATAAAGGAGAAACTAACACACCATTGTGAAGCAATTATACTCCAATAAAGATGTTTTCTAAAAAAAGTAAAAATAAAAAGGGAAAATTCCAAATAGATACAAAGTAACCATTAATATAATGATATGTACCCATTATCCAGCTTCAACAATGATCAATATTCTGCCATTCTTGCTTCATCTATACTTTTATCCACTCCCCATACCTTCCACTTGATACCCTCCTGTAACTCACATCCCTGTCATGGTATAGAACATTTCCATCTCCCAAGAAATTTTCTTTATGTCTCTTTCCATGCAATCCTCCTGCCCATCACCCTCTTCCAAGATGCAACCACTGTTCTAATACTTTTCACCTTAGATGTCTTTTGCCTATTTTAGAATTTCAGGTAAATAAAATCATGCCGTATGTACCCTTTGTGACCAGTTTCATTCACTTAGTATTATGTCTGTGAGATTCATCCCTATTGTTGCAAGTATAGTAGTCTGTTCATTTTTATTGCCAAATAGTATTTTTTGGTGGAAATACATCACAATTTGTTCATTCATTCTCCTGCTAACTGTTATTTGGTTCATTCCCACTTCAGGGATATGAGCATTCGTGTATAAGTCCTAGTGTGAACATATGTCTTCAATTCTCTTGGGTCACTAAGTAGGAGTGGAATTGCTGGGTCACAGGGTAGGCACATTTTAACTCTATAAGAAAATGCCATCTCCTTTCCCATTCCTGCCAGCCGTGTATGACAGTTCCAGTTGTTCAATATCCTTACCAACATTTGCTGCTTTTCTTCTTAATTTTAGCCATTCTTGTGGTGTGTAGGGATATCTCATTGTGGACTTTTTTTGCATTTCCCTAATGACTAACAATGTCATTTTTTCCCGTGGGCTTATTGTCCATTTGTGAAGTGTCTGTTCAAGAAAGACTTATTTTTTTCAGACTAAGCTTATGTCCTAGGCACAGTTTCTTTGTGCCAGGGCACAGGAGGGGAGTATATTTCTCAAAGTAGGATGCATAGGAAAGCTCTGCAGGGTCCCAGCTTACTTCTGTGCTTTGTTCTAGATGTCTCCTCCACTTGTAGCCCGTCTTCCAACTTTCTGGTATCACTCCTTTCCTAGTACTGACATTCTGACTTCTCCCTTGGCTGGGATTGCAATTCCCTTTGTCTTTACTCTCTGTTTAGGGCAAGTTTCATTGTCAAGCTCTTTAGTGCTCTGTAGCTTTAACTCAATACATGAGCATTTCAAAAGGTCCACTGAGAACTCAGGAACACATTCTAATCCAGAGCCATGAGAATTAAAAATACCTCAAATAACTCTATTTTGAAACATTGGAATTGAGTTAAGAAGTAATATATTTCAGGATCGCCAAGTGACACCAACATTATTTATAGAAACTTAAGAGCATTTGAAGAAAGGTTGTGATTTATATCTAAATCACAGTGCTTACCCTGCAAGCTAAATGATGCTCCTCAAACTCTGTGGTGAAGGGTACATTTAAAAAAATTCCCAATCCATCATGGACGAATACTCATAAATACAGAATGTTGCAGCAATGTGAGCTTACTATAACGGTTTCTATACACGTACGTACTTTCAATTTCTGCTCGCAGACAGTTAATAGTTTATGGCCTGGAACTAGTCTTTGGGCCACTCTTTGAGCAGCCCTCATTCATAGCACAGACTCTGGAGTTAGGATGCTTATGTTTGAATCCTGATATCATCACTTGTTAGCTGGGTGGCCTTGAGGAAGCTTTTTATCTCAGTTTCCTCATTTGTAAAATGGAGATGATGAGAGTAACAGCACCTACTGCATAAGTTTGTGAAGATTATATGAGTTAATATACAGAAAGCACCTACTACAGTGCCTGGCATATGGTAAGTGTTGGGTAAGGGTTAGCTATTATTATCACTGTCATTTCTGAAGTCCTGTATCAGCCAGGACATTTTCAGTTATGACTGACAGAAACCCAGTTCAAGTTAACTTAAATGAAAAAGGCATATGTTGGTATTTGTAACCGGGTGCTCATATGATATTATCTAAATCTGATACTACGCTTCTTTCTTCTGTGTTAGTTCTGCTCTCAGATGGGCTATTCCTGTGGGTGCCAAGATGGCCACCAGCTAGCTGCTCCTGGCTTACATCTTACTCTTAGCAACCTAATGGAAAAAGAGTCCCACCTTCCTACTTTCCCCAAGTTTAGATTATTACTTCCAATGAGCTGGCTTGGTTCATGTCAAGAGACTTTCAGCACAACAACAACGAAGAATTCAGGAGAAGTAATCCTCTGAAAAAAAAATGCAGTACTGTTACCAGAATAAGAAAGAATGGATGTTCTTGTCAAATAATTGAGGAAATGAATTAGAATCTACTATATCTTTGGGATGGATAATGGTTTTATCCATGGTGGAGCTTTTAGAAAAATATACCCCATCAGAGGAAAATGCCATTTATTCTCTGGGAGACGCTTACAGTATATGAGATAGAAGGTGATAGACAGTGACCTAATAAAAACCATGATTTGGGTCTTCTAAAATATCGTCTTCTGAACAATAGGATGTAGTGTGTTGGAAATATTTAGTAAAAATGCTTTTATAAAATTAACCAACATGAATCAGAAGAGCCTAAGAGAGAGTGGCATGGACTAATATATACTACCAAAATGTAAAATAACTAGCTAAGTATATAGCTTACAGTATAAGTATATAGTTTACAGTCACCAGTAAGAAATGTAATTAGTCTTTTAGTAAGTGGTCACATATGGGGCACCTGCAATGTGAGGAGAAAGAAGACATCAGTGTTTTGCTCAGATCATATGAGAAGGTGAGTGGGTGCTCAGTGCATTGCATCATTTGTTGGTAGAGTCTGTGCTGAGAACTCTATAGATTTTTGTATGATGTGATGGAAGAAATGATGAGTTGTGAATGTTCTTCTCATTTGTGCTCTTAATGCTTGCCAGGTTATGAGAGGTTGGGAAGAAATTGGTTGGTTCAGGGTATAGAAACTTAGTTTATTTCTCTGTAGGCAGATAGCTAGGTCATGGAAACTTGCTGGAAAGATGGGATTTATTGAGTTGCTTTCTTAGATCAAGGGCTTTTGGGGATTAAGGGGCTCTGAGAGACCCACTTTACTGGATCCCAGAGACTCACAAGATTGTACTTCCTTACTGATGAGAGAAGACATCTGAACATATTCTACTTGAAACTGCAGAGGGAAAAAACCCCAAGACTTTCTGATATGGTTAAGAAAGTGTAGGTATTCACACTCATACAGCACAGGTAACTGGTTACGACACTCATTTTCCAATGCTGAACTGCTCTGAGCTCCCCAGAATCACAAAGTTTGAAGAACTACATGGCTATTTAATAGCGATAAAACCCCATTTTCAGACCAGTGTCATAAATTTTTGAGCCATGTGAATTCTACTTTAAATTTCTGCAGTTGTTTACTGGAATATAAAGCTCAGGGTATATCTGAATAATCAAGCATCCCTTTAGGATATCTTAATTAAAAGAGGAAATGCTTGAGTTGAATTCCAATTCTGTCCACCATAAGAAAAATATCTCTGGAATTTTGGAAATGAGTATGTGAATTTTAAATGATCTGAAAATGTAACCGAACTTTAGGAAATGCTTCCATCAGCCTGGTTTCATGATGCAAACTGGAAGTAATGAAATTGAACCAGCACCACAACAGTAGCATCGGAAACATGATATAGGAGTTGAGTTGGTCCCACACTGAAAATACTGAGTGATTTTCCAGATTGTTTAAGACCCCTTGCTATTCAAAATGCGGTCCACGGAATAGCATTATAGGCATAATCTAGGAACTCGTTAGCAATGTGGATTCTCAGCCTGCCCTCCTTTCCTCGAGACCTACTGATTTAGAATCTGCACTTTAACAAGATTCCCAAATAATTCCAATGCACATTAAAGTTTGAGAAGCAGTGGTATATTTTTTTCCCTCCATCAGACGCCTGGGATGATGATTAAAACTAGATTTTTATGTCCTACCCTGGGCTTTCTGAATTAGACTCTCTAATTCAGAGGACTGGGATTCTGAGTTCTTCATAAATCCCCTGGGGATTCTGCTGAATGGTCTGATTTGAGAATTTCTAGTTAGTCTCTTAAATGCAGATTTGATTGAAACTCATTAATATTAGCATAAGACCCCTCTGTGCTTCTGTTTAGGCAAAGCTGATGGAGCTGCCTTAGGAGCTGCTTTCAGAGTATTGATATTGCCAAGGTTAAATATTTTTGATTAGTTAACAAGTAATATTTTACTATTGTTGTCAATAAAAGCTCATGTGATTCCCTTCTGTTCCTCTACACACACATTCATGGACTTCTGACTCTGTGGTCACTAATGAAGAAAAAATTGAGATGTTTTGGTCATCATGGGACTTCTTCGATCATAGCTATTTGGATTCACACTTATCTTTGTTTCCATATTCTAAGGTAGGTACACACAGCTTATTACAAGTTATTATACAAATTATTATAACTAAGTTGAGGAACAAACTATTAAAGATGCTTAAGTACTGATTCTGTAGGCTCAAAGCATGGAGAAAACAGATTGCTCCTGATGAGTGTGGAAAACAAGGAACTGAGTTTGATGTTGGGGAGGACATTTCAGACAGAGAAACCCTGAGTAGAGACTCAGAAGAAGATAAGCATGTTGGATGGTTGTGGAATAGGGAGCAGTCTAGTGTGGTGGTTATATAAATAACGAATGGACTTCATTATTTGGGCAGTTAGGAACTGGAGGTTTTAGGGAGTGACATGACCAGACCTCTGTCTTTAGAAGATTTATCTGGTGAAAAAGACTTTGGAAAGATGGGAGCTGGGAGGAAATGGAGGAAGGAAGACACTGGGAAATTATTGAAGCATGGTAGAGAGAATGGAAAAGAGGGAGCAGGTTAAATGTCCACCAAGGATTTGAGCTATGATGGTAGTAGTAGGAATAAAAAGGGACGAGAATGTGAGAAAACTTGCAGAGAATCTGTAGTATTTAGCAATCTCTTAGATCTTAAGGCATAAGGATGGTGAGATGACACAAATAAACTCTAGATGAATGGGAAAATAGTGATACCCTTAATAGAAATTGAAAAATCAGGGGAAAGACTGTATTAGTTTGAGGTAGTATTGCTGCTTAGAAAATGGTAGGTGGAAATGTTCCATTGCCAGATGGAAATGTGAGTCTAGAGACAAGAAGTTATCTACCCAAAATATGATAACTGAAGCAACAGCAGGGGAGGAAATCATCAAAGGAGGGTGTGTCAGGGGAAATAGAAATGGAGCAATGATAAGAGTCAGAGGCCGTCCACATTTAGGGGTGAGAGGAGGAGAAAGAATCTTCAAGAAAGTTAGAGAAAAACCAGAAAGGTTGGAACAGAATGAGGCACTGCTGCATTTTGAAAGTCAGAGGGAGCTTTTCCACATGAAGCAGGTGGGCAACAGTATTAAATAGTACCACAGAATTGAGAAGGATCAAGCATGAGATAAAGCAGTCAGAGAGAAAAGACAATTATGTGGCTCCAGGTGACCATGGAGGGAAATAGTTTTAGGAGAACAGTGATGACTGAAGTCAGGTCACAGGGACTTAAAACAATGAGTACTTCAGTTGGAAAGGCAGGGAGTGAAGACACTTCTCTCAGGGAACTGGTGGTGAAGGAAATGGGACACGGAGGAAAGGAAAAGGAAATAGGACTACAAAATTGCTACATTCAAAAAATTGAATAACTAGAGTTTATTAGAAGACAGAGAAGATGGACCCAACAGTGGGGGAGAAGATGATATAATCATACTTAGGTATTTTTTGGTACCCAGGGTTCAGGAGGCTAGGATAAGGTGGGAAAGGATGAAATCAACCACGGGGACTGAACACTGTTCCTCCTTCAGAGACAAGCTGGTCTCAGAGAAAGTCTCTCTGCTCTCAAGGAATCCAACCTAGTAAAAAAAAAGATCAAAGGTGCACCAAATAACAGTGCCACAGAAAGGTTTTACTACACACCACACAGACACTCCTCTAACCTGTGTTCCTGGAGATTCTTTTTCTCCCTTTGCATCCAAAGCCATGAGTAACATAAACAGATTCATTCTCTTCTGAGCCACACATGCTTCTTTTTTTTTTTTTCAAGTTTCATCAAAGTCAGAAGCTCATCTCTATCTCTGGACCTCTAGTGGGCTCCTATATTTTTTCCCAGTGTTTTGGTAGCTTGTATGATAATAGAGACCTAAGCTTGTAGTGGGAAGTGGTGGATTGAATCCTATTTATGAAAACTGGTGCTTATCTTGGGAAAAGTTAACCAATTTCCATGAGCCCCAGTTCTGTTCATCTGTAAAACCGAGTGATAACTACTTCAAAAGGTGGTCGTGAGCATTTAATGAAAAAGTGTATATATAGAGAGAGTACCTGGCAATACACTCATGCCAGTAGACACTCTATAAATGCTCTTTGAGTTCCAAGAAATTCAGTGAGTTCCAAGATGGCAGCGTCTGTGTCTCACCCCCGTGCTTGTGGTAAGGGGGGCAGACATCTTCCTTGAAGACATCTTCTTTGAAGATACGTTTCTTGAAGATATCCTATCATGTTAGTCTCTCGCTGGATCACTTTCATCTTCAACAACTGTTGCCTCTCCTGTGTTCCTTCCCGTTTTGGTTTCATTCTCTCTCTGTGTTTCATTGTTCTCAGGATGCACATTTTGAAATTGTCGCTAACTCCCTGTTCATGATGAATTTGTTGACCTTTCAAGGACTGTTTTAATTTTAGGAGAGGATGGTGGGAAGAGGGTAGTGCTTAACACTAGGGACCAAAATGCTCATGGTAAGCAGAATTTTCACATCAGTCTCTCACATAAAAGTTCTGCCAAACCTGCAATGTGGTCCACAGACATGCATCTTCAGCGTCACCCAGGAGCTTGCAAGAAATGCAGATTCTCAGGTCTCATCCAAAACCTTCAAATCAGAATCCAAGATAATTGGGTGATTTACATGCACATTAAAGTCTGAGAGGCACTGTTTTAGGGAAAGAGCTATTTCATGTGGTGGTTGTGAGGATTTAATGAGAAAGCATGCACAGAGCACCTAATATAGGCAGGTGTGTTAGTGAGTGCTTAATAAATATTCTTGCTAAATCCCAAGATGGCAGAAGGAGTCCTCTGTCTTCAGGGCCAATGATGTAAAATGCAGATAAAGAGAGAAAGGACAAACAATGTAGCACTCTTTAGAGTACTAAAATAGGAAGTTTTTTTTTTTTCCTCTGTTTTTTGCCAGAGGAAAGGAAAATAATAAAGGCAGAGGAAGGAATGAACATAACTAGAAAATAAGAGTGAGAAAATATGGAGTGGAAAAACAAGGTACTTAGGAATGAAATACCTTGAGGTGACAAAAGAAGAAATAAACAAGGGTAAAAGAGCTCTTAATATGCACACTGCCAGGGACTTCCCTGGTGGCGCAGTGGTTAAGAATCTTCCTGACAATGCAGGGGACATGGGTTCGAGCTCTGGTCGGGGAAGATCCCACATGCCATGGAGCAACTAAGCCTGTGTGCCACAACTACTGAGCCTGCACTGTAAAACCCGCGAGCCACAACTACTGAGCCTGTGTGCCACAACTACTGAAGCCCATGCGCCTAGAGCCCGTGCTCTGCAGCAAAGGGAAGGCAACGCAATGAGAAGTCCATGCACCGCAACAAAGAGTAGCCCCTGCTCGCTGCAACTAGAGAAAACCCAAGTGCAGCAATGAAGACTCAACGCAGCTAAAAATAAATATATATATACATATATATATAAACAAAAATGCACACTGCTGAAAATTTGGATGAAGAGAAAACTAGATTTCTCTGGAGTTGGCAGGCAGGTATGAGTGTGTGATGTGTAGAGAGAGATAGCCAAACCCAAGTGATTTAGCATAAGGCTGGCTTAAAAAGCCTTTATGTAACATGGTAAGCTTGTATTTTGAATTTTCACTGAATGACATCTTTGTACAGAAGAACAGCATGGTTTGGTTTTGTGCCCAGGTGACTGGAAAGAGTGGGAGGCAAGTGGCCAAAGGGGAGACTGTGAGGTTGTGTTGAGGTGTCAGTAAACAGGTAGGGGAAGCACTGACTCTCAACAACAGACCCTTTTTGGGGTCCAGATGACTGACTGGGTGAGTCTACTGTTAATTACATCCACACAAATAGATGGGAACTAAATCACAACCCCTCCGCCCCCAACATGAAGGGATGATTGCCAGCATGGGGTGAGTTAGGGACATGGTGGCTTCTCCAGCCGCATGACAGTAGATAGTGAGGGATCGTGGTCAGCATTAGGGGCAGAGAGGAGCATTCTGGTTCCCTTCGGTTCCACCTCAGCCAATGTCAATGAAGTATCCCAAGGCAGGATGGGGAAGAAGGAGGGTCTGGCAATGCAGGAGAAAGAGACATTAGTCCTCAGCTCTGTGATCAAGTGCTGAGTAAGGCACCTAACTTTTCTGAATCTCTACTTCTGAATCTCTGCAAAATGGATCATACCTCTCGAGAACGTCATGAGGTGAATTAGTATCAGTTGTGAAAAATGTTAGCCTTAGATCAGGATGGGAACGTAGACATCTCGTAGAATCAAATCCCTTCCTTTTGCAGGCAAGAACTGAGACCAGGGCAGAAAAGCAACTTGCTTAGGGACATACACAATTACTTAACAACTGATCTAGGAGTAGAACCCAGGTCTCCCTAGTCCCAACCTAGGGCTTAAAACATTTAGAAGCTTATTCTACTGTCTTCTATGTTAAATTCTGGAGATAAATGTACTTGCACTTTAATCTCTAGATTGTTGACTTTTGTGAGCTAAGGCAGGGATACTTCATGATAAGTGTTTTAACAGCTGCTAATTCTGAGTCTGACTTTCCATTTTACTGAAAGGAGTAAACTTTACATTTTATCCAGATTTTAACTTTTAGCTTGCCTCATTTCTTATTAGCCTGGAAATTCCAGGCTAATAACTGAATTCGGTTCACTGGAAATTCCGGTGAACCCAGCGTACTTTACTGTGGTGGATATTTCTTGGTGCCTTGGAAAGAGCATGGATGGGCTTTGGAGTCACACAGCCTGGCTCAAATCCTGCCTCTGCCACCTACTCGCTGTAAGTCTGGGCAAGTTCATTGATTGCACTTGAGCCACAGTGTTCTTTATCGTAGTGTATTCCTCGGAGTTCTCCAGAGAAACAGAACCTGCAGGATATACATATATGTGGAGATTTAGTCTGAGGGATTGGCTCACGTGATCATGAAGGCTGAGAAGCCCTGCGACCTGCTGTCGGCAAACTGGAGATCTAAGAAAGCCAGTGGTGTAATTCAGTCCAAGTTTGAAAGCCTGAGAACCAGTGGAGCTGATGGTGTAAATCCCAGTCCAAGGGCTGGATAAGATATGTTCCAGTTTAACCAGTGAGGTGGGAAAAAAGGGGCAAATTCCTCCTTCCCCACTTTTTGTTTTGTTTAGTCCCTCAGGGGACTGGATGACGCCCACCCACATTGCGGAGGGCAGTCTACTGAGTCCACCAATTCAAATGTGAGTCTCATCCAGAAACACTCTCACAGACACACCCAGAAATAACTAATCTGAGCTCCCTATGGGTCATCAAGCTAACGCATAAAATTGTTACTGACCCTTTCAAGTCAGGCCCCAACAAGTGTCCTTATGCTGGTGTGGTTCGTGCCAATAGAATGAGGCTGAGTTCGGCTCAGAAGCAACAGAAAGCTTTATTTTTTATTTGTTTATTTATTTATTTTTAAACATCTTTATTGGGGTATAATTGCTTTACAATGGTGTGTTAGTTTCTGCTTTATAACAAAGTGAATCAGTTATACATATACATATGTTCCCGTATCTCTTCCCTCTTGCGTCTCCCTCCCTCCCACCCTCCCTATCCCACCCCTCCAGGAGGTCACAAGAAAGCTTTATTTTTTGATCAAAGAATGAAGAGTTCTGAGCTACACTCTAGAGCACAGAAAGAAAGGCCATGGCCAGGGTTGCTTTATAGGGGGGTCTTACAGTGAGGTGGGGGGCGGGAGGGGGCGGAGTTCTCACTGGGCAGGCACATGCGCGCTGCTCAGGCTCCAGATGGCAGTGCCGGCGCAGCATCTCTGCACCCGGCCTGCTGCGGTCATCTTGAATTGAGGGTCCTGCACAGCCTCTGCACACGGCTCCCAGGGCTGAGATGTCCCTACAGTCGTTTCGCACCAGGAACTGTGGTCTGAAGTGCTGGGGGCAAGGCCTCTGCATGCAGCACCCTATCAGCAAATGAAACTAGAGGAAGCACAAAGGAAAAGAAAAAAAAAAAAGGTTCAACTTGATTTTATTACCCAGCTTCTATTTTTATTTCCCGGGACTTGTTAATGGGCTTTGCCAGTGACAAAATTAGCCATCACAAGTAGGTGCTAACTACCTTAGGGGGTTGTTTGATAATTATTAGAAATAATGTTGTAAAGTGCTTAGAAGAGGATCTGGAATACTATAGGGGTTCAATAAAGGTTAGCTGTCGCTATCAGTAAATCCTCATTGAGTGCTTAACTGAATGAAGTGTGGTGGTGAATTGGAAGCTCAAGCTCACAGTTATTTGCCAGGTGTCTTCACTGTTCTGCCAGAGTGTTTACCTTACAGGTAGCAAAACCAGTACTTTAATAGCCCCAACCAGAATCTGAGCCTGAGCCTCTGATTGCAGGTAATTTTAAAAAAATACTCAAATAACCATATCCTATGGCGCCTTAGCCACCCTTCTTTCCCGTAGTTCATCTAGGTTGTCCTGCTCGCTGAGCTCCCACGCTAGCTTGGGCGGCTGCTCTGCCATCAGAAAATTCCCTGTAACACTTTTCTAGGGGGAAGACAGGTAGGCGATTGCTGTTTTCCTGGGTTATTTGTTGTTTCGTTGCCTTCCTGAGAGGCATTTCCCTTGCATCTTAAACTTCAGTTTCTTGTTTCCATGGGAAGTTTTCTGTTTGGTCCTGATGTGGGTAGGCTGGCAGTAAATTCTAGAAGATCGGGTAAAGCTACAGAAACAGCTGATTTTTTTTTTAACATCTTTATTGGAGTATAAATGCTTTACAATGGTGTGTTAGTTTCTGCTTTACAACAAAATGAATCAGTTATATATAAACATATGTTCCCATATCCCAACCTAGGGCTTGCGTCTCCCTCTTGCGTCTCCCTCCCTCCCACCCTCCCTATCCCACCCCTCCAGGCAGTCACAAAGCACTGAGCTGATCTCCCTGTGCTATGCAGCTGCTTCCCACTAGCTATCTACCTTACATTTGTTAGTGTATATATGTCCATGCCTCTCTCTCGCTTTGTCACAGCTTACCCTTACCCCTCCCCATATCCTCAAGTCCATTCTCTAGGAAACAGCTGATTTGACAAAGAAAAAGGGCAGAGGTGGTTGGCTCGCCTGCTTTTATTACTTATTTATTTATTTTTTATACTGTTTTGCATAAAGTAGGTAGTTTGGGCTTCATCCATATTGGTAAGTGGTAAAAGGGCTATTCATGTGGGACAACTGGGAAATGACTTTGTGACCGAAATAGGAAAAGACATGCTAATGTGATATGGAGCAAAGTGTGGTTTTCCATTTGGTCCTGTGATTGATCTCTCTGTCCAGGGAGACGCCAAATGCAGCTCTAGAATACTGAGGAATGGGGCATTAGTATTCAGTGAAAACCCTGATCTGTTGGTCTTGGAATCATGGTGTGAAGAGGGATGTAGACTAAATAATTAGAATGTAATCTAATATTAGCAGCTATGGACTGGTTTCCTGTGAGGTGGGTTTAGGGGTGCTTCGATTCTTAATACCACCAACATGCAATTGAAATATACACACACATCCGAGGAGGGGTCACAGCTGGTATGCCACTGGGTATTTTCAGGAAAGGAAATAAGGGATTTACACGGGGCAGAAATATTTCCACTTGTCTGTGTCATGCCAGACAGGGAGACTGTATATTTGTAAAATAATCCATTTCACTGTATATTTATTAATGTCTTAATGTGCACAGAGGCAATGCTGTCCATTCCCTTTCAAATTTTTTACCATTGCCTTCAAAACTTAGGGTGAAATGCCCTTCAACCCTCAAAGGCTGGGTAAACGCCCCACTAACTCCGGGGGGTTAATATATCAAGGTAGAGTCTCATCTGCTGATCTGAAGGCCAACAGAGTCGGCCTGGTGTTATCTTGCCCATCATCAAAAGCTTGACTTGAACAGAGAATTGAGAAATAGATGTTTACATTTCAGAAACAATTCCATTTAATATCCTACATGACATTTAGGGCTTAAGGGAATATATGGAATTGCTTATGGGAGGCATCAAGAAAAAAAAAAAAAGAGATCTGATTTTCTCCACACTCCAAGTAGGGCCGAGGGAGTAGGTCTCAGGGTTTAGTTTTATCTGCACAACGGTGTCAGGCACTCAGCCTGCTCGGGAACATAGGCTGAGCTGTGACTAGCATCCAGTGTGACTGATTTACGTTTAAATGGAGCCATAAAAACTGTGGTAACCAAGAGGCAATTCAGTAAAGGGTCAAAAACAAAATTAGCTCCCAGACGTCTTGTCTCAGAAAATATTATCAGTACCGCAGTGGCTTTCTGTTTGGGCAGTTGTGTTGATTGTACCAGTCTGATGAACTTCTGGAAAACTTGTTGATCCACTACTCCAGCAGGTTCCTGCTAGACTTGATTAATTTGTTCTCTTTCAGCTACATTCCACTCTTGCTTGCTTTCCAAAAGCCTGCTTGGTGGGTGGTGAATGAGCAAAACTGCAAGCCATCAATCCTTTACGTTTAGAAGGCAGAAGATATCTTCAGATTATCTTCTCTTCAACCTCCAGATTTTAGGGAGATGAGCCTGAGGACAGCTCTTGCTTGTGTCACCCGGAGCTGATTTTGGCACCCTCGAGGTGTTGAGGGTCAGGTGGGAGGTGCACTGCATCTCCGAGTGGAGCTTGTGTCTTGGGTACTGCTTTGGAAGAGAAACAGAGAACTCCATTTATGGGTCTGTAGCTTACCGATCCCTCGTGTCCAAAAGACACGAGAGTGTTTCTTTTCCTGGTAAGAAATAGTGGTTTATGTAGTGGCAGAACAAATAAAAATGGCCCCCAGTGAAAACTCTCATGTCCCCTTGCCCTTTTTTCCTTTGAGCAGGGGTAGCAGTTTTGGCGAAGGAAAGAGGAGGTTCTTGTATAGTGGGTGAGGCGAATGTCCTTTGGGGTAGAAGGGGGTCTTGTTGGATAAGGAGAGACTATGGGGAACCCTGGATGGGAGGAAGGATGCTACGATGGAGAGGACAGAGCTGAAGGGCAGGCTTGCCCGTCTCACCCCATCCCCAGAGACAGTAAAGAGGCCCCAGGATGATCACACACCTGCCTTGTCCTAAGACACCCGAGCCTGTGTCAAGACCTCTCCCCCTGGCATAATTGTGCCATTGCCTCACCCTTCGTGCCCAGGGCACTGCTGCCTTAGCATGGCCTCACCACTGGTTTTAAGCGAGGCCCAGGCAAAGTTAAGACAACTCAGCTGAAAATTTGAATCTAGCCAGTTTCTGAGGCTATTCTGGTGAAGTCCCTTGTTTGGGATGTGTCATTAGGGATCTTCTTGGAAATCTCTCTCTGTGTCTGTCTCTACTTCTCTCTGAAGTTCTGTCATACAATCCAGAGGATTCATTTGTACAGTTATTCACCTCCTCTCCTGGAATAGGGATAGTGAGAACTACTCAGAAGTGTCTCAGACGTATCTGGGTATTAATAACAAGATATCAATCCAAAATAGAGGGCCACTGTGCCTCTGAATGGATCCCTCAGAAGGAGAGATCTCAGAAAGATGGGTAAGAACTTTTCATGTCTCAGAGCCAAGAATATACAGGCATACCTCAGAGATGTTGTGGGTTTGGTTCCAGACCACTGCAATAAAGCAAACATTGCAATAAAGCAAGTCACAAATTTTTTTGGTTTCCCAGTGCATATAAAAGTTATGTTTATACTATACTGTAGTCTATTAAGTGTTTAATAAGCATATGTCTAAAAAACACAATATACATACCTTAATTAAAAAGTGCTTTAGGGCTTCCCTGGTGGCGCAGTGGTTGAGAGTCTGCCTGCCGATGCAGGGGACGCGGGTTCGTGCCCCGGTCCGGGAAGATCCCACATGCCGTGGAGCGGCTGGGCCCGTGAGCCATGGCCGCTGAGCCTGCGCGTCCGGATCCTGTGCTCTGAAACGGGAGAGGCCACAACAGTGAGAGGCCCGCGTACCACACACACACACACACAAAAGCTTTATTGCTAAAAACTGCTAACCATCATCTGAGCCTTCAGCGAGTCCTAATCTTTCTGCGGGTGGAGGGTCTTGTCTCAATACTGATGGCTGCTGATTGTTCAGGGTGGTGGCTGCTGAAGACTGGGGAGGGTGTGACAATGTCTTAAAATAAGACAACAATGAAGTTCGCCACATTGATTGACTCTTCCTCTCACAAATGATTGTTCTGTAGTATGCAATACTGTTTGATAACATTTTACCCACAGTAGAACTTTCAAAATGAGTCAGTCCCTCAAACCTTGCTGCTTCTTTCTCATCAGCTAAGTTTGTGTAATATTCTAAACCCTTTGTTGTCATTTCAACAATTTTCACAGCATCTTCACCTGGAGTAGATTCCATCTCAAGAAACCACTTTCTTTGCTCATCTATAAAGAGCAACTCCTCATTGTTCCAGTTTCATCGTGAGATTGCAGCAATTCAGTCCCATCTTCAGGCTCCATTTCTAATTCTAGTTCTCTCACTATTTCCAGCACGCCTGTAGTGACTTCCTCCACTGAAGTCTTGAACCCCTCAAAGTCATCCGTGAAGCTTGGAATTAACTTCTTCCAAACTCCTGTTAATGTTGGTATTTTGACCTCTTCCATAAATCATAAGTGTTCTTAATGGCGTCTAGAATGGTGTAGCTTTTCCAGAAGGCTTTCAATTTACTTTGCTCAGATCCATCAGAGGAATCACTATCTATGGCAGCTATACCCTTACAAAATATATTTCTTAAATAATAAGACTTGAAAGGCAGAATTACTCCTTGATTCATGGGCTGCAGAATGGATGTTGTGTTATCAGGGATGAAAACATTAATCTTGTTGTTCATCTCCACCAGAGCTCTTGGGTGACCAGGTGCACTGTCAGTGAGGAGTAGTGTTTTATTTCTTACTTTTTTTTGTTTAACATCTTTATTGGAGTATAATTGCTTTACAATGGTGTGTCAGTTTCTGCTTTATAACAAAATGAATCAGCTATACATATACATATATCCCCATATCTCCTCCCTCTTGCGTCTCCCTCCCATCCTCCCTATCCCACCCCTCTAGGTGGTCAAAAAGCACCGAGCTGATCTCCCTGTGCTCTGCGGCTGCTTCCCACTAGCTATTTTACATTTAGTAGTGTATATATGTCCATGCCACTCTCTCACTTCATCCCAGCTTACCCTTTTCCCCATCCTGTGTCCTCAAGTCCATTCTCTACATCTGCGTCTTTATTCTTGTCCTGTCCCTAGGTTCTTCATAACCATTTTTTTTTAGATTCCATATTTATGTGTTAGCATACAGTATTTGTTTTTCTCTTTCTGACTTCCTTCACTCTGTATGACAGACTCTAGGTCCATCCACCTCACTACAAATAACTCAATTTCGTTTCTTTTTATGGCTGAGTAATATTCCATTGTATAAATGTGCCACGTCTTCTTTATCATTTCATCTGTTGATGGACACTTAGGTTGCTTCCATGTCCTGGCTATTGTAAATAGAGCTGCAATGAACATTGTGGTACATGACTCTTTTTGAATTATGTTTTTCTTAGCGTATAAGCCCAGTAGTGGGATGAACAGTAGTATTTTAAAAGGAAGTTCTGAGCAGTAGGTCTAAACATAGGGCTTAAATTAGTCAGTAAATCATGTTGTAAACAGATATGCTGTCATTCAGGCTTTGCTGTTTCCTTTATAAAGCACAGGTAGAGTAGATTTGGCATAATTCTTAAGGGCCTTAAGATTTTCATATTGGTAAATGAGCACTGTATGCAGCTTAAAGTCACCAGCTGCATTAGCCCCTAGCAAGAGTCATCCTGTCCTTTAAAGCTTTGAAGCCAGGCATTGGCTTCTCCTCTCCAGCTATGAAGGTTCTGAATGACGTCTTCTTCCAATAGAAGGCTGTTATGTCTACATTGAAAATCTGTTATTTAGTGTAGTCGCCTTCATTAATGATCTTAACTAGAGCCCCTGGATAACTTGCTGCAGCTTCTACAGGAGCACTTGCTGCTTCACCTTGCGCTTCTATGTTATGGAGACGGCTTCTTCTCTTAAACCTCGTGAACCAAGCTCTGCTAGCTTCAGACTTTTCTTCTGCAGCTTCCTCACCTCTCTCACTCTTCATAGAACTGAAGAGAGTTAGAATTGAAGCTGGATTCTGCTTTGGCTTAAGGGAATATTGTGGCTGGTTTGATCTTTTATCCAGACCACTAAAACTTTCTTCATATCAGCAGTGAGGCTGTTTCACTGTCTTATTATTTGTGTGTTCACTGGAGTAGCACTTTTAATTTCCTTCAAGAACTTTTCTTTTGCGTTCACAACTTAGCTACTGTTTGGAGCAAAAGGCCTAGATTTCAGCCCATCTCAGCATTATACCACGTTAATGGGTTAAGTTTGCTGTCTTATATGGGCCAGTTTGTGGCACCCCAAAACAATGACTGTAGTAACATCAAAGATGGCTGATCAAGATCACCATAACAAATATAAAAATAATTACAAAGTTTGAAATATCACGAGAATTACCAAAATGAGACATAGAGACATGAAGTGAGCAAATGGTGTTGGAAAAATGGCACCAGTAGACTTGCTTGACGCAGGATTGCCACAAACCTTCAACTTGTAAAAAATGTAGTCTCTGCTAAGCACAATATAACAAAGCACAATAAAATGAGGTGTGCCTGTAGTCTGACCGGCTGCATTTGGCTTCTGCAGAGAAGTGGCTTGAAATGTGTTCTATGCATAATAAATGACAAGGACTTATGTAGTTCACACTGAGGTTACAAATGTGTCATCTGACTTTGCAAATGGAATTCAAGGAGTCAGTTGTCATTGCATTATAGTGGCTTTTGTCCAAGAAAATGATAGCCCCAGCAGCTCATTATGCTCATAGCATTTTGATGAGTAGGTAGCACCTAGGAATGTCCTTGTTTTGCAGATGAAATGAAGGCAGAGGAAGGAGTTCTTAGGTCTAGGCAACCTGGATCTGTGCCCATTTCTTATGAATCACAGACTTCCGGAAACTCACTTTCCCAGCAGGGCTTCTTTGCTCCAAACTAGCAAGCGTTGCCACTGGCTGGATAACTAATGGTGGTGCTCATATTATTCACATGGGGCTTAACTGAGAGAAGATCTCAGGTTTCTGAATAAAAAGTTGGCTACTAAATGGCATAGACTAATTATATTCAACATAGAGGGGGAAAGAATGCAAGAATTTCTACTTTGGCACTAAAATAGTATAAGAAATACAGTCAGTTCAGTAGGTCATTTTTCACACAGCAGACAGCAGACTAAACAGTACTAAATCAGGCCATTATTTTAGTAACGATAAGTTTAGTTTTCCTAGAGTGATTTGAAAATGCTCAATGAAACAGAACTATTTCTTCCTAACCGATTCTCTCCATTCAACTATAAGGGCAATCATGACTTTGCTAACTAACCTCTGAGATAAGAGTGAGCAGAAGGGAGACTCTGGATGACTTGGGGCCAGGCAAGACTTCTTCAGAGAAGGAACTTCACAGCCGCCACCTGGCTCCCTTTTGGGTTAGCTCACCTTGCTCTTACTCTGCTGGGTTTTGGAAAGCAGGCCAACCACGAGCAGACCTCCCTGGATCTTGGGTAGCCACAATGGCTCAGAAGGCAGATACAGAAACTTATTTCATTTGTTGCAACACGCAAGGAGTCTGGGGTTTATGGAGTCACAATCACGTTCTGTTAAATTTGCTTCAGCATTGCCCAAGACCAGCAAAATTAACATCATAACGATAGAGACCAGTCTTCCACTTTGCTGCGTTGGAGGCTGACAAGATTGTCATTGACAAAATTGCAGCTGAATAAGAGATCATGAACTATTGGGACTTTTTTTTCTCTGTATGAAATATTATCCTGAACAGTAGTTTGATTTTATCGTGAAGAATAAATTCTGCACATGCCAGGGAGAGAAACAGTGAGGAAGCAACCTTCAGGGGTTTTTAATCTCTCCTACTGCTCCAAAGGTGCTATTGTTAGATTTATATTCAATGCAAAGCCTCAGTGAATACTTGTGGAGTAACTATTGCTTAGTTTTTCAAACTAATGAATGAATGAATGAATTTTTGGCTGCACTGGGTCTTTGTTGTTGTGTGCGGGCTTCCTCTAGTTGCGGCGAGCAGGGGCTACTCTTCGTTGTGGTGCTCAGGCTTCTCATTGTGATGGCTTCTGTTGTGGCAGAGCACGGGCTCTAGGCTTGTGGGCTTCAGTAGTTGTGGCACGTGGGCTCAGTAGTTGTGGCTTGCAGGCTCTAGAGCACAGGCTCAGTAGTTGTGACACAGGGGTTAGTTGCTCCGTGGCATGTGGGATCTTCCCGGACGAGGGCTCGAACCCATGTCCCCTGCACTGGCAGGCAGATTCTTAACCACTGCACCACCAGGGAAGTCCTGTTTATTTTTTATTTGATGTATTATGAACATTTGTGTATGCATGACCCTTTATAAAAAATCAATTATATGATAACATGAACTCCTATTAAAACCCTCACCCATGCCAGAACAAGAACATAATCAAAAACTTACATCAACTACTCTTCCTTATTCAGTATTTTCCCCTGTTCCTGAAGGCATTTCTTACTCACTTGATTTTTTGTTTTTTGGTTTATGAAGCATTTTTATTTAGTTTTATTAATTAATTTTTAAACTTCATATGAAGGACAGCATACTACATGAAGTCTTCTGGAATTTACCCTCTTCATTCAACATAATGATGCTAAAATTTTTGTCTTCTTTTTTTTTGAATTTTATGTTATTTATTTTTTTATACAGCAGCTTCTTATTAGTCATCAATTTTATACACATCAGTGTATACATGTCAATCCCAATCGCCCAATTCATCACACCACCATCCCCACAACCCCACGGCTTTCCCCCCTTGGTGTCCATACATTTGTTCTCTACATCTGTGTCTCAATTTCTGCCCTGCAAACCGGTTCATCTGTACCATTTTTCTAGGTTCCACGTACATGCATTAATATACGATATTTGTTTTTCTCTTTCTGACTTACTTCACTCTGTATGACAGTCTCTAGATCCATCCACGTCTCAACAAAGGACCCAATTTCGTTCCTTTTTATGGCTGAGTAATATTCCAGTGTATATATGTACCACAACTTCTTTATCCATTCGTCTGTCTATGGGCATTTAGGTTGCTTCCATGACCTGGCTATTATAAATAGTGCTGCAATGAACATTGGGGTGCATGTGTCTTTTTGAATTATGGTTTTCTCTGGGTATATGCCCAGTAGTGGGATTACTGGATCATATGATAATTCTATTTTTGGTTTTTTAAGGAACCTCCATACTGTTCTCCATAGTGGCTGTATCAATTTACATTCCCACCAACAGTGAAAGAGGGTTCCCTTTTCTCCACACCCTCTCCAGCATTTGTTGTTTGTAGATTTTCTGATGATGCCCATTCTAACCGGTGTGAGATGATACCTTATTGTAGTTTTGATTTGCATTTCTCTAATAATTAGTGATGTTGAGCAGCTTTTCATGTGCTTCTTGGCCATCTGTATGTCTTCTTTGGAGAAATGTCTATTTAGGGCTTCTGCCCGTTTTTGGATTGGGTTGTTTGTTTCTTTAATACTGAGCTGTAGAGCTGTTTATATATTTTGGAGATGAATCCTTTGTCTGTTGATTCATTTGCAAAGATTTTCTCCCATTCTGAGGGTTGTCTTTTCGTCTTGTTTATGGTTTCCTTTGCTGTGCAAAAGCTTTTAAGTTTCATTAGGTCCCATTTGTTTATTTTTGTTAATAATTCCATTACTCTAGGAGGTGGATCAAAAAAGATCTTGCTGTGATTTATGTCATAGAGTATTCTGCCTATGTTTTCCTCTAAGAGTTTTATAGTGTCCGGTCTTACATTTAGGTCTCAAATCCATTTTGAGTTTATTTTTGTGTATGGTGTTAGGGAGTTTTCTAATTTCATTCTTTTACATGTAGCTGTCCAGTTTTCCCAGCACCACTTATTGAAGAGACTGTCTTTTCTCCATTGTATATCCTTGTCTCCTTTGTCATAGATTAGTTGACCATAGGTGCGTGGGTTTATCTCTGGGCTTTCTGTCTTGTTCCATTGATCTATGTTTCTGTTTTTGTGCCAGTACCATATTGTTTTGATTACTGTAGCTTTGTAGTATAGTCTGAAGTCAGGGAGTCTGATTCCTCCAGCTCTGTTTTTTTCCCTCAAGACTGCTTTGGCTATTCGGGGTCTTGTGTGTCTCCATACAAATTTTAAGATTTTTTTGTTCTAGTTCTGTAAAAAATGCCAGTGGTAGTTCGATAGGGATTGCATTGAATCTGTAGATTGCTTTGGGTAGTAGAGTCATTTTCACGATATTGATTCTTCCAGTCCAAGAACATGGTATATCTCTCCATCTGTTGGTATCATCTTTAATTTCTTTCATCAGTGTCTTATAGTTTTCTGCATACAGGTCTTTGGTCTCTCTAGGTAGGTTTATTCCTAGGTATTTTTCTGTTGCAGTGATAAATGGGAGTGTTTCCTTAATTTCTCTTTCAGATTTTTCATCATTAGTGTATAGGAATGCAAAAGATTTCTGTGCATTCATTTTGTATCCTGCAACTTTACCAAGTTCATTGATTAACTCTAGAAGTTTTCTGGTGGCATTTTTAGGATTCTCTATATACAGTATCATGTCATCTGCAAACAGTGACAGTTTTACTTCTTCTTTTCCAATTTGTATTCCTTTTATTTCTTTTCCTTCTCTGATTGCCGTGGCTAGGACTTCCAAAACTAGGTTGAATAATAGTGGTGAGAGTGGACCTCCTTGTCTTTCCCCTGATCTTAGAGGAAATGCTTTCAGTTTTTCACCTTTGAGAATGATGTTTGCTGTGGGTTTGTCGTATATGGCCTTTATTATGTTGAGGTAGGTTCCCTCTATGCCTACTTTCTGGAGAGTTTTGATCATAAATGGGTGTTGAATTTTGTCAAAAGCTTTCTCTGCATCTATTGAGATGATCATATGGTTTTTATCCTTCCATTTGTTAATATGGTGTATCACATTGATTGATTTGCTTACATTGAAGAATCCTTGCATACCTGGGATAAATCCCACTTGATCATGGTGTATGATCCTTTTAATGTGCTGTTGGATTCTGTTTGCTAATATTTTGTTGAGGATTTTTGCATCTATATTCATCAGTGATATTGGTCTGTAATTTTCTTTTTTTGTAGTATCTTTGTCTGGTTTTGGTATCAGGGTGATGGTGGCCTCATAGAATGAGTTTGGGAGTGTACCTTACTCTGCAATTTTTTGGAAGAGTTTGAGAAGGATGGGTGTTAGCTCTTCTCTAAATGTTTGGTAGAATTCACCTGTGAAGCCATCTGGTCCTGAACTTTTGTTTGTTGGAAGATTTTTAATCACAGTTTCAATTTCATTACTTGTGCTTGGTCTGTTCATATTTTCTATTTCTTCCTGGTTCAGTCTTGGAAGGTTTTATCTTTCTAAGAATTTGTCCATTTCTTCCAGTTTGTCCATTTTATTGGCATAGAGCTGCTTGTAGTAGTCTCTTAGGATGCTTTGTATTTCTGCAGTGTCTGCTGTAACTTCTCCTTTTTCATTTCTAATTTTATTGATTAGAGTCCTCTCCCTCTTTTTCTTGATGAGTCTGGCTAATGGCTTATCAATTTTGTTTATCTTCTCAAAGAACCAGCTTTTAGTTTCATTGATCTCTGCTATTGTTTTCTTTGTTTCTATTTCATTTATTTCTGCTCTGACCTTTATGATTTCTTTCCTTCTGCTAACTTTGGGTTTTGTTTGTTCTTTCTGTAGTTCCTTTAGGTGTAAGGTTAGATTGTTTATTTGAGATTTTTCTTGTTTCTTGAGGTAGGCTTGTATAGCTATAAACTTCCCTCTTAGAACTGTTTTTGTTGCATCCCATAGGTTTTGGATTGTCGTGTTTTCATTGTCATTTGTCTCTAGGTATTTTTTGATTTCCTCTTTGATTTCTGCAGTGATCTTTTGGTTATTTAGTAACGTATTGTTTAGTCTCCATGTGTTTGTATTTTTTACATTTTTTTCCCTGTATTTCATTTCTAATCTCATAGTCTTGTGATCAGAAAAGATGCTTGATATGATTTCAATTTTCTTAAATTTACTGAGGCTTGATTTGTGACCCAAGATGTGATCTATCCTGGAGAATGTTCCATGCGCACTTGAGAAGAAAGTGTAATCTGCTGTTTTTGGATGGAATGTCCTATAAATATCAATTAAATCTATCTGGTCTATTGTGTCATTTAAAGCTTCTGTTTCCTTATTTATTTTCATTTTGGATGATCTGTCCATTGGTCTAAGTGAGGTGTTAAAGTCCCCCACTATTATTGTGTTACTGTCGATTTCCTCTTTTATAGCTGTTACCAGTTGCCTTATGTATTGAGGTGCTCCTATGTTGGGTGCATATATATTTATCATTGTTATATCTTCTTCTTGGAATGATCCTTTGATCATTATGTAGTGTCCTTCCTTGTGTCTTGTAATATGCTTTATTTTAAAGTCTATTTTATCTGATATTAGTATTGCTACTCCAGGTTTTTTTTTGTTTTTTTTGTTTTTTTGCGGTACGCAGGCCTCTCACTGTTGTGGCCTCTCCCATTGCAGAGCAACAGGCTCTGGACGCGCAGGCTCAGCGGCCATGGCTCACGGGCGTAGCTGCTCCGCGGCATGTGGGATCTTCCCAGGCCAGGGCATGAACCCCTGTCCCCTGCATTGGCAGGCGGACTCTCAACCACTGCGCCACCAGGGAAGCCCAGCTACTCCAGCTATCTTTTGATTTCCATTTGCATGGAATATCTTTTTCCATCCCCTCACTTTCAGTCTGTATGTGTCCCTAGGTCTGAAGTGAGTCTCTTGTAGACAGCATATATATGGGTCCTGTTTTTGTATCCATTCAGCAAACCAGTGTCTTTTGGTTGGAGCATTTAATTCATTCACGTTTAATGTAATTATCGATATGTATGTCCCTATGACCATTTTCTTAATTGTTTTGGGTTTTTTTTTTAGGTCCTTTTCTTCTCTTGTGTTTCCCAATTAGAGAAGTTCTTTTAGCATTTGTTGTAGAGCTGGTTTCGTGGTGCTGAATTCTCTTAGCTTTTGCTTGTCTGTAAAGCTTTTGATTTCTCCATCGAATCTGAATGAGATCCTTGCCGGGTAGAGTAATCTTGGTTGTAGGTTCTTCCCTTTCACCACTTTAAGTATATCATGGCACTCTCTTCTGGCTTGTAGATTTTCTGCTGAGAAATCAGCTGTTAACCTTATGGGAGTTCCCTTGTGTGTTATTTGTCATTTTTCCCTTGCTGCTTTCAATAATTTTTCTTTGTCTTTAATTTTTGCCAACTTGATTACTGTGTGTCTCAGTGTGTTTCTCCTTGGGTTTATCCTGTATGGGACTTGCTGCGCTTCCTGTGCTTGGGTGGCTATTTCCTTTCCCATGTTAGGGAAGTTTTCGACTATAATCTCTTCAAATATTTTCTCGGGTCCTTTCCCTCTTTCTTCTCCTTCTGGGACCCCTATAATGTGAATGTTGTTGCATTTAATGTTGTCCCAGAGGTCTCTTAGGCTGTCTTCATTTCTTTTCATTCTTTTTGCTTTATTCTGTTCTGCAGCAGTGAATTCCACCATTCTGTCTTCCAGGTCACTTATCCATTCTTCTGCCTCAGTTATTGTGCTATTGATTCCTTCTAGTGTAGTTTTCATTTCAGTTACTGTATTGTTCATCTCTGTTTGTTTGTTCTTTAATTCTTCTAGGTCTTTGTTAAACCTTTCTTGCATCTTCTAGATCTTTGCCTCCATTCTTTTTCTGAGGTCCTGGATCATCTTCACTATCATTATTCTGAATTCTTTTTCTGGAAGGTTGCCTATCTCCTCTTCATTTAGTTGTTTTTCAGGGCTTTATCTTCTTCCTTCATCTGGTACATAGCCCTCTGCCTTTTCATCTTGCCTATCTTTCTGTGAATGTGGTTTTTGTTCCACAGGCTGCAGGATTGTAGTTCTCGCTTCTGCTGTCTCTGGTGCCAAGCTGCAGAGAAGATGCAAAGACTACGACCACAGCCCCTAGGTTCAAGATAAAGAGTTCTAACAGTGGTGCGGGTGTGGTCCCAGTGAAAATGTCAGAATGTTATTGTAGCCCAGCCTGATCAACAAGGGCAATGCCAAGTGCACTCATGCACCAGTCTGTGAGAAGTTCAGAAACAGGAGCCAGAGCCCAAGGTGTATCCATTTCCACTGTGGAAGTCTTCTCAGAGCACGGTTTCTCTTCTGCTAGTGTTGGAGGGTCTCCTGCAGAGGCGGGGAGTGGCTGTGGCTCACCGTGGGGACAAAGACACTGGCCTTCTGTGTTGTTCAATGTAGCTGTAGTTTATTTTCTGTGCTGTATAACATTTCATTATGTTGATATATTGCCATTTATTTATTCATCCTACTGTTGATAGGTATTTGGTTATTTCCAGTTTTGTAGTATTACACTGTTCAATGCTATGAACGTTCTCTCCTGATATATATGTGTGTGTTTCTCTTGGGTACATATATAGGAATGGAATGCTGCTGCAGGGTATAAAAATGTTCACCTTTAAAAAATAATGCCAGTTGGTCTTCAGGAGTTTTTATTTCTTAGTTAGGAACAAGTATAGTTTCTTCACATAGCATGCAACAGATCTGTTCTTTCCGAGATCTCATGAGCATTGTGAATAATCTTGAGGGCGAGTGCTCAGGGGCATGTGGTGGTGGGCAAATAAGGCAATGTGGAAAATTTGGCAACATTTTCAAAGAGGCCTTGTCAGACAGATGTTTTCAGGGTTTGAGTCAGAGAGTTGTTTACCTTTGGACCAAAGCCAGTGTCTTCTGGAGTCGGTGAGGACTGATTTGGATGGAGAGGGATCAGTAAAGCATCTATCACTGAAGTTCTGACAAAATGAGTGTTAGAATTGTGAAATGGGTGGAGTTAGAAGCAAGGGCTTCTGCAAATGCCATTAACACAGTTGACTGCTCTTACCATGTAGTGAAGCTTCCTACTTTCAACTCACAGATTTATCAACTGCTCTCACCAAGACTTCAGAGACTCTCACTGCTGCTGTTTCACAGTCTTCCAGGGACAAAATAACATGGGGGAAATGGCAGATTTGTCTTCCTTTTTGCTTGTGGAATTGTTAGGAAATGTTTGTAAGGGGAATATCAGGGCCTCCTTTATCCTAGGTGGGGCTACTTTTCTCTTCTTGATAGTTATCTTCCATCTCCTGGGGTCCCCATGAGAAATACCAATGTTTTAGCACTTTCTGTCTCTCTCTCTCTCTCTCTCTCTCTCTCTCTCTCTCTCTCTCTTTTTTCTTTCAAATTTCTAAGGGCCCATGGCCAATGATCTGTATATTTTATGTCAAATCAAAGGAACAAACTTTCTTACTTTTCTTTATGTTTTCTTCCCATACAGTAGACATCTTTCAGTGGCCCATGGAAATTTGAAATAAAGGTATGCATAAATAAGTTGAGACTTAGAGCTGCTGGGTTGGAATGGAGTTTGATTTAGTAGGGGAAATGTGGTTGCTGGCTTTCACTCTTTCCAGGGATCCTTAAAGTCTGAGACAGACCACCCATTGGTTTTGAAGTGTTAGGGTCAGACATAGTTCTGCTTGGAAACAAAGGAACTAAAATGAGACTACTGATTTTTCCAGCTGTGAGATTTAAGAGTTTCTACATGGTCTGTTCTGAGAACATCCTAGAGCCAGGTCAAGGAACTGCCTTAAGGTTTCCTCCTCCGTCTTCCATGCCCTCTTCCTCCTCCCATGCCTTCCTCCCTTCCCTGTCTCTTCTTCCCACCCTCCCTCCTTGCTTTCATTTCTTCTGGCAGCTAATAGAGAATCCAGAAGAAAACAATGAGCTAAGACAGTTATCAATTTGGACAGTATTCTGTTCGCACTTATTTGGGACTTGTTCTGCAGTATATGTGAGCCTACTCAGAGCATAGAGGACATAGAATAATCAGCCTGAAAACTGTAATAAATGATGGAGCTTCTACCCATATTTTGTTAGCGTTTAGGGTTGGGGGGGCTGAAATTACAAGCTGTGTGACTTGCAAATGGAATAATGTAGATGACTAATTTTCTCTGTGCTTAATGCCAATAGTATCCCCAAGAAACAGCCAGCACCACGCCAGGCTCCCCTTCTTCATTCTAGTCACTCCATCTTCTAGGCACAACCTAATTAAACTCTCATAAAACTCTTATAAGGAAAATATTATTATTGTGGCCAGTTTACAGATGAGGAAACCAAGGCTTAGAAAAGTGAAGTACCTTGCCCAAAGTGATGTATCTGGGTAGGGGATAAGCTAGTATTTTAACCTTAACTGCAAGCCTGGCTTGCAAAGGTCCCTCTGAGTGGTTTGCTGTTGTTAGAAGGAACAGGGTCCCGGTACTAACTGATGGAGTAGAATCCTTCATGTTTACCTTTGAGCTACCAAATGCTAGGCCCAAGAGCTACAGCCTTTGCAGCTGACAGCTGCGCCCCACCCTGCTCATCACCAAGCTGTTACTCAAACCACAAAAGACCTGCTTCATTATGTTTTTTAATTCAAGTCAGGAATACTTTATCTCATTCCATAAAACACGTCCATTAAATTATGAGCACAGTTGTTCCTTCTAAACAATAGGAAGTAACGCCTCTCATGTTAAAGCACGTGCTGTGTCTTGAGGAAAAAAATTGGCTTCTTATAAGCTGAATATATGAAGGGGTGTGGTATTTTAATAAAAACCTTGGTAAACACATAACTATTCTGAATAGTTTATTTCAAGCTCAGAGTATGGCCCACACTCATTTGGATTTTATTCATACTTCCAGCCAAATGCCATGAATCAAGGAGTGTTCCTGGCAAGGTCTAGGCTCAGTTACAGGCAACCCTAGAAAACATGGTTCCAAGCAAAAGGCAGGAGTGAAAGTGTTGCTGATAGAGAGCAGATTTGGCCAGCAGTGGCCGGGTACTTTCAGAATCTTTGCTGAACACGTTCCACAAACCCCAAGAGTCCCGAGGGGAGCTAGGAAAACGGAAAGAAGGGGCCCTACTCTGTGTCTTCTGAGGAAAGGTCATCACACGTTTTACAAGGAGGTTCTTACCTATGTTACTAGTTACTGTTTTTCTATTAAATGTTGCTGTTTAACAGAATACCCTGCTGGAGCTGACTGAATCAACAAAAATAGATTTAATGAGAGATCTTAAACTGTTAAAAGAGTCAAGTGTAGAAGAGGAGGTAGAAATTCTTAAAACCAACTGTGACTGCCTATCTGTAGGAGCCAGGAGGCCAGAAAGCTTTATATTTTCATTGCAAATTAAAAAAAAAAATCCCTGTCTTGCAATTTTCTTCCAAAGCAGTTGTTCCTCTGTTCCTTACATGTTTCGTATTCTACACTTCTTTAATCATTCTTTTCACTTTTGCCTCACAGAAGCAATATCCAATTTACAAACATGTTTTGTTCTCAAAGGTTATTTGTAAACTGGTCGTTGGGAACTAAAAATACGTTTCCCATAAAATGTTATAATAGCAATTAGAATCTCAGTTGACTATTAATATAGTAAAATGTATCCAAATAAATGATATATAATTATTTTCATAGGAAAATGAGTTCCTCATTCTAATTCAAATCTCCACCTAATTAATCAGCTTCTCTGAGCTCTTTGTCATTCCAATCAGAAACAGGAGAACAATTCAAGACAAAAAATATCAAGTGTTTGTGTGGGATGTAATATACACTCAATGAGATATCACAAAGAGTGGCATGAAGACATGAGGCCAGTGTTCATGGGGGAGGTGTAGCTTCAGCTGGATTTTGGAGAATGGTTAGGATTTGAACTGGTGAAAGGAAAAGCAGAGAGCGTTTCAGGCAAAATGAGCAAAACCATGGAAATGGGAATAATCATGGATAGGAAATGGGGTATGTTAATGGGGAAGCTCTAGCGAAATTAACAGTAATACTGGAGAGTATATTGAAGACCATGCTTTGGATCGCTCAGCATTTGGACTGCTTCAAATGAGGAATTTGGAATTTAAGAATGAAAGAAGGTGTTCAATAAATATTTGTTGAACACATGTCTTACTTATATTAAATGTTGGTCTCTACCTTTCTTTCCCTCTGGTTTATTTTATCTCATCTTCTCCTGTTTCTTTCTTCCCAGGCCTCTCAAGCCTTCTAGTCACTTTGGCCTCTTCCCAGTTTATACAGGACTTTCCCTGTCTTCCTACACAAGGGAATGGGAGAATTTTAATTATTCCTAATCAGATCTAGTTGTTTTGTGGAAATCTTGCTGAAGAGGCTGTAATGCATCACATCTCCATTTTCTGGCCCTTCATTTCTGTTATGAGCCTCCTACTCTCCCCATCGTGAACCCGGGCACTGGAAGAGAACACACGACATCTTTGTGGTTTCTGAGCGAACTGCTAATCAATGGGCCCCTCTCGCAAGTCCCCAGTTGTCCAGAGCTCCGTAGCTTTGCCCACATGGCAGGTTTTAGCAAAGCTCAAACTAGATATTGGAGGGATGAGTATCCATATCTTGTGATTCTGTCCATGACATTGGCAGTGGAGAATGTGTAGGAACTCTAGGAAGATCTTCTGCAGGCATCACCATTCCCGTCAATCCTCCTGTCTGCACCTTCAGTTTTTCTGGCTCAGATTTGCTTTTATTAATGCCCCCAAATATTTCCTACTCCTCCTAGTTTCCCCCAGCCACGCTCTCTACTAATCTGAAGTTTTTAACCCGTTTCATAGGGTCATCTGGAAGAATTAATCTGTATTAGTTTTCACATTTCAGTACCCGATTCATGATTGAGTCTTCATTTGAAAAAAAAAGTCAGTCATTTCTAAATTCCACTGTTTCTGGTTTTGTTTTGTTGTTTTGCTGTGGTCTTGATCATAGTAAAAAGGACTGATGGGACTTTAGTAAATAGAGGGCACTTTATGGGCATGGTAATCATACTTTCCATATCCCACGTTGGGGCCTATAGCTTTTAATATGTGAATGCTTTGGGGCTCTATGGAATAAGATATTTGAAATTGGGAAGATTGAGCTATATCTTGGATGTTATGTGCTACATCTGTTTTCTTATCAGAAGCCTGTAACTGGACCTGAGTTGCCCCTCTTAGAAAGTTATTTCTTTAGGGCAGAGTCCACTTAAAATGCAGGAACCTGTATGTTTTAGCCTTACCGCTCATTCAGCCCTGAACGTGAATTAGTTTCAGATCCTTTGAGCTATTAAACCCTTGAGAAACAGACTCCAAGGAGTATGAGAAGGTACCACAAATGTTCTTGAATAGGTCCTCAGCTGTTGCTCTCAACCTGGGGGGCTTTGATGCATACACATTCTTGGTCCTCAGTCTTGGAAATTCTGGTTTGATAGGTCTGGGGTCTGGCCTAGCATCTGCATTATAAACTCCCCAAATGAATCTGACACCTGGTTGAAGTGTCGTAGCCACGGATACCATAATGTCTTTCCCCGAGCAGACAATCATTGTACTGACTGCTTGAAAGGGGGTTCTAAGCCCGAATGGGTGGACAGGCCTGGGTGGGATTCTGCATCAGGGGCCTTGTCTTGAAACGGGGCTCTGTGTTAAAATGGGAGCAGTCTTTATCGAGGGTTTCTGGCCAGTTTGGGCTACTCACTTGGGGGATAATTTCTGCTACCACTAAGGAAGAAGGAGAGATTTCTTACCACTGCATGTGCCTCCTCTGGATGGTGCCACATTGAGTGATATTTAGGCTCTGCACGGTGCAGAGCAGCTGGGGAGAGGAGGGGCTAGCGGCTGGCAGCTGGCGCCCAAATTAGCATGCTAGTGTTAATAACATCAGTACGTACAAGCCAGCAGCTTCAGTGCCTTGGGTGACACCTCCTCCCTGGGACATTTCTACCCAGTGACTGTTGGGCCTGCTGTTTATACAGAGGTCCTTTCATCAGGGTCTTCTTTGAGGCTCATGGTCCCCAGATTTCTCCAGTACAGAAATAAGTTTCCCCAGCACAGAAAAACTTGGTGGGGGAAGGGAGTCTTGAATAAAATGTTTTTGATAATCTCTCTGGGGATGGCCTTTTGCGTGACTTTCTTTTCTCACTTTCTCCACAAAATCCATACAGCAAAAATAAAAACAAACTCAGCCCTCTTTCTGGATCATTATCATTTGAAGGGTTTGCCCAGCTGGGTGTAGACGGAGGAAAGGCATCATGATTTAGAGCAGATGTGCTATTCCTATGTGACCTGAGCTTGAAGTACCAAAGGAAAACTTCTGAATCACTCACAGGCCATAAAACTGCACCTCTGGGTCTGTTTTTTGACAACTACCTTCCTTCCTCGGGCCAACCTCATCCCTACCCCAGGCCTCAGGAGAAAAGGCAATTGTTGTAAACTCTTGCCAAAAGAGAAATCCCACAGGGAAAGTTCATCAGAGCTGGGTGTGGTTCTGCCTTCTGCCCTAGCTGCAAGGGTGAGGGGTGTTAGTATGGCCAGCGGAGTGGCTCCCAGAGATGTCATACCTCCGCCATTCTCCTGCCTCTATCCATTTGTGCTCTTTAAAAACCACATTCCACTGAGGACCCAGGGGGAGATATTCCAAACCCTTGGGGGCAGGGGGGGGGGGGACTGTGGCATGTTTGTCATTGTATCCCAGCATCTGCCCTTAGTCTTGGCACACAGTTTGGGTGCTTAAAAACGTTTGTTGAATAAGTGCTAATGACCATTCCACATTTTGGTTCTGGTCGAATTAAGATTGGTTATTTTTCCATTCATAGCTCCTAAGCTTTCCTCTTTATCTCAGCAATAACCTCCATGCCCTGTTCACTCCCCTCAAGCACCAACACTGGGCCCAAGATGGAGCATAATTATTTTTCATACGGCCCTGATGAAGAATTGAAGCCTGTCACTGTGGAGACATGTGGTTACAAGTCTGACCTCTCATTTTACCTGTTTTTTCTTAGCAGCTCTTTGCCCATTACTGACAAGCTGAGACTTGTAAAATGCTCCTTAAATAAGCCAAAACACGGTCTCACCAAACAAGTAGCATTAGCTTCAGTCCCAGCCTCCAGCCAAGCTTCTTGGATCAAGGCCAGGTGCAAGCACACATTCTTTATCTGTAGAATTGGGATAAAAATACAACTTCATTTATGGTGGGGAGGCAAATGTATTTAACAATTAGAGTAGTGTTGTGGCTGAGTGTGGGATCAGGATCCAACCTCCTGGATACGGATACAAGCTCCATTACTTTCTAGCTATGTGACCTTGAGCAAGTGACTTAATTTCTCAGTGCCTCAGTTTCCACTCTGGTAAAATGAGGTTCATAATAGTATCTACCACAAAGGATTATTGTGAGAAATAAAATGAAATTACACATACAGTGTGAGATCAGTGCCTGGCACATGGTGAGGCCCAGGAAATGTTAGCTTTGAATTAAGAGCAGACACTTCTTCGATGATGGTATTTAGTGATCGTAATTTGACCAAATTGGAATTTTATCTGTGATTTCCCTACCTTCCTGCCCAAGCAACGGTCTGAACTACTACTCCTGTTTTGACTTTGTTGTCTAGAATCTGCTCAAAATCGACTGTAGGCAAGAATAATGGTGCATTTAATTACCTTTTCCCCTTTAGAAAAGAAGTGGATTTTCTTTTTTTAAGCTGCAACGGTACAGAGGAACTGTCAACAGACTGCAGGCTTAATGGATGGGGTTTTGATCTGGGTTAGGAAGAACATGTATATTTTCTCTGTGAAGAGATAGCAGATAATAAATAATAATAATTTGTGGCCACCACACAGCCCTCCTGTTTCATTCTTTTCTTTTTTTGTAGGGGGTGGGAGAGAAATATTATCTGTACACAAAAGACAGTATAACACACATAAACAGTTTAAAGCAGGGGTTGGCAAACTACAGTTTGTGGACCGAATTTTGCCCATGGCCTCTTATGGTAGGTCCCATGAGCTAAGAGTTGTTTTTACATTTTTAAAGTGTTGTGAAAAAAACAAAAGAAGAAGATACAAGAAAGATTTTATGTGGCCCTAAAATATTTACTATCTCGCCCTTTACAGAAAAAGTTTTCCAACCTCTGGCTTAAAGAATAATAATAAATCACCTCTCCTCCCACCTCCACTTAACTTATGAAATAAAACATCACTAATATCTTTGAAATGTGTGGGCACCCCTCCTGACCACATCCAAAGCCCTCCCCCAGAGTTAACCACTATTCTGAATTTTATGTTATTCAATCCTTTGCTTAAATTTTTTTATCATACATATGTACATATATGTATACAGGGTTGTTATTTCATTTTCTTCTTGACCTCTGTATAAATGGAATTATACTTTATATTTTCTTCCATTACATGGCTTATTCTCTCAATATTATATATATATATATTTAATATATTTATTGGAGTATAATTGCTTTACAATGGTGTGTTAGTTTCTGCTTTATAACAAAGTGAATCAGTTATACATATACATATGTTCCCATATCTCTTCCCTCTTGCATCTCCCTCCCTCCCACCTACTCTATCCCACCCCTCTAGGTGGTCACAAAGCACCAAGCTGATCTCCCTGTGCTATGCGGCTGCTTCCCACTAGCTATCTATTTTACGTTTGGTAGTGTATATATGTCCATGCCACTCTCTCACTTTGTCACAGATTACCCTTCCCCCTCCCCATATCCTCAAGTCCATGCTCTAGTAGGTCTGCATCTTTATTCCCGTCTTACCCCTAGGTTCTTCATGATCATTTTTTTTCTTATATCCCATATATATGTGTTAGCATATGGTTTTTGTTTTTCTCCTGACTTACTTCACTCTGTATGACAGACTCTAGGTCCATCCACCTCACTACAAATAACTCAATTTCGTTTCTTTTTATGGCTGAGTAATATTCCATTGTATATATGTGCCACATCTTCTTTATCCATTCATCTGTTGATGGACACTTAGGTTGCTTCCATGTCCTGGCTATTGTAAATAGAGCTGCAATGAACATTTTGGTACATGACTCTTTTTTTTCTCAGGGTATGTGCCCAGTAGTGGGATTGCTGGGTCGTATGGTAGTTCTACTTGTAGTTTTTTAAGGAACCTCCATACTGTTCTCCACAGTGGCTGTATCAATTTACATTCCCACCAACAGTGCAAGAGGGCTCCCTTTTCTCCACACCCTCTCCAGCATTTATGGTTTCTAGATTTTTTGATGATGGCCATTCTGACCAGTATAAGATGATATCTCATTGTAGTTTTGATTTGCATTTCTATAATGATTAATGATGTTGAGCATTCTTTCATGTGTTTGTTGGCAATCTGTATATCTTCTTTGGAGAAATGTCTATTTAGGTCTTCTGCCCATTTTTGGATTGGGTTGTTTGTTTTTTGTTATTGAGTTGCACGTAAATCTTGGAGACTAATCCTTTGTCAGTTGCTTCATTTGCAAATATTTTCTCCCATTCTGAGAGTTATCTTTTGGTCTTGTTTATGGTTTCCTTTGCTGTGCAAGAGCTTTGAAGTTTCATTAGGTCCCATTTGTTTATTTTTGTTTTTATTTCCATTTCTCTAGGAGGTGGGTCAAAAAGGATCTTGCTGTGATTTATGTCATAGAGTGTTCTGCTTATGTTTTCCTCTAAGAGTTTGATAGTTTCTGGCCTTACATTTAGGTCTTTAATCCATTTTGAATTTAGCTTTGTGTATGGTGTTAGGGAGTGTTCTAGTGTGATACTTTTACATGTACCTGTTCAGTTTTCCCAGCACCACTTATTGAAGAGGCTGTCTTTTCTCCACTGTATATTCTTGCCTACTTAATCAAAGATAAGGTGATCATATGTGCGTGGGTTTATCCCTGGGCTTTCTATCCTGTTCCATTGATCTATCTTTCTGTTTTTGTGCCAGTATCATACTGTCTTGATTACTGTACCTTTGTAGTATAGTCTGAAGTCAGGGAGCCTGATTCCTCCAGCTCCATTTTTCATTCTCAAGATTGCTTTGGCTATTCGTGGTCTTTTGTGTTTCCATACAAATTGTGAAACTTTTTGTTCTACTTCTGTGAAAAATCCCAGTGGTAGTTTGATAGGGATTGCATTGAATCTGTAGATTGCTTTGGGTAGTAGAGTCATTTTCACAATGTTGATTCTTCCAATCCAAGAACACGGTATATCTCTCCATCTATTTGTATCATCTTTAATTTCTTTCATCAGTGTTTTATAATTTTCTGCATATAGTTCTTTTGTCTCCTTAGGTAGGTTTATTCCTAGATATTTTATTCTTTTTGTTGCAATGGTAAATGGGAGTATTTTCTTAATTTCACTTTCAGATTTTTCGTCACTAGTGTATAAGAATGCCAGAGATATCTGTGCATTAATTTTGTATCCTACTACTTTACCAAGTACATTGATTAGCTCTAGTAGTTTTCTGGTAGCATCTTTAGGATACTCTATGTAGAGTATCATGTCATCTGCAAACAGTGACAGCTTTACTTCTTCTTTTCCAATTTGGTTTCCTTTTATTTCCTTTTCTTCTCTGATTGCTGTGGCTAAAACTTCCAAAACTATGTTGAATAAGAGTGGTGAGAGTGGGCAACCTTGTCTTGTTCCTGATCTTAGTGGAAATGCTTTCAGTTTTTCACCATTGAGGACGATGTTGGCTGTGGGTTTGTCATATATGGCCTTTATTATGTTGAGGAAAGTTCCCTCTATGCCTACTTTCTGCAGGGTTTTGATCATAAATGGGTGTTGAATTTTGTCAAAAGCTTTCTCTGCATCTATTGAGATGATCATATGGTTTTTCTCCTTCAATTTGTTAATATGGTGTATCACATTGATTGATTTGCGTATATTGAAGAACCCTTGCATTCCTGGAATAAACCCCACGTGATCATGTTGTATGATCCTTTTAATGTGCTGTTGGATTCTGTTTGCTAGTATTTTGTTGAGGATTTTTGCATCTATGTTCATCAGTGATATTGGCATGTAGTTTTTTTTCTTTGTGACATCCTTGTCTGGTTTTGGTATCAAGGTGATGGTGGCCTCGTAGAATGAGTTTGGCAGTGTTCCTCCCTCTGCTATATTTTGGAAGAGTTTGAGAAGGATAGGTGTTAGCTCTTCTCTAAGTGTTTGATAGAATTCGCCTGTGAAGCCATCTGGTCCTGGGCTTTTGTTTGTTGGAAGATTTTTAATCACAGTTTCAATTTCAGTGCTTGTGCTTGGTCTGTTCATATTTTCTATTTCTTCCTGGTTCAGAATCGGCAGGTTGTGCATTTCTAAGAATTTGTCCATTTCTTCCAGGTTGTCCATTTTATTGGCATAGAGTTGCTTGTTGTAATTTTGCTTATCTTCTCAAAGAACAAGCTTTTAGTTTTATTGATCTTTGGTATCGTTTTCTTTGTTTCTATTTCATTTATTTCTGCTCTGATCTTTATGATTTCTTTCCTTCTGCTAACATTGGGGTTTTTTTTGTTCTTCTTTCTCTAATTGCTTTAGGTGCAAGGTTATGTTTTTTATTTGAGATGTTTCCTGTTTCTTACGGTAGGATTGTATTGCTATAAACTTCCGTTTTAGAACTGTTTTTGCTGCATCCCATAGGTTTTGGGTCATCGTGTCTCCATTGTTATTTGTTTCTAGGTATTTTTTGATTTCCTCTTTGATTTCTTCAGTGATCACTTCATTATTAAGTAGTGTATTGTTTAGCCTCCATGTGTTTGTATTTTTTACAGATTTTTTTCCTGTAATTGATATCTAGTCTCATAGTGTTGTTACTTGATACAATTTCAACTTTCTTAAATTTACCAAGGCTTGATTTGTGACCCAAGATATGATCTATCCTGGAGAATGTTCCATGAGCACTTGAGGAGAAAGTGTAATCTGCTGTTCTGGTGTGGAATGTCCTATAAATATCAATTAAGTCCATCTTGTTTAATGTATCATTTAAAGCTTGTGTTTCCTTATTTATTCTCATTTTGGATGATCTGTCCATTGGTGAAAGCGGGGTGTTAAAGTCCCCTACTATGATTGTGTTACTGTCGATTTCCCCTTTTATGGCTGTTAGTATTTGCCTTATGTATTGAGGTGCTCCTATGTTGGGTGCATAAATATTTACAATTGTTATATCTTCTTCTTGGATCAATCCCTTGATCATTATGTAGTGTCCTTCTTTGTCTCTTGTAATAGTCTTTATTTTAAAGTCTATTTTGTCTGATATGAGTATTGCTACTCCAGCTTTCTTTTGATTTCCACTTGCATGGAATATCTTTTTCCATCCCCTCACTTTCAGTCTGTATGTGTCCCTAGGTCTGAAGTGGGTCTCTTGTAGACAGCATATATATGGGTCTTATTTTTGTATCCATTCAGCCAGTCTGTGTCTTTTGGTGGGAGCATTTATTCCATTTACATTTAAGGTAATTATCGATATACATGTTCCTATTCCCATTTTCTTAATTGTTTTGGGTTTGTTATTGTAGGTCTTTTCCTTCTCTTGTGTTCCTTTCCTAGAGAAGATCCTTTAGCATTTGTTGTAAAGCTGGTTTGGTGGTGCTGAACTCTCTCAGCTTTTGCTTGCCTGTAAAGGTTTTAATTTCTCCATCAAATCTGAATGAGATCCTTGCTGGGTAGAGTAATCTTGGTTGTAGGTTTTTGTCTTTCATCACTTTAAATATGTCCTGCCACTCCCTTCTGGCTTGCAGTGTTTCTGCTGAAAGATCAGCTGTTAACCTTATGGGGATTCCCTTGTGTGTTATTTGTTGTTTTTCCCTTGCTGCTTTTAATATGTTTTCTTTGTATTTAATTTTTGATAGTTTGATTAATATGTGTCTTGGCATGTTTCTCCTTGGATTTATCCTGTATGGGACTCTCTGTGCTTCCTGGACTTGATTAACTATTTCCTTTCCCATATGAGGGAAGTTTTCAACTATAATCTCTTCAAATATTTTCTCGGTCCCTTTCTTTTTCTCTTCTTCTTCTGGGACCCCTATAATTCGAATGTTGTTGTGTTTAATGTTGTCCCAGAGGTCTCTGAGACTGTCCTCAGTTCTTTTCATTCTTTATTCTTTATTCTGCTCTGCAGTAGTTATTTCCACTATTTTATCTTCCAGGTCACTTATCTGTTCTTCTGCCTTAGTTATTCTGCTATTGGTTCCTTCTAGAGTATTTTTAATTTCATTTATTGTGTTGTTCATCATTGCTTGTTTCCTCTTTAATTCTTCTAGGTCCTTGTTAAATGTTTCTTGAATTTTGTCTATTCTATTTCCAAGATTTTGGATCATCTTTACTATCATTATTCTGAATTCTTTTTCAGGTAGACTGCCTATTTCCTCTTCATTTGTTAGGTCTGGTGGGTTTTTATCTTGCTCCTTCATCTGCTGCATGTTTCTCTGTCTTCTTATTTTGCTTATCTTACTGTGTTTGGGGTCTCGTTTTCGCAGGCTGAAGGTTCATAGTTCCCGTTGTTTTTGGTGTCTGTCTCCAGTGGTTAAGGTTGGGTCAGTGGGTTGTGTAGGTTTCCCGGTGGAGGGGACTAGTGCCTGTGTTCTGGTGGATGAGGCTGGATCTTGTCTTTCTGGTGAGCAGGTCCACGTCTGGTGGTGTGTTTTGGGGTGTCTGTGGCCTTATTATGATTTTAGGCAGCCTCTCTGCTACAGGGTGAGGTTGTGTTCCTGTCTTGCTAGTTGTTTGGCATAGGGTGTCCAGCACTGTAGCTTGCTGGTCGTTGAGTGAAGCTGGGTGCTGGTGTTGAGATGGAGATCTCTGGGAAATTTTCACCGTTTGATATTACATGGAGCTGGGAGGTCTCTTGTGGACCAGTGTCCTGAAGTTGGCTCTCCCACCTCAGTGGCACAGCCCTGATGCCTGGCTGGAGCACCAAGAGACTGTCCTCCACACAGCTCAGAATAAAAGGGAGAAAGTATACAAAGAAAGGAAGGAAGGAAGAAAGGAAGACAGAAAGAAAGAGAATAAAATAAAATAAGATAAAATAAAGTTATTAAAATAAGAAATAGTTATAAGAAGAAATTTTTTAAAAGTAAAAAAGAAAGAAAAAAAAACACAAAAATACGGACGGACAGAACCCTAGGGCAAATGGTGAAAGCAAAGCTTTACAGACAAAATCTCACACAGAAGCATACACATACACACTCACAAAAGGAGGAAAAGGGGAAAAAATAATCTATTTTGCTCCCAAAGTCCACCTCCTCAATTTGGGATGATTCGTTGTCTATTCAGGTATTCCACAGCTGCAGGGTACATCAAGTTGATTGTGGAGCTTTAATCCGCTGCTCCTGAGGCTGCTGGGGAAGATTTTGCTTTCTCTTCTTTGTTCTCACAGCTGGCGAGGTTCAGCTTTGGATTTGGCCCCGCCTCTGCGTGTAGGTCGCTGGAGGGAGTCTGTTCTTCGCTCAGTACGGGGTTAAAGGAGCCGCTGATTCGGGGTCTCTGGCTCACTCGGGCTCGAAGGAGGGAGGGGTACGGAGTGCGAGGCGAGACTGTGGCGGCAGAGGCCGGAGTGACGTTGCACCAGCCTGAGGCACACCGTGTGTTCTCCCGGGTAAGTTGTCACTGGATCCCGGGACCCTGGCAGTGGCGGGCTGCACAGGCTCCCAGGAGGGGAGGTGTGGAGAGTGACCTGTGCTCGCACACAGGCTTCTTGGTGGCGGCAGCAGCGGCCTTAGCGTCTCATGCCCGTCTCTGGAGTCCGCACTTTTAGCCGCGGCTCGCGCCCGTCTCTGGAGCTCCTTTAAGCAGCGCTCTTAATCCCCTCTCCTGGCGCACCAGGAAACAAAGAGGGAAGAAAAAGTCTCTTGCCTTTTCGGCAGCTCCAGACTTTTTCCCGGACTCCTTCCCGCCTAGCCCTTCAGGCTGTGTTCACGCCGCCAGCCCCAGTCCTCTCCCTGGGATCCGACAGAAGCCCGAGGCTCAGCTCCCAGCCCCCGCCCGCCCCGGTGGGTGGGCAGACAAGCCTCTCAGGCTGGTGATCAGACAAGCCTCTCGGGCTGGTGAGTGCAGGTCAGCACCAATCCTCTGTGCGGGAATCTCTCCGCTTTGCCCTCCCCACCTCTGTTGCTGCGCTCTCCTCCGTGGCTATGAAGCTTCCCCCCTCCGCCACCCGCAGTCTCTGCCCACGAAGGGACTTCTACTGTGTGGAACCCTTTCCTCCTTCACAGCTCCCTCCCACTGGTGCAGGTCCCGTCCGTATTCTTTTCTTTTATTTTTTTAATTAATTAATTAATTTATTTATTTATTTTTGCGGTACGCGGGCCTCTCACCGCTGCGGCGTCTCCCGTCGCGGAGCACAGGCTCCGGACTCGCAGGCCCAGAGTCCATGGCTCACGGGCCAAGCCGCTCCGCGGCATGCGGGATCCTCCCGGACCGAGGCACGAACCCGCGGCCCCTGCATCAGTAGGCAGACCCTCAACCACTGTGCCACCAGGGAAGCCCCCGTCCCTATTCTTTTGTCTCTGTTTTTTCTTTTGCCCACCCAGGTACGTGGGGGAGTTTCTTGCCTTTTGGGAGGTCTGAGGTCTTCTGCCAGAGTTCAGTAGGTGTTCTATACGAGCTGTTGCAAGTGTAGATGTATTTCTGATGTATCTGTGGGGAGGAGGGTGATCTCTGCGTCCTACTCTTCTGCCATCTTCTCCTGTCTCCTATCTGTTTTTTTTTTTTTTTTTTGGCTCTGACACGCACTTTAATAAGCCCCACCCTCTCTGGCCAGGCCGCCCACTCCTATCTGTTTTTTGATATTAAGTTTTGAGAGTCATCTAGGTTGCTGTATGAAGATATAGTTCATTAATTTTAACTGCTTTAGCAACTTTGTGTGGAACTTCCACTGTGGAAGTGGAATCATTGGGTCATCGGTGTATGTTTCTTTCCCTGTACAAAGTGATGCCGAGTGGTTTTCCAAAGTGATTGTATAAATTTCATTCTGTTGCAATTACAAATGTTGCATAACAAGCTACTCCAGGGTCAGTGCTTAAAACAACGATATTATTTTGCTCATGGTTTTGTAGGTCAAGACTTTGGGAAGAGCTTGGCTGAGTCATTTGTGTCTAATCCGCATCGTATAAACGGAGGCAGCTGGAGCTGGAGGATCCTCTCCTAGGGTGGCTGCTTTCATATATCTATATGTAGATATTCATATATCTACATCGTGGTGTTCTTTGGTCTCTTCCTTCGCATGATATCTCATCCTCCAGGGCCTTTCCATATGGGTTGGGTTCTTACAGAATAGTGGCCTCAGGACAGTCTGACTTCTTAAATGGTAGATCAGGATTCCAAGAACAAATGTTCCAAGAATCTGGAAGTGGCACCTGCCAGTCTCTGAAAGCCTAGACCTAGAAGCTTGTATAATATCATTTCTGCCACATGCCTTTGTCAGAAGAGTCACAGAGCCTGCCCAGAAGCAAAGGGAGGGAACACAGATCCTCCGTACCTTTGGGGACAAGTATATTAAATAGCAATAATCTGTGGACCCCAACTTTAATCTGCTACACATTCCCTGCAGTCAGGTATGAGAGGTCCTGTTGCTATACAGCCTTCTTAACACTTGGTATCGTCAAACTTTAAAGTTGTTGCCAATCTGGTGACTATGAAAAGATAGGAAGAATGTTTTTAAATACCATTTATTGAATATTTCCTGTGTGCTAGGCATTGTGCTAAATGCTTTGTATTTTCCCCCTCATTTTAATCATAACCACCATGTGAAGTAGATACTATTACTTTCAGAAAAGTTATTTAACCTGCTGTAGGTTGCATAGCTAGTAAGTTGCAGAATGTAGATTTGAACAGAGGTTACCTGACTTCCAAGCCCATGCATTTAATTTTTCCTTTCTATCCCTAGATGTGAGCTGAGATGAAGATTTGAGGCAGAGGTTAAACTATGAAGAAAATGTAAAACATTAAGGAATGATGATTCAATAACACATGAAGTAATTAGAAAAAAAATGACAGATTTTAAATTTTATTTTATTTATTTATTTTTGGCTTCGTTGGGTCTTTGTTGTTGTGCGTGGGCTTTCTCTAGTTGCAACGAGAGGGCCCTTCTCTTGTTGCAGAGCACGGGCTCTAGGTGTGTGGGCTTCAGTAGTTGCAGCTCACGGGCTCAGTATTTGCCGCACGCGGTCCTTGGAGTGTGTGGGCTTCAGTAGTTGTGGTGCGTGGGCTCTAGGGTGCGTGGGCTTCAGTACTTGTGGCGTGTGGGCTCAGTAGTTGTGGCTCAGGCTCTAGAGCACAGGCTCAGTAGTTGTGGCGCACAGGCTTTGTTGCTCCACAGCATGTGGGATCTTCCTGGACCAGGGATCAAACCTGTGTCCCCTGCATTGGCAGGCAGATTCTTTAGCACTGCGCCACGAGGGAAGTCCAAATTTTTTTATTCCTCTAACTCGGGAGCACCATTTTTCCCTTTCTCTATCAAGCAAGGAAAAATACTTGACTCCAAAAGTGAAAAGCAAGAAACAGAAAACAAAACAGAACTTTTTAGTGCTCAATAGGAATTAGTATTACAGTTTTCAAAGATGAGCTGGAACTGACCTCATGGTGCACAGAGCATGGCAGAAGAAGCAGATATATTCCTTTCATCTAAATCAAGGCAACACTGCAGCTTTTGTGATTTGACCAGCCCAGAAATGAAGAATGAGAATGCTCTTGCCACAGGAAATTTTGGATCACGCTTTCCTTAGAGCTTAAATTGAATCTCATTGATCAATTTTCTGTTCTTTGCTGTTTCTTTTCCCAGTGAATAAGAACAAAGCTGGTGCCACATGAGTGCATTATTCACCAACCAGATATTTACAATGAAAAATCCACTTTTCCATAGTGTGAGGATTCCCAGGGCAAGAGCCAAAGCCCCACAATGCTATATGGAGACGTCTCATGGTGATGGAGTTTTGTGACCTAACCTCCCCCTCCCCTGACTTCATGACTTCATTCATGGTATGGATTCCCTTACATTTCTTAGATACATTTCAGAAACAACTCATGAATTCAAGTCAAAACTGATTTCCACTTGAAAATTAGTTGCTTAATGCCTGGGATTCTGGAATTCCAAACCATTTGGAATCACTCTTTAGATACACCATTCTTTCCCCAAGCTTCAGTCTCTTTCACTGACTAAATTAATTTCCCCCATGCTTCTCTCCTCAACCTGTTCTTTTCTAGGCACCCCTCTTGATTCACTTTCCCTGCTCTCAGCACCCTTTGAGAAGTCTCAGTATGTTTTTTCCACCTTTATAGCATCTCATCTTAACCAGATTGTTTCATTAAAAATCAGTACTTCAGGTTTCCATACGCATCTATTGCTCTGAATATTGCCCAGAGTATTTTGAGTTTTATCTACAATGTTTACCGAAGTTTAAATATCACCCCAAAGGGATGGAATGTGGGTTATGTGTGGAGTCATTCATCCTTTGTTTCCTTGCCTTCTCTGTCTTCAGGAATTTTGGATTAGTGGTTCCCTAGTCTGGCTTTACCTTCTGCTGCCCTTTTATATGTTGAAAGGACTGAAAAAGTTCTGATCACATGGAAAATCTCCAGCTGCTAGTATCATACCCACCCCCCCCGCCACACACATACACACAAATTATTCACTTAAAATAGCAAAATTAGAAATTCTTTAAGTTTTAGAATCTCATGCAGAATGTTATTTAGGATCTATTAATATATTTGTGGTTTTAAAAATAAAACAGAACTAAAAGGAAAAAAATTTGAGCTTGAGGGTAGCACACTACCCACTTGATTATAGGGGACCCAGTTCTTTCATGGTGATGTTCTCAGCCTTGATAGCTCTCCTCTCCTACATGGTTTAGTAGCCTCCTTATTTCCTAGAAATGGATTTTCAATTGTGTGACCTCTAATGGTGACCATATGACATGGAGTCAAGGGGGAGCTGCAGATGTCTCATGGAGGTGGTGATGCCAACAAAGTGTGAAAATGTGTCTACCTTTTGTGTAAATCAAAGCTAACGGTTCTCTTGAAAAGATGCATCAAGTATTAAGAGCTTTAAACTTAATTTTATTTTAACATGAATAGGAATAGGAGTTTTGGTTCCATTTAGGCTGGGGATGAATGTCTGAGAAGCTTTTCTGGGGACCTAAAAGTAGTATCTCTTATTGCAAACACAAGCAAAATGTGTAAAGGGATATTTTTCTACTTTGAGGAAGAAGTGTTTCCTAGACAGTTTCTAGGATTTCTTCTTGCTCCAATTCTATGATTTTGTGCAGAATGGAGTATTTAGTGTGACATATAGAGTCAGATTTTTGGGAGACTGTTTTTTCATCCTTCTGGCTTCTCCAGCTTATGATGGTTATTAGATACCCCCTCTTTAGACTTTCAGTGATGTTAGAAACAAAACAAAACACAACAGAATGTTCTCTACAGGCCTCATTGGTCTCTACAGTTTGTCACTTGCCTGATTTGGGAGAAAGGTGACTTAATTCAGAGCCAGCCACGTTCAAGATTGGTGGAACTAGATCGTATTGTATAACGTGTTCCAAAGGGGAGTCCCTAAGGGGGGGATGCTGGAACCAGGATGCCTTGAGAGCCCAGACACAGTGCTGAACTCACACGGATGCTCCAGCAGATGGGCTGTTGCTTTTAAGTTTCCTCCTCTAGGCTACTCGGTCTGCCTCTGTCTTCCCCCTGTCCCCCAAAGACTATGAATGATTTAGTTGTCTTTGCTTTTTAAGTGAAGCCCCATTTTATTTAACTACTACATACCATATATTCCTGAATAAAAGACAATTAAGAGCCAAATAAAAGTGTTTTGCCAATTTGAAAATTCTTTATATACCTTTTGTGAATACAGATGAGCTAGTCAAATTAAATAACATTTAATTTATTAACACTGGCACTCATGTCTATTTAAAATAACATATCTAAAATAATAATACAGAAATAGTACTTTTTCCACTCCCAGTGTCCCAAAACAATTTTGTTCAAACTCTTTATATGTATTTTTTTCATGACTTATATTTGAGTGACTTAACACAGCTTTCTAGAGCTCATCATTCTCACTTCTCAGTTGTTTGAAAAAGAGCGCATTTGAATCCCTGTTTAATGTGATCATAAGAACCAACTGTGCCAAGCCACAAGTACTTCTGTATTTGGCTCATACTAGGTAGTTGGTGTTTCATTGTCATGTAGATTATGTATTTGTGATTTCCAGAATGTAACCACTTACTATATAGATTTTTAAAAGTTATTTTTAAAGGCTTGCTGGTTTATTTTTAACTACATTCAGTAGTTACAAATATAAATCTTGACCTATGGGAATAAATGACTAAATTTAGGTTAAATTTCTTTCTTTTTCTTTTTTACTTATTGCACACCAACATCTATAAGTTCCCAAACAAGCATGGACTGAGGTTGTTTTAAGGCTTTGGTGCCTTTCCCACCATGTCCCCAGCACTTTGTAGTTCAAAATAAAATAATTGAGAAAACACCTTGTTATTTGCAAGATTTTTGTAAGGAATCTAAGGTAAGACAACTCCATTTGTGAGGGACAGTCCCAGTGGGAGAAAAGAAAACGTTTGCCTTATAATAGGGCATTTGTAACACGACAAATTTCTGTCCCTAACAAGAGACAGCAGGACTACAATAATTCTATTTTCCTGTTTAAAGTGTTCATTTAATTTGCCTATTATGTAGAAGTACCTGTTAATACAGTTGCTTCTCTTACTTTCTAAGGTAAAGTTGATAAACTAGTGGAATGAAACTTGGAGAAGGTCCCTCTGCTTACTTCCTGTTGTTTCACAGATCATTCAGAAATCCCTTTAGAAAAAGAGACAGGGAAGATTATGTTTGCTGAGTGAACTCTTTTGAACCTAGCACTTTGGACAGAGAAACTGGATCATGTTAAAGCAGTTTTAATTGTTGAAAATATCATGAATAATGAAAGCCCAGTGGTGCACCTGTCAGGTTGCATGAGCCAGTTTTCTATGTGATGTTTTGGAATGACCTTAGGTCATTTCTTGATTCAGTGCTCACCATCATTGTCATCATCATTTCCATCATTACTATCATCCACTGATCACTTATGGTGCCAAGGACTGCACATGTCAATTGACACAAATCCTCTCTTCCAGGCTGAACAGCTACATTCCAGCTTGCCCACGGTAGGAAGATTCGGAGAGGAAAACTGTATGTAAGAACAGTCTTGCACACCTCGGGTTCTTGTTTTCAGCCTCTTGTCAATCTTTGCAATATTACAGCCCACCTGTAATGAAGGTGAAGACACCTGACCTTGTACAAAATGACAAAGTAAGACAGGATTTTCCTGTCCCTTTCACTCTCCTTTCATCTTCCCCTGGGCTGCAGACCTAGCTCTAAGACCTCTCCTCTCTTAACTTTACTCTCTGCCCTCTTACTCTTGTTTTATTTTAGGATTCTGCTGCTTCTGTTAAGGCTAATCTCAGTCAATTGCTTTGTCATGGAAAGGATTTAAACTTGCAATTTTAAAGATTTAACTCTGAAGCTTGAGTTTTCCCCTGAAGAATTGTGTTATCTTGAGTAAATTGCTTAAATGTTCTCAGCCTCAATTTTCTTATCTATGTTAAAAGTGGTTTCATGTGAATTAAGAGATAATGTATATTGCTGAGGTTGAGGTGTGATTATGGTTCCAGGTATCATTTTCATTATAATGTGGCATTTAATCTGAAGGAGTGTCCAATGATGGGAGTTTGAGCTACAGAAACCTTGTGAGGGGGACAGAGTGTGTGTTCAGGGATGGGGCTGGGTACAGGACCACCAGCACCCCTAGAAGGAATTATGGTTGCGAGGTGTTTGTGGCCTATCTAGACCTGCCCTGTCTTCTTAATTCTCAGATTAGAACCATAGGCCCTTAAAGCTCAGACTTTAGAGATCTCCTAGGTGCAGATGAAGGAAATGAGGCTTGGGGAAGTGAATGGTCTTGCCCAAGATGACATAGTTCACTAGCATCAGAGCTGGGGTGAGAGCCAGATGTCATCTCTCCCAGTAGTGGAATTGACAATTAAAGACCAGGCTTGCAAGTATCCATGTTTAGTCTGAAGGAGGCTTGTTAAATTCCATTTCCTCCTAACAGTTCCTGATGGAAGCTTTTAGATACCCAATGCTTGCTTTTTTTGTGAATCCTCTGGATGAAATGATTTCACAAGAGCTTTGAAAAGGCAGTCCGCTGACCCCTACACTCCTCACCAAAGGCTAGTTAGGACTGCCCCAGGATGGAGATGGTATCTCTTGGACCCCAGGGGCCCTGCCTGAGGTCCTTCCAGATATTCAAGGAAGTGTGAATCCAGTGGGTATACGAAGTTGTATACTGGACTTTCATAGGAAGACTCCTGTATGAAATTCTTAACATTTTTAGATGGAATGTTTTAAGCATGCAGTAAAGCATTAAAAAGTAGTAATGAATAAACACTGTTAACTCATTACAGCTTCTCGTCTTTATTGTTTTGCCATATCTGTTTCACATCACTTTTGAAAGAAAAACAAAAGTAGTAGAAGCACCCTGAGTATTCCTTACCTTTCCTTCTTCCCTTGAGGAAACCACTACTCTGAATTTGGCATTCATCGTTTCTGTTTTGCATATTTTATACTTCACATATGTGTCCATAAACATATGTATTTATCCATAAACAGTATACAGTTGTCCCTCGGTATCCATGAGGGATTGGCTCTAGGACCACACCCCCTGCCCTGCCCAGATACCAAAATCCAAGGATACTCAAGTCATATAAAATGGTGTAGTATTCATATTTGCATATAGCCTATGGCATATCCTCCTATGTACTTTAAATCATCTCTAGATTACTTATAATACCTAATACAATGTAAATGCTATGTAAATAGTTGCCAGTTTAAAGCAAATTCAAGTTTTGTTTTGGAACTTTCTGGAATTTTTTTTGAATATTTTTGAGCTGTGGTGGGTTGAGTCCATGGATGCAGAACCCCAGGATACAGAGGGACGACTGTATAGCTAAATTTTGCATGTTTTTAAACTTTCTATAAATAACATTAGACTGTATGATTCCTATACTCTGCTTAGTTTGTTCAACATTATGTTTTGGGGATCTATCCATGTTGAAACATGTTTTCCATAATATTTTAACTGCTATGATTTACATTGTATGGATCTGCCACCACTCCTTTATCCATCTTTTTGTTGCTTTCCTGTCTCACTATCTTCACACTGTACTTCCCTAAATCATTGTTTCATTTTGTGACTCCTGAAGAGTTAGGCAGTAAACCACACCTCACTATTTTAACAGGAGAATGTAGGTCACAACACAGAATCTAAAGGTGAGCATGAAGGGTTTTGAATAATTATAATGTGGGATTCTATTCTGGATATTATGAGGACCACCTCCAAGCTTTGTGAAAGATACTTTGTTTTTGTAATGCTAGGTTTCCTTTTTTCCTAAAGCATATTTAAAGTAGACCTCTTGGTGACTTTAAGGTTGTATTTTTATTTATTTATTATTTTTTTTGCGGTACGCGTGCCTCTCACTGTTGTGGCCTCTCCCGTTGCGGAGCACAGTCTCCGGACGCGCAGGCTCAGCGGCCATGGCTCACGGGCCCAGCCGCTCCGCGGCATGTGGGATCTTCCCGGACCGGGGCACGAACCCATGTCCCCTGCATCGGCAGGCGGACCCTCAACCACTGCGCCACCAGGGAAGCCCTAAGGTTGTATTTTTAATGAACTTATTTTTTCTTTTTTTCTTAAACAAACTGTTTCTTCCCCTTGTTCTTGTTTTCTTCTTTCCTCTTGTGAAGGGGGCCCAGTTGGACCTGAATTGTTGCCCAGGAACTTTGGGCTGATTCATCCTCTATTTACCACATATTCTGGAAAAATCAGTTAAAAGGAGGAGAGGGGGGAGGGCTGTAGGAGTGTAGTTTGCTTGTTTCAGGAAGGAATGTCAGGAAAGACTATTTCCTCTCCCCAGGGCCCCCAGCAAAGGACCTTCCAACTTCTCCTTAACCCGGGTGCCTTGCTCTGTGTGCCCTCCCTGGGCACAGGTTCATTCAGTATGGCTTTATCTCCATGAGATCCCCTTCGGTCCCTCCTTTCTCTCTTTTCCTGGATCCATAAACCCCACTGAAGTTATCCCATCTGGTTACAGCACATCTGAGATTTCTGTTTAACTCTATTTAGTGAGGCTGGGATTGTGTGTCCCAGTGCTCTTTGGGGAAAGCTATTTCCAGGAAGGCAGAGGGCCAATGTTGGGGGGTGGGTAAAGCAGACAGCACAGCTGCAGGGGACGGTTGTAAAAAAAGATTAAACCCGCCTCACAGCTGAGTGTATTTTACCAATGTAAATGTTGATCTCCTTTTTTTAAACCCTCAAGGGACCCCAAGAGAGGAGGAGAGGGATGTGTCTCTGGAAACTTTACTAGGCAAAAAATGGTATTACAGTTGGAAATGCAGCTGACCCAAAGCAAGAAACTTCAAGAGCTGGGAGAAGGTCACAGAAAGGTCAAGAGGAAGGAAGGTGGGGGATGAAGGGGCTCAGATGGAATATTTCAGGCACTGTAAGCTTTTAAATAAATATTCCCAACCCTGCCCTTGGCTTATCAAGTCCTCCTAACCTTTTGAAGTTTACTAATCTTGCCACCCTCAAACTTGCTGTGTTCCAGCTGATAATGACTGACTCTGGTTTGAACTGTCATGTTGTCCCAGAAAGGAAGGCAAATCAATGCTGGGAGGCTCCTTATCAGGAGAGCAGTATCTATCTGTGAGGGCCCTGAGGCCTGCTGAGAAAGTCCAAGTAAAGGTAAGTGCACTCCTGACCTCCCGATCAGATCACCACCCTCTGTTCTTCCAGCGTGGTACTTAAGGACTGGGACGTACAGGTGGCCCCCTGGCTGGGGTCTTATGCCTTCTCCTATAATTTCTCAGTTTCTCTTTCTGGTGTAAGCTGATGACTTAATTTACCATGTTTTGTCCAAATGCTCCTCACTTAATTGCCGAATTGTCAAAACCGAAACAACAAGATCCAGGTGTGATGAGCTGGTGGTGTAGAAACGGTCAGAGGATTGAAAATATTTGAGAATCATCATTTTCAAGTGTTTCCTGCTGCCATAGTCTATTTCAGGACACAATGAATGATATTTACGAAGGGTTCACATTTTCTGACCACTTACCATGTGACCCACACTTTGTTAAGCCCTCTATATGTATTCTCATTTTATTTTTCCAACAACGTTATGAATAAGTCCTGTTTTACAGAGCAATTCAGTACTTTCTCCAAGGTCACAGAGTTGGTATGTGGAAAACCCAAGTTTTTTTTTTTTTTTTTTTTTTGCGGTACGCGGGCCTCTCACTGTCATGGCCTCTCCCGTTGCGGAGCACAGGCTCCGGACGCGCAGGCTTAGTGGCCATGGCTCACGGGCTTAGCCGCTCCGCGGCATGTGGGATCTTCCCGGACAGGGCCACGAACCCGTGTCCCCTGCATCGGCAGGCAGACTCTCAACCACTGCGCCACCAGGGAAGCCCCATTCATTCAATATTTATTAGGTATCTAGTATGTGCCAAACCCTGTGCTAAATTCTGGGGAGACAGTGGTAAGCAATAGCAGATGTGTGCATGGGCCCATGGAGCTGAGGTCTAGTGTAATCAAATAATTACAAAATTGTGAAATTTCCCTTCAGATAAATGAAGGGCAGGAGAGGGGTACTGGGTATGAGTGTTTATGATATGAGGTTGTGACTTGTCGGAGAGGTCGGGGAAGTCTTCCTAGGACCTGATGCAGGAGATATGTATGCATGAGGACATCCCATGACTGTTTGGGGATGCTGTCTTCTGCTGCTCAGCAGAGGAGTGCTCTTTGGGAAATTCCTTGGATTATGCCTTTTACTTGGGATCAGTCTCTTTGGTCTAGAGAAAAAGATGCTCAAGGTTTTGGGAAGTCCAGTCCCATTTAGAAAGTCAGCCAAGCATTTCATACACTCAAGCACACCTTAACACAGAATGTCCAGGAAACAGGAGGCTCTTACTTGTTCAGCCTAAAAACGGACCTGAATATCTCTTGTCTGTGGAGTGTGGTTCTAACAGGGACTCATACAGTTTATCTTGCCTATATCCTGAACAGGAAGCCAATCTCTAGAGTTAACTAGTATTTATTTATTTAGGCTTTGTGAAGATGTATCCAGTGAAGTTGCTTCCACAAAGAACAGCAATCGTAGAATCCTGGAATGTTAACAGAGGAAGGATGTTAATGAATTTTACTGGAGAAGGATTGTGTTTGGTTCTAGCTCCCTGTTTAGCCAGTGAGAGAAGTGAAGTCCAGTGGTCAGATTTTCACAGCCATGCTCACTGCTTCACTCATTATCCTGGTGTGGTGGACGCTGTGGTGACCTAACCAGACAAAACTCCTGTCCTCATTGAGGTACATGTTAGTGGGTCTCCCAAATTTCCCTGTCCCTGCTTAGTTCTCTTTCATGACATATTCACTTTCCAGACCCCAGTCCTCATTGGAAATGAATTCTCCTTGAGGCAAGAAGTAATTATTTTGACCAGTGATGCTCCTGAAATTTGGAACTCAGATTTATAATGATCTTCTCACATTGACAGTGTGAGAATCTTCTCTATAGTAAAATGAGGAAGACATTTTCCCTAATTAAGATACAATTGTTCTCTTGAGAAATCAAACATAACCATCCCATGGCAAAGCCATATTCTTTTTTTGACTCCTGGCATTGGCTAGTGTGGGCTTTAGCTGCAGATTGTTGGGAAAATATAGATTTTTAAATTGCTGTTGTTTATTGTTCTTAGAGTAATAGTAATAAACTCCATAAAAGGTTGAAAAAAAATCATCTATTTTTCATTAACGTCATCTAGGCCTAATATCTTCCTTTCATATAGAAATTTCATTTTTAAATTTCTGTATTAAGTGCACAATTAGGTACTAAGAGTTTTTTTTCTGTCATCAATGTCTGTTCCTGCAAAGTATCTACTTCCTGAGTGATTGTCCCGTTTTAAATTAACTGACTTTTTTCAATGGATGACTTTCCTAGTAGGGCCACATACATTTTTATAGCTGATGAGCCTTTATTGTTGGAACTAGATTTCTGGATATCCCAAACCAATGTCATGTAAGCCTAATAATAATAATAATAACGTATACATATGTAGTGCTTGCTATGGGTTAGGAACTGTTCCAACTGCTTTCATAGAACTCATTTTAATTTTCACAGTAATCCTTGGAAAAGTATGCTATTACTTTTTCCATTATACAGATGAGACTGATAGAAGATTAAGTACCGGCATGTCAACACATCACCTTGAGTTCTACAAGAACTCTATACTTCCTCATTTCATTCCCATATCTTCACTAAACAGGGTGAACCCCTCTCCAAGTCAGTTGTTTGTGATGCAACGCACATTGATTTTTTTCAATCTCTTCAAGTCAGAGCTGGTAATGACTTTGGCCACCAACTGGTTTGAGTGCCTTCCCCATGTGACTCTTCACCAAACTTTCCGGGGAAATCAAACGCTTCAGGTGAAAGCCCCAGAAGACTTTTCACCCAGCTTCAGTTGCCTTTTATCTAAATCTCTCTAATGGTATGCTCCTAATGAACTGAATTTTGCCATTGAGAGTCTGGTTTTGTTTTGCTTTGTATTGTTGTGTTGACCCTAAGGGAGGTAACACATCACAATACCCCTCGCCCCCTTCAAGGCTGCAGACTGTGCCACATTTTATCTGGCTAGGCTGCTGGCTTTTGGCAAGGATTGATGGATGTATGGCATTCCGAGGTCAAAAGTTCTACACCCTGGCTGCTCAAAGTGTGGCCCACAGTATCAGCACCATCTGGAAGCTTGTTAGGCCCTGCCCCAGACCTACTGAACTAGAATCTGCATATAACAGGTTTCCCATTAAAGTCTGAGAAGTACTGGTCTATTCTGAATCCAGAGAATTGGGTTGGTTGGGTTAATTTTAGGATCTTACCCTTTTTCACTTCTGTTTCTCTCCTGTATCCCCATCCCCGTGTCCAGGACAGATCCTCCCTTTGGTAATTTCTCTCATTAATATGCTTGTCTCTGAGTCTTAAAAGTGAAAATGAATGCTTCCCTTCGGATTTTACACCTGTTCCTATTTCGTGAAGTGTAATGTCTCCAGACAGCTTATATTAAAAAAAATTCTGAAATGCTATGTCTGTTTCACAGTGTGACATTATTTCTCTGAAGTTTTCAAGAAATGTTTTCCTTGTTTTCCCATGCTTCATATTGGTTGAAAAGAACTGTTTTCTTTTCATAAGCCAACTACGATACATCTGCTTTTGATGTGAGATTAGAACCAATATTGCTGAGCCCAATTATTTTGCTTTGAAGTCCTGTAATTGCAGTTTGATTTTGACTAGATGTATTTCTTATCTAAACAAACCAACAGTTAATACTTCACTGGGAATGTTCTACTGTTGTGATATGTTTGGAGTAGCACTTTACTTATCACACTGCTTATTTATTTTTCAAGTGGAAAAAATGTATTACATCTTTAGCCATATTTTAAAGTTCCCAGCGTTTAAGTGAGAGCTCTCAGGTTTTGGTTTTAGATTGACTTAATCTTAAAAAGAAAATTGTAGCACTTAAGTGAAATGGACCAGGCAAAGGCACATAGCAAATTGGCATAATCTGGGTGGTGGGCTGAAAGATTTTAGGATGTAGAAAAAAACCTAGCTGCAGATAAGACTTTTGAAGAAAAGGAAAAAAATTCAAAATGCCTTTTGGAATGCTGCTATGATCCTCAATGCAGGCATTTATTAGGCACCTACAGAGTACACAGTCCCGGGTTGCTACAGCTCTGGAGAACATATGTCCTAGATTTTCTGGAGCAGTCTTAATTTCATTTTTTTCATGACTAGACCATGTGTCTCAAGTTTTGATCCAGCGGATATGTTCACAGCAGGAGCAGCAGAGAGCAGAAGGTGAAAGAGTCGACTTTCAGTGAGGAGTCATGACGTCTGTGTTTCCTTCTCAGATGAGCCCTTATTCCACCTGGGAAGTATAGGAAATGGTTCAGAAAGCACACCAGGCTCAGAAAAATTTATGCACATGGACAGATTTTTTGGTACTCTGTGCCCACCGCCCCCGGCCTTTATCCCACCCCACTTCAGAAGAATTTAGTTATCTGCAAAGCTCAAGTATAGGCCAAATTAAACCTCCACTTGCGTTGGACCTTAGAGATTTTTGCAAACAAATTGTGCAGTCAGTGAATCAGGCATCAGGCAATAAAGTACACACAATACAATTTTTGGTACTTTATGTACAAGATTAACAGTTCAAATTTGCCTGATTTTATAGCCAATTTAGATTAGCTAGAACAAGGAATCTAAAGATAGTATAGTTAATCAAAATTTTAAGAAAATTTCAAACATCTTTTTAAACAAAGTCCTTTCAACTTTTTTCCACATCAGAACCCTCCTAATACTCCTCACTTCTTTAAAAACGAAAACAAACCTATACTTGGTTACAAACAGCAGTAATGCCCACTTTGAATTTATTTTTACATTTATTTCTCCTCTGTAGTCTTTGGTGGAGATGCTGGTGTGTGGAATGATAGAGGGATTTACTTGCTGGTTTTATTCATTTAAAAAGTTTTTCTTTTTAAAAAATTTTTATTGGAGTACAGTTGATTTACAATGTTGTGTTAGTTTCAGGTGTACAGCAAAGTGTACTCACTGGTTTTAGAGGCAAGAATCTGAGAGTGTGGAGGTTAACTGGGTCTTTTCTCCCCTTTTCCAGACGTTTTGCATTTAAAGGGAATACTGCGGAACAGGGATGTGCCCAGCCCAATCTCTGCTGCCTTGATATGTTGAAAACAGAGGCTAGGAACGTCCAGTGTAGATACCATGTCCTCACTTTCATTTGAAGTGATTATAGTTCTCTCCTTTGCAAAGTTATTTGCCTTGTATCTTTCCTCCACAGACTTGGAGGTACGCTGCCCACTCCATCTCAGAAGGAAACGTGGACTCCGTCAGAGTGTGGTGGAGCAAAGGAGGTGCACTAAGGACCCAGACATCTGGGTCTGGATGGGGGCTTCACCGCTTTCTACCTCCGTGCGTTTTGGTAAGTCACTTACTCTCTGACCTCCAGTTTCCTCATTGTAAAATGTGCACAACAATATAGATTCCACAGGCTCATTGTATTAAATGAGAGAACACATACCAACGTACTTAGGCAGCTACAAAGAAAGTCCTCAAAGGTTATCTTTTCCCTGGTGAATGCATCTAGGATTGCTAGATGCCATGCTCTGGTACCCTCAGCTGTGGCGCATCCCAGGAGACGCCTCTGCATGGAAAAGCCTGAAAATCAATCACTCATTCCTTGGCTCATTCATTCAGCATGCATTATGTGTCAGGCATTTGGAATATAAAAACAACTCGGACACAGTCTACTCCTGAGGGACTCTTCGTGGGCTGCTCACAGCGTTAAACCAAAAAACCCTCTTTTACAAAGATTTCTTACATGGTCTCAGATTTCTGCCTTGCCACCTGAATCAGCTGCTTGTTTTCATTTCAAGTTGATTGATTGGCATACGGAACTGACCAGCAGAGCATTAAAAAAAAACTGTTGATTTCTCTTTATCTAAATTAAATTTGTATCGTTTATCACTGTTTATCATCTTCAAAGAGCATTATTGCTTTTGGGAATTTAAATCTGTACATTCCAGGGAAAGATACAAACATACTCTCCTCTGTCTAATGCTTACTGATGCCTCCTGTAGTATTTAGAGCTGGTATTGCAGTGATTAATACGGCCTGGCCCATGGTAGGACTCAATATTAACTTGAGTGAAGCATAGTTCTCAGAGGATAGATAATACAGCATTTACTGTTCTGCTGCCCTGTAAATTAAGATTTGAATGAAAAAACCCAAGAGCAGTATCATGTGTGGCCTCTGGGTGAACCGAATTGTTTTTCTAAATAGACACCTCCCAGAGTGAGTGTTGGGGGCGTATGAAACAGGGCTGAAAAGCGTAGGCTTTGGAGTCAGACACACAAGGTAAACACTCTCAGCTGGGCCACTCATGCTAGTGAACAACTCATCAACTATTGATGACTTTGGGCAGGTCTCTTGATCTCTCTGAGCTTCTGTTTCCTCCTGTGTAAACTGAGCATCCCAACAGTACATAGCTCTCTGACTTGCGGTGAGGATTAAGTGGGATATTGCGTGTAAGAGGCCTGGCCCATGGGAGCAGCCACTGAGGGGTGGCTGTTCTCATCAAGTCAGGTGTGGGGACCCAGGAGGTTGGAATTTTGGATGAATGGCTTTGCCTTTGGAGATTAACACTCCCATTATCATCACATAAATCAAATGGACAGTCTTTGAGGGTTTACAGCCTTTCCATCTTCCTAGGAGGCACTGCTTCCTCCAGATGTAGTTCTTAATCCAAAGGCCACCTGGAGGGGTTCCCAAGGCGTCATCTATTAACAGGCTTCAGGCTGTATATACCCAGGAGGGAGGATGCAGCCATTCCTTGATGATGGGGGCCACAGGTCTGGGGCTGCTGCAGGTCCCTGCCTCCACTCCACACTTTATTAGCTTTAGTTCAGGGATGAGGGCACTCAGGCCTGCAGATGGGAGCTGTTTCATCTTAGCTGGGTCAGAGGTTAATGGAGATAAGTAGTGTCTTCTTACCAGGAGGCCTCAGGAAAGCCCAGTTTGTTGTTGGAGCTGAATCAGGATCTCAGAGATTGAACAGATTGACATTCTCCTACCTTGTGGAGAGGGAGTGAGGCCCTATGAGAGAAAGCTGCAGCGAGCCAGGCAGGAGGGCAGGGTGGCTAGAGGTCCGTATCAGTCATCAAATGATTCAGGGAGAAAGAGGATAATTGCCAACCGATCAATCCAAAGTCTGGGATCAGTGCACTTCAATGTCCTATTGGGAGCCCCTGCATAACCCCACTTTGACATAAGGGCAGGCCCTGCTGCTGCCTCCCGAGCCCTGGGGCCAGAGCAGGGCTCTTGGTACAGACTGCACTGCGGTAGCTCGGGGCCTGGCTGCCCCTGTGACCCACGGGAATGGCAGCCTGAGGTCTGATCCAGTCCTTCCGGTCGGGGCCTGTGTGGACAAGGGCAGTGTGTCTGGGAAGTGGATGGGGTTTAGACCTGGGACTTCTTTCCTGAGGTGAAGCCATCTTAATAAGTCAATCCAGATTACTAAAGAGGGGGAAAGTGTTTATATAATTAGGAATGTTTCTAAACACCCAGAAGCCATTTCTCTTCTGAAAGGCCTTCCCTGGTCACCCACATAAAAATATTCTTCCTCTGTATTTCTAAAGCACTTGGTGTAATTTCCTCTCTGTGCATTAATCATTGGCTACCCTGTATGCCAAACATGCTCTCTTCTTTTGCTTAACGTCCTAAAAGGGACTGAAGCAGCATTCCTCCCTCCCTTTCTCTTTCCTTCCTGCCTTCCATTACAATACATATTGGGCATCTGTGTGCCAGGTACTTCAACAACTGTGAACAAAACAGGCATAGCCCCTGCCCTGTGGAGCTGATGTTCTAGAGGGCATGCTCACTCACCTCTCCCCTGGGCCATATACTCTGGGAAGCAGAGCCACATCCTACTTCTTGTATCCCTTATAGCAGCTTGTGCCTTGTTAGCAGAGGGGGCTAAAATGCTTGTTGAATGAATATAGGCCTCTGGGCATATATGCAGCGGTTGCGGATTCAGAAGCTCCTGGGACCAGTAAATGAGTGAACTGGGCTGAGTGTCTGGGAAACACTAGAGAGTGGTGGTGACTTTGGCAAACGGGAGAATGTGGGCAGTGGTCAGCAGCCGTTACTGTCACTTTAGCTGCACGTGGCCACCTGAGTCCTGTCTTGCCGAATCTTCTATTTTCTTAAGAGAAGCTGGAAATTAGAATTTTAATGTGAAATCTCATTTTTAAATGTTGAAATTTAGTTCACTTAAAAGACCCAGGGAAGTACATCTGTGGGCCAGATGAAGGGCACAGCTGTCATTTAGAGTGTTCTTACTTGTCGGGATTTACTGCTTTGTGGTGTTCGTGAAGAGATGGGATACCATCTCTCAGCCCAGCACACTAGAAATCTGTGCTAACTCACAGATTCCTCCTTCTTCCATCCCCTCGAGTCCAGCAGTCACCTCTTGGCCCCTGTCTGTTGCAGAGACATGCTTATCACCTGCCCGTCCTTTCAGCTCCTCCCACACTCTCCAGCAAACGCTCGTATACAGCAGCACAGCAGCGGGGCAAAGGAAACCTTTAGGAGGAGGTAAAGCATGACCTTGACAAGCCTCTGGGATGTCAGCATCGCACTGGGGTTATTGCCTCCGTTTAGAAGAGAGTCAGACCTGGTTGTGAATCTCAGCACCACCGGCTATTGGATGTATTACTTCACATCTCTGGGCCTCAGGTTCTTGATCTGTAAAATGATCATAATAGCTGCCTTGCAGGGTGGTGATAAGAATTAACTTATACATTAAGACTCTAAATTATATATCAAAAGATTAAAACATATAATTTCCTTATTTGGTGTTCAAGGAAGGGCTGGAGGACTACTTAGCCCTTCAAGGGTCATGACCTAGACAGGCCTGGTCTGGATTTGTCTTGGGGTTTGAGTGAAAGTAGTGGGGTGGTGGTGATTAAGGACATAGTGAGGGGATTTGTGGGGAGCAAAACTTGGAGATACACTGCAGCTCACTCACCATTTGGGCTATGTTCATGCCTATGATGGCCTCGAGTGTTATCAGTAGTTTTATTTTTAATCTGTGATCAGAACACTGCTGAAGCCATGGAGGTAAAACAATGATGTTCTTTCCATCTCTTTCATTGGTCGTTGCTGGCTTTCTCTGTGTTTCAGATAAGGTGCATAGTTCATGCAGGATGACAAAGAGGTGGCTGGCGTTTGAGAGTGGTGTGTGGTGGGAACGTCGGAGAGGTCTCCTTCATGTACTCCTTGAGGGCACATTGGAAAGCAAGGAGAATGTTAAAAACTTTGTCTAGGTTGTGGAGCTAGAATGCAGTATATGGGAGACCCCCCAGGTGGATAATATTTCAGTACGTTAGAGTTGTCCTGGTGGTGTGTGTGTGTGTGTGTGTGTGTGTGTGTGTGTGTGTGTACACACATTCTGCTTTTCTGAGGATGCTGATGGACCAAGATACATCTGAGAAAATAGTACGCCAGGATGAGTAAGGGAATAGGCCCTTGGTTTCACAGGTATTTCTCTAAAGCCTGCTGTATTATCGCTACTGGCTCTTCAATCTCAGCCTGAGAGGGAAACCTCCGAGAGCTTATGAAAATGAGGATGTACTCTGCTGGCTTTTAACATGGATACCAAATAAACAGCGTAGGTGAAAAATGGTGTCTCCCAGACCAATGGTGGGTAATCCCTCTGTCAGCATTGGGACCTACAGTCAGACAGAAAGCTCTACTGCTTTCTGTGATTCTCCATGAAGACCACTCAACCTATCTGTGTGTCAGTTTCCCAGTCAGTTACCTGGAGCTGATACTACCTACAGGCTATGACAAGCAGTGCATAGAACTGGATGGAAAGTACTTTCTATGTGATCACCCTTCTTGGGAAGACGTGGACACTTTGTGTACGTGTGTCTTTAAAGTCAGGGCTGATCTCAGGAAGGCACAGAGAAGTATAAGAGTGCTACTTTGATAAACTGAAGAAAATAATTCCATTTTCATCCCACGCCCCACCCCTGTACACTCCCTCAAAGAAGCCTAGAAATAACATTTCTGGAGCCAGGGACTGAGAGGGATGGAAAGTGCGCATGGAGAATGGGATCTAAATCCAATCAGCTGCAGAGAAGATGACCAGCTGGGGAGCCTTCTGGGGCTTCTATGGGGGGCATTTCCACCCCGTTTACTGATCGCTCTCCCCCGGGAGTCCCCATGGCTGCTGTGAACTGGGGGTGGGGCAGGTGAGGGGGTGGAGATGAAGACATTGGGCTGTGAGCCTCCGGGCACTCCTGGTGACTTCCTCCTATAAATCAGCCACAGACAGCTGCGTCCACTTGCTCTGCCCTAGGAGAGACTGATAGACCCTGTTGCTAGGCAGCAACACAGGGCTCCACAAACATCGTGGGATCAGAGGGCAGGGGGCTCAGCCCAGGCACTAGCCAAACAGGACCGCACCACCACCATCCGTTTGTTTATTTTCGCAGTGGCATTGCCTGTCTGTACCACAGGAAGGAGGAAGACCCCCCCAGGCCCCTCTGCCCTGCGTATGTAGACCACTTACTGCTCAGCCCCGCAAAGGCCACGACGGCAGTGAGGCCCACTGACCTGCTGGCTAATTTATTTATTTTAGTTGCACATAGCCTGCCTGCTAGGTCTAAGTTTGAAGCTGGAGGGGAAGCCCATGCAGTCTCATACAGAATATTCAGCTCTTGGATTCTATTTGGTCTGCCTAATATCTGATTAAACAAGAAAGGGGAACCTTGTGCTGACGTATTCATACCCCCTCACTCCCCATGCACCCTGCTGTCCTCCAGCTCTCATACTTCCATCCAGGGTCTTCACTTTGCAATCAGCATCCGATCCACCAAACATGATAAACAGGCCATGGCAGCTGTGAGGCTGAGCTCTCCTTGCTTTGATTTGCATTGATCTCTCCTAAAATAAAAGCACTTTTCCAACGTTTTGTTATTAAAATTTCAAAACGTGTATTAAAATAGAAAGATTTTCACAGTGAACGTTGGTAAACCACACCCATGTTCTATCATTAACATATTTCTATACTATACATCTGTCAGTCCATCAATCCATCTTATTTTTGACACATTTCAAAGTAAATTGCAGACATCTGTACACTTCCTCCTAATTCATTATGTATATTAGTAACTAGAGTTCAATGTTCATTTGTAGTTTTTCTCTTAATATAAACCTTACAATGAAATGCACGTGTTTATGTTTGTTGAATTGACAAATGCATGCATTTGTGTAACCCAAACCCCTATCAAATTATAAAACATTGTTGTCACCCAGAAAGTTCCTTCATGTCCCTGCCTAGTCAATACCTCTACTCCCTCAGAAGCAGCTACTGTTCTGATTATTTCTCACCTTATGTTAGGTTTGCCTGTTCTAGAACTTTGTATATATATACAAACACTGTGTTCTCTTGGTGTAAGTTCTCTTTCATCATCATCATGTTTTTGAAGTTCTTCCATGTTGTCATCTGTATCAGTAGTTTGTTCTTTCTTATTGCTGAGTAGGTTTACATTGTATGGATGTTCCAGTGTGTTCATCCCTTCTCCCGTTTTGGGGCCTGGGCTGTTTCCAGTTGTTGGCTGGTATTTTTAAAAGTTGCTATGAATATTCAAGTCATGTTGTGGACATATGTTTCATTTCCATTGTATAAATATCTAGAATTGTGTAGATTTGATTTTATAAGAAACTGCCAGACTTTTTTCCAAAGAGATTTTAACATTTTACGTTCCACCAACAACATATGAGAGTTCTGGTTGCTCCACATACTTGTCAACATTTGGTGTTGTCAGTCTTAATTTTAGCCATTCTAGTGAATGTATAGTAGTGTCTCATTATGAGACTTGATTGATCAGTATCCCTGATCAATCAAGGGATCAGCCTGGTTTTCAACTTTAATTTTCATTTTCTAGAAGTAGGTTTTCTAGAAGTAGGTTGGAGAATGTAGGTACTTACCTTAAGTGATCCTGAGTTAAATATATACTTTTTCAAACTGTTATTATCACTGTCTATTAATACTCATTTGGTATGAGAATTTCCATTATAACACTTCTTTGTTTTTTGGAAGGAGGTGTATCTTAGGAAGAGAGGGTAAGGGCTGCATTTTTAGGAATAGGGTTTGATATAGAATCTTGGGGATGTGGGCTTTGAATGAATGAAGTCAGCAAGCATAGAAGTTTTTAGGAATGTTTGCGCCACATGTTTTGTGGCATCACTTGGAGTGTCATTTACTTAGCTTTTGTAGCTCTTCCTTCTTTCTTGGTCTGAATTATTCAGAATGGTACTCTACCTGTCCTTGCAGACTTCTTTGGCTTTTCTAGCAGCCTGCCCTGGTTTCTGCCCTGTTTTTCTTGATGCTGCAGCTCAGCTACCCTTTAGATAGGCCCTTTTCTTACTCTGTCTGTAGTCTCTATGCTTCAGATCCCAGGCTCTTGGCTTCAACTCTCACATGCAGGAATTCCTTGCTTTATTGTGCTTCACAGATACCATTTTGTGGTGGTTGTTGTTTTACAAATTGAAGGTTTGAAAAAAAAAAAAGTTTTACAAGTTGAAGGCATCGGGCAAGTCTATTGCTATCATTTTTTCCAACAGCATTTGCTTACTTTGTGTCACATTTTGGTAATTCTTGCAATATTTCAAAATATTTTTCATTATTATATTTGTTATGGTGATCTGTGATCAGTGATCTTTGATGTTACTACTCTGACTCTCTGAAGGCTCAGATGATGGTTAGCATATATCAGCAATGAAGATGAGGAAAATGAGAGTTAAGCAATTCACGTATGGTCACATAGATGGTACGTTGTGGAACTGATATTCAAACCCAGGCAGTCTGACACCAGAATCCAAGCTTTTCATTTCTATATCGTTCCTTAGTAATACGATGACCTCTACCTGTTTTCTGAGCATCAGATCTGACACTTCCTATCTCCCCTATTGCCTCACTCTGTGTTTCAGCCACACTGACAGACTTCCTGTAACTTGAAGCAAGCCAAGTTCTTTCATTCCTTTTTGACTTGGCAAATGCTACTACATCTGCCTACGACAGTTGCTCTGCTCACCACATTTTCCATCAGTTGAACTCATCTATCCGTAATGGGTCCAAACGTCACTGCCCCTGTGGAGCCAGCAAACAAGTGCTGTCACTTGCTCCAACTTCCATGTTTCTGTAGCACTTGTGTTTTAGGGTTGTTTTGGTGTTTTAGCCAATGAGTTACTTGAGACGGGACAGGACCTTGCTTTACTAATCTTGTCCTGCAAAAGTTAGCCTGGGATCTCTTAGGTGAGGTTCCCTGGGAAACAGACACTGAGAACAGCACCTGGGAGGGAGGGAGGAAGGGGAGCAGATTGAACAGAGGAGAAGTGAGCTTAGTATAGTTACTTCAGGAGCCTTAGCTTGTCCGTGAGGAGCTCTGGACATGGGCTTGTCCTGTGGATTTGTTTCTCACTGACACGGAGTCAGGCCTTTTTCCCCTGTGTCTACCAATCATTAGACGTGGGCTGCCCTGGGAAGGGGCATGACCTTAGGTGGTGCCTAGAGCAATTTTGGGAGAGGAATTTTGCTATGAGCGTGCAGCACCCGAAATACTTTGGGCAGTTCAGGGAATGAGCCCCTTGGTTCTGAAGGGGAACTGGCTAGCACACCACCACATGCACTACACTTAGTGAATGTGTGAAAAGAATGAACATGTGAAGGGAGTCTGTTTAAGCAACTAGATTAAATATATCGTGTAGCCTCTGATGCATACGACAGTCTTTAAAAAACAGGAACATTTTTAGAAAAGTTAGATTAGTAGAGCATTAATTGATTAAATCTGTATTAAGAAAATAGGTATTTGATTTTACCAGGATAGAAGAGTTCCTCATAGGCTGAACATTGCTTAGCCAATACATTTGACATTCCTGGAGGGGGCAAGGTGTGTGTCTCTAAAATAAAAAAGGCTTTCATTTTGCTTTGTAATCTGCTAAACCTGCTAAGTGATATGAAAGGTATGGGAGGCATACTTGTTAATCATTACAGATTCTGAGACCATGAATGTGACTTTGGTATATCCTTAACCTTTTCTGACTATAGTCACTTAGGATTAAATGGGCCTGTTCTAGCTCTTTCTGGTGACTTCCTTTCTCAACTAGAACCAGTGCCTTGAGGTCCCAGCGTGCTTTGAGTGTTAGGTGTATCTATATTCCACAGAGTTTATGAGTCAGTATTTCCCCTCGTCCCATTCCTGTAGTTTTGTTGATTTAATCCTAGGATACGGTTTGTTTGGTTTATAGCCCCTTTAAGATATTATCATCGACCAGAATTATTATCGTGGTTCCTCTCTCCCAGAAGGAGGCAGAAGTGGCCCTTTGGGTTAAGACTCTGGCCCCGGAAGCCACAGATCCTTTGACCTCAAGCTGCCCTGTGGAATCTGAGCCACCTCTGGAGAGACTCAGAATGACTGAGCCTGTTAATGAACTGCGTCCTTTTGTCGAGTATCCCAAATTGTGGTCATTTAGAGCATTATTATGGAATTGTTTATTGACCTGTGTAAACACGTACACTATTTATCACTATAAATGTAAGAGGTGCTTCCCAGGCTTCCAGCTGGAGGTACTTTAGGGTCTCCCAAATAGTAGCAGAGCAGTGTTTTCAGCCTCAGCTTTCCTCACAGAGAACTGCAGAAACCTCAGTCTCCTTTAAATTCTTCCTTTGGGTTCAAGGCAGGGGAGGATGGGGAGAGGGCCTGGCATCTTGAAAATTGCTGTCCTTTTCTACATTCTACATAGTCACCTGACTTTTCATGGAAAGTGACAACAGTGGCGCGTCCACTCATAACAGCATAATGCTCTTATTTGTCTTTTTCATCTCAGTGGTGGGGAGGTCTCAATATTTCATTCATTCATTCATTTGACAAACACTTAAATTGAATGTCTGGGGCTTCCCTGGTGGCTCAGTGGTTGGGAGTCCGCCTGCCGATGCAGGGGACACGGGTTCGTGCCCCGGTCCGGGAAGATCCCACCTGCCGCGGAGTGGCTGGGCCCGTGAGCCATGGCCGCTGAGCCTGCGCGTTCGGAGCCTGTGCTCCACAACGGGAGAGGCCACAACAGTGAGAGGGCCACGTACCAAAAAAAAAAAAAAAAAATTGAATGTCTGTTAGGTACTAAGCATTGCACTAGGTGGTAAGATATACCTATAAACAAAACAGATCCAGTCCCTCCTCTCGTAGTGCTTATAATCTGGTGAGGGTAAAGAGAGACTCCATGAACAAATCAGTACAAGTCAGGTCGTGATATGTGCTGCAGAGGAGAGCAAAGCCAGAAAAGGGAACGTAGAGCAATGGTGGAGGTGAGTGCTATTTAATATAGATAAGGTGATATTGGAGCAGAGATTTGGAGGAAGTGAGAGGGTGAACCATGTGGATATTGAAGGAAGGGCATTCCAGGCAAAGAGAGCAAGTTGAAAGGAGTACAATCAGGCTTGATATATTTAAGGAACAGCAAGAAGACCAATAGAGATGGAATAGAATGACTGAGGGAGAGGAGAGTAGGAGGTAGTGGGGGCAGGTCGCAAGGCACCTTATAGGCCATGGAACAACCTTGAGTCTTACTCTGCTTGAGACAGGAAGCACTGAAAGGTTCCAGCAGATGAGTGAGAGGGTCAGACTTCTAGTTTAACAAAAGTGCTTTGATTGCTATGTGGAGAATAGACTGCAAGGGGTGAGGAACAAGGGTAGAAGAAGAGAGACCAGTTAGGAGGCCACGGCAGTTGTCAAGGGGAAGGATGATAGTGGCTTGTGATAGGATGGTAATGGTGGATGTGCTGAGAAGTGGTCAAATTCTGAATATGTTTAGGAGGAAGGGTTCACAGAATTTGGTGATGGATTGAATGTGACTGTGAGAGGAAGAGTGGATGACTCCAGGGATTTTGGCTTTAGCAGTTGGTTAAAATGGAAAAGTCATGTACCGAGATGGGAACAACTGAAAGAGAGTCAGCTTTGAGTGGAAAAACACCTTATATTTATTTTGACATATAAAGTGTTGGGTACGTGGTTGGTGTTAAGGTAAGATATTGGGGTTGGAGATATAAATTTGGGAGCTACAGCATATAGAGAATCTTTCAAGCCAGGGTGTCAAATGAAATCATCCAGAGAGTGAGTAGAGATAGAGAAGATAGGAGACCTAATGATGAGGTCTGAAGCCCTCCAATGTTCAGAGATCAGAAGAGACTAAGAGTGACTACTGAAGCCTCCCTAGAAATAGAGTTGAGGATAGTATTTGGAGAAGAAAAGATCAATTAAGTCAGATACTCCTGATGCATTAGGTTAGATGAAGACTTAGCAATGAGTGTTATTTTTGGCATTAGAAGGTCATTGGAGACCTTGTCATAAGCAATCTTGGTGGATTGGGGTGAATTTATGACCTATTGGTGTGAATTCAAGAAGAAATTGCAGGAGAAGTGGACATAACTAGTACCTACAAGTCTTTGTTGTAGTCTTGCTATAAAAAGGGACAGAGAGATATAGCTAGAGCAGGGATGTGGGGTCTATGGAACATTTTTTTTAAAAGTGTGGATACAAAAGAGTGTCAGTATGATAGTGGGGTGACCCAGTCGAGCAGAAAATAATTGACGCAGTAGGAGGGAGATGGTATAACTATAGGAGCCATGTCCTTGAGCAGATGAGAGGGGGTGGGATTCTGTGCATAAGTGGAGGGCTTGGCCATTGCTAGGGCATGGATGACTTATTCATTACAACAAGAAAGAAGGCAGTATGTGGCCCAGATTCAAGTAGGAAGGTTGACTAGATGGTGGGAGCATGTATGTGCAGGTCCTCTTTTGATTGCTTGTATTTTCTTGGTGAACTGAGAAGCAAGGTCAGGGGCTAAGAATGAGGATGAGGCGTGCTGGAGATTTGAAGAGAGGGGAGAAGGAATGAAATAGTTGTCTAAAAGAGTTGCAGAATAAATCGACCAAAAAAAAAAAAAGGTAAATTTGCCGCTGAGCCAAGGTCTCACTTGAGAATTTGAAGAAAGATGGTGTATGTCTTTCAATGTCAATGTGGCTATGCACTTTTTCCAACCATGTTCAGTTACTTATCTGGAATGGGAAAAAACATTGGGAGATTTTTCAGATGATGGCAAAGGGAGAGTGACTGATCATTCATGGACTCTAAGTGGAAAATGAATGGGAAAGATACATCTCACTACTAGTAGTGGTCACATTAAGCCACAGTGCACACCCCCTTGAAGCTTCTGAAATTTGTCCAAAGTGAAATATGAGTACAGAAATGCGAGTGTCATTTCATGCAAAGGCCCTCGTGTGTGACAGTGGGTATCATACCACTTCTGCTACAGTCCTGTGTCATAACCTTCTCTCCCAACCGGGCACAGGTGATATAAGCCCAAAGACAGTGTGATTATAATAGTCCTTATTCCCCAGTGGTTGAAGATGCTTAGTCTATCTTACCACCCTCCCCACAGCATCCAGTCATTTTCTTTTTCCAGCCCAGCCAAGACTTTGGTTCCTTAAGTAGCAGTTGTATCTAGAACATTCCTCAGCTCCGTATACACAGGAGTCTGAATACTAAGACCTCTGCCATCAAATTAACAACATTAGTTTTCCTAGTGTGTGGATCCTATAGTTCCCAGGAAACTTCAAGAATAAAGTGGGGGGGCTTCCCTGGTGGCGCAGTGGTTGAGAGTCCGCCTGCCGATGCAGGGGACACGGGTTCGTGCCCCGGTCCGGGAAGATCCCACATGCCGCGGAGCGGTTGGGCCCGTGAGCCATGGCCGCTGAGCCTGCGCGTCCGGAGCCTGTGCTCTGCAATGGGAGAGGCCACAACAGTGAGAGGCCCGCGTACCGCAAAAAAAAAAAAAAAAAAAAAAAAAAAAAAAAAAAAGAATAAAGTGGATATTTATTTATATTGTAAGAGATCCACTTGCATTTATTTAGGGATAGACTTAGAAATGACAAGAAAGTCTTCCTTTCTTTTGAAAGCCTTTTAAAAATGTTTGTCCCAAATAAGATTTTGTGTTTAAAGCAGCAATGGTATCCCTGTTCTATGAACTGAGACACAGTGGTACGTCACTTGAAAATAACCTTTCTGTCATTCTGAAGCTATTTTCAACCAAATTAATTGGGATTTTCCATTAAACAATGTGACATTGCAAAAATTTTCTTTCTCACTTACAATGTCTTGAACACAGTGCCCAACAGGAAGTAATGCAAAATTGGAATCACAGAAAACAGCCTTCTATTATTGTCCTGGGGTTAAAAATCCAGAATCGTAAAAGTATGGCTCTGATTTTTCCAATTGTTCTTAAATGTTTTTTCTTACTATGTGCCCAAGGCAACTAAACTCCTGTGTGCATGTTTTCTTGTATGGCTTGGAGGCATACATTTTTTTTTTAAACCGTATCTGATGTTTCTTGTGTTTGTGCTGTTCAAGTTTTCATTCCCAAAACCCAGCCCTCTTCCAAATTGTGCGCTTTCCAAGTGGTAGTATTGAGGCACACATATATAAAGGAAGAACAGAAAGAGTTGAACTCACAGAAAGTAGTGCCTGGGGCTGGGGGGTAAGGGGAATAAGGAGAAGTTGGTAAAAGTACAAACTCTCAGTTATAAAATGCATAAGGTCTGAGGATCTACTGTATAGCATGGTAGTCACCATGATAGTTGATAACACTGTACTGTGTAATTGAAATGTGCTAAGAAAGTGGAATTTAATGGTCTCATACACACAAAAAGGGTAAATACGTGAGGTGATGAATGTGTTAATTAATGGTGGAAATCCTTTCTCACTGTTTATGTATATCAAATCAAATCATTATGGTGTAAACTTTGAATACCTTACAATTTTATTTGTCAATTATATCTCAGGAAAACCAGGGGAAAATAAGAAAAGGACATGGGCCTAATCTGGGAGCACTGCTCTGTAGGTCACTGTAGGTTGACTCACTTAAGTCAGACCTGGGTCTTCCATCTCCCACTGCTAATCCTCCTCAGTGAGCCCTCTTGGGATGACCCTAACTTCTGACTTGATTTTGTTGAGGGCTCGAGATAGAGACCGCCTGTCTGAGCCACTGCTGGAGAATTCAGAGGAGCAGAAGGGAAGGGAGGAGAGGGGGTGATGGATGATCTTGTAGCACTGAGTCTTGGAGGCAGTGATGAAAGAGATTCCCCAGAGGTGTTGGCTTAGTGTCAAGAGCCTGGGCCTCTCGGCTGTTGTATTGTGGGCAGCTCTGCTCCCCTTTCAAGCTATAGAACTAGGAAAACAATGTCTATGGAGTCATAGAAAAAGGCCTCTCCAGAGCAAAGGAGGCTCTTGAATTCTCTGAGCCACGCTTACACTGGCCATCATTATTAAATCTGCCTCGTGAACAGTCAGTGTTGAGAGGGGGAATGGTGAAAAGACAGTAGTCCATTTAACAAAGCGAATGCTTTCAGCTCCTGTTTTAACCTCTTTCACATTTGTCGTCACTCCTTCAAGTGCAGAGTTTTCACAGATTGGAAAGGAATTGTCTGAAAGAAAGGACATGGGAGGGGTAGACTGAGCACGTAAGTACAGGTGCAGGTGAGGTACGGGGCAGGAAGGGCACAGGAGGGACAGCCCCAGCTCCCGCACAGATCTACTCAAAGGCTTTCTGTTGTGCTTAATGTACCTTCTAGCCTTCCTGCCCTGCTCCTTCCTGGTCAGGCCCTTCTGAATGTTCTTTCTAGAAACAGAACCTTCCCATGATTTCCATAGTTGGTTCCAACTAGTGGAGGCTGGAGAAAGTCATAGGCGGGACTTGGTGATTGGAGTGGCAGCCAAGCCCTGGTATGCCCTGGGTGCCCCTTCCCACCATCTCTATGCCTCTCCTTTCAGCAGGAGTCTCTTCAGAGACCCTGAGGTCCTGATGCTAACAGCATTGTCTTTCCTATCTCCTTCCCCTCTTTCTTCCTGTCTTTAGCTCAGCCCACTTGAATCTTCACTGAGGCACATACATAGAAAAAACCAGGACTCCATGTCTCAAGGAGAGCTCTTAAGAGAGTTATGAGGCACCTGGGAATCTCCTCATTAACTTTTCTCACATACCCAAATATTACGAAGCCAGGTCCATTGTGAGAAAGTCTCCTCAGGGCACCTTGGGAACTCAGAGGCTTGGGATAGCTTGTGGATTGGTCGAGGACTCTGAACTGACCTGTTGATTCTCCTTATTTCTTGGCATGTCTCAAACCTGAGACTGAAGATAGCTCTGGCCTCAGGGAGAGTGAAGCACTTTCTGGCAAAGAGCTCATCCTTCAACAAACACTCCATTCTCCACATATGCAAACACTCCATCCCCACCTCCCCCCGCCCCGCCCAGTGACACCCTGGAGCCAGACACTTCTAGAACCTTGGTAAAGCCTGAACAATACAGGAATAAGAATCAGTGTCTTCCATACAGGGTACAAAGACCAAAGCCAAAAGATGGTGGCCAAAGGAAAAAGAGTTCATAAGCCGATAAGAGAATAAGATTCAGAGATGCTTTCAGGAGAATAAGCATGAAGCGAACCTTGTATGTTTAGCAATTTGTTTAAATGGTTGTGTAGGAAGAGAGGACTATTTCTTTCCTATTAGAGTACAGGTTTCTTGAAGACAAGGGTCATTTTATATCCCCCTCATCACCCCAGTGCTTTTTGTAAGCTTATCAAATAGTTGTCGCATTTATCCAGAGCCTCAAAATAATTGACACAGATTCCGTGAGAAACATTCTAGGCACATCTCCATGCTAGCCCACCATCTGAGCTTATGGGTGGAAGGAAAATAATTTCTGTGTCAGAGTGTCTCCAAAATTATGCAGAACTGGCATGGAGAGGATTATCAGAGTGAGAAATTTTGCAGTCAGGCTCTCTGGGGCCTTTTTGAAGAAGGTGTTTATAACACATTTTGCTGACTGCTTCCATAAATTCCAAGAGTGCTGGTAATTTTACATAAAAAAAGATGAAGTGAAAATGGAGCAGTTTGTCTGTGAGAACATTCTTGAATTTCTACTGGTTGCTTCTGATTGTAATTTGGCTGTGAATAAATTTTTACATTTGCACTGTGGTATGAAGAAACACACACCCTGATACTTTAGAATACAGCAATGTCTAAAAACATCCCCAAGTTCAAAGGGCAAGGAGAATTCTCTGAAACAAGTTTGGCCAGCACTCTTGAGAACACAAGGAGGAAACTTTTCATTCCCTAAGAACCATTGACCTCAGCCCTCTTTTTTTTTTTTTTTTAACATCTTTATTGGAGTATAATTGATTTACAATGGTGTGTTAGTTTCTGCTGTATAACAAAGTGAATCAGCTATACATATACATATATACACTCAGCCCTCTTTTGGCCTTTGTAGGGCAAATACTGGATTTGCGGAGGCATTTGGAACGTCATTCATTAGAAGCTGAGGCTACTTACGTGCGGGGAGACCATGTTCAGATTAAAGGTCCTGAAGTTCTGGATGAGGCCAGCTCTCAAACATTGTCGTTTTTCTATTGTTCTTTATTAATTAAAAAAAAAACAAACTGTGAAATAATAAGATCAGTAAGAGCAGAGAATTGGAATAATAATAATCGTTAACATTTATTGGGTGCTTACTAGGTGCCAGGAACTAAGTTTATGTGTATTAAGTCATTTAATCCTCACAACATCACTGTTTAGAGATGAGGAAGCCTAGAAACAGAAAAGTGAAATAAGCTGACCAGTGCCAAGGCCACATGACACAGCCAGGATTAAATCCCACGTTTAGCCTGATGCAAAAGCTGAGCTCCCACCTGAGCAATGCCACTTTTCGTTAGTGCCAAACTAACTGGACAGGTGGGGGAACTAGGACCACAGGCCTGATACTTTGTGCAGAGCTCTAGTACCTAGACCCCTGAACAACTGACCCAGTTAGAAAAATGAAAAATAAAAAAAGGCTGAAACTGAAGAGCGCACCCTCCGTCTGCTTATCCAAGGCCAGGCTGACAAAGCCAGTTTAGGGTAGTTTAAGATTTTCCCTTTCCATGGCCAGATCTGTTTTAGATCGAACCTTCCAGCTGGTTCTGATTTGCAGGATGGTGCTCAGTTTTCCAAACAAGCCGTGCACTGGCATCTCAGAATTCCTTTCCAGCTAATGCTAGTTCAGTTGTGCCACAATTCCCGTGGTTGGGGTATGTATTTATTCCCTCCCCCCGCTTTTTTTTTTTGGAAAAGTGGAGCATAACATTTCATTCTTAATGTTGCGTGTTGTAATATTTTTACATGCAATTTTCTCCTTCAGTTTATTGCTCCCTACAAAGGAGTTTGTGGGTATAATCATTGTATTATGTTTATAATTGAAAACAGCTGACTTCATGGATTTTTACATTTTACCTAGTTTTCCAGCTGGGTCTGACTTTGGCTTCTCATATGAAGCATAAGGGGAGGTGGTTTCAGGGAGAGAGTGGGGGAGGGTGTCAAATCATTGCTTTTGTAGCCAACAATGGTAAACTAGCCCCAGAGAGGAGAGGAGAGGATTCTCCCGGAGCAACTCTTTCAGAGCCTAAGAAAAGTTCTGGTGAGCAACTTTCAAATACAAAAAAGGAGAGAGAAAATTTTAAGTGAATATGTAAGTTATGATGCTAGAGCTACCATTCTATTGAGTGCTTATTACAGGCACTTTGCTGAGTACTTTATACGTTTTTTTCATTTAATCCTCACAACAACTCCATTTTGTGGTTGAGACTCTACTGCAGTAGGGAGGGTCAGGATGAAATGCAATTGAGGGAGCTGGGATTCAAACCTAGGATTTTCTGAGGCCAGAGACCAAGCTTTTAAGCACTCATCCTACTCTTCCTCCCACTGGGCTTTCATGCATATGTAAGGTTCTAGCTGGAAAGTCATTCAAAGGTCCATTAAGAAGGACACTTCAGCCCTGCTCCATCTCCATGGGAAGGTGAGTGCCACCTGTGATGGCGACCCCTGCTTTAGTCTGATAAGATCTCTTATTGTCAACCCATATTTTCCCCTACCCCCATCACTTTTTTTTATATATAAATTTATTTATTTTTGGCTGCACTGGGTCTTCGTTGCTGCGCGTGGGCTTTCTGTAGTTGCGGCGAGTGGGGGCTACTCTTTGTTGCGGTGCACGGGCTTCTCATTGTCATCGTGGCTTCTCTTGTTGCAGAGCACGGGCTGTAGGCACACGGGCTTCAGTATTTGTGGCTGGCGGGCTCTAGAGCACAGGCTTAGTAGTTGTGGCGCACAGGCTCTGTTGCTCCGCGGCATGTGGGATCTTCCTGGACCAGGGCTTGAACCCATGTACCCTGCATTGGCAGGCGGATTCTTAACCACTGCGCCACGAGGGAAGCCTCCCCATCACTTTTAATAGTCCCCTTTCCCTGTATGCCTCCCTCAAAGCCTTGGGGAATTGAAAAGGGCAAGGTGTTCCCATTTATAGGGTTCTCCTACATGAGAAGTATTTACAGATGCTGAAGATGTTGGACATAGATGGTCTCCTCTGTGCACTGTTCATTTTGCTGGAGATTCTAAGCACAGTGAGTCATTGTGGGTAATCTCTTGGTGTAGCTACTTACTTATAAAGTGAATTCTCTGTGAATTATTCAGGATTACAGTAGTTGCTATGGTCTGAATGTTTGTGTCCCACCCAAATGCACATGTTGGAATCCTAATGCCCAACGTGATGGTGTTAGAAGGCAGGACCTCTGGGAGGTGATTAGGTCATGAGGGTGGAGCCCTCATAAATAGGATTAGTGACCTTATAAAAGAGATCCCACAGAGGGTAGGGGTCTCTAGCCCTTTTTGCCATGTGAGGATACCATAAGAGGTCTGTGACCTAGAAGAGGGTCTTCACCTGACCATGCTGGCATCCTGATCTTGGACTTCCAGTCCCCAGAAATGTGAGCAATAAATTTTTACTGTTTATAAGCTGCTCAGTGTGTGGTATTTTGTTATAGTAGCCCAGATGGAACGAAGACAGTAGTAGAGATCTCTAACTTGATGGTCCATCTTTTCTCAGACACATTCTCTTGCTGCCATTGAGTAGACAAAGGAAGATGTGCCCGAGTTTTATGTTGACTCATTCTTAAAAAGGAGCCATTTTTCCTTATCAGTTGGCCCTGTGTGAGTGATTCCGGAGGAGGCTGGCTTACTAAGTGTTTGGCACCTGTAGCTTGCTCTTCTAATCTGTGTCTCCACTCTCTTGGTTGTTGAGCTCACACTTGGCAAGCAGTGTTAGGGTATCTTAGAAGAGGGTCTGAAAACTTGAGAAAAAGTATGTACAATTCACAGGTTTTGCTTTAGTTTTTCTTTGTTTTTGCTTTGTGCTCTGGCAGTGATATTGAAAATTGATGAGATTATTCTTGGCTAGAGTCAATCCTATAACTTCATGTAATTATTCCATATTCTGTGCAACAGAACTGAATTTTTGAGGTAAGTGTATAGGACTTAATAACTTGCAGTCTGGATTTCTTACAGAAAGAGACCTGAATGATTTTGATATCCTTTTTTTGCATTTTCATCATAGATTTGGCCACAGACTTCCCATATTTTCTTGATTTAGTGAGATACTTTCTGTGCCTTCAGAAAATGTTTATGTCTGCTTCTTTCTTTCTAGAAAGGAAAAGAAAACATCTTGAGTTTTTCCTTAGCAGACAAACTATTCTTTAAAATATAAATAAACATTGAGTATGATGCCATCCATCAGCATGTTTTTCCCACATTAGTGAGAAGTGCACTCTGTCTTTAGTGTTCATGTTCTCTCTAAGGGAGGTAATTCATTTCCTCCTGGGTGTAGTACGTTTGTATTCAGGTGGCTTCGTGTGGTTTAGGCTACAGAATCAAGATCCAAAGGGCAAGGCTTTCCCCTAAGGTGAGGGTACCTTAGTTTATAACATGTTTCTCATCAAAGTGAAAGGAAGAATTTTATTCATCAGACATTGTCCATGAAATTTATTAATAAAAAAACCCAGAAAAATTCCCAGAAGATTGCATGCTTCCTTCTCAGGGGATTGAGGAAGGATCGGGTGATGTATGGTTCTTCAGCCAGGAGGCCAGGAACGGGTCAGTTCTGGTGGTCACACCTGGCCAGGAAGCCAAGGAAAGTGTTCACAGGCAAGTGGAGGAAGCTAACAGAGAGAGCAGAACTGTGAGGCAATCTCGAAATGAGAGAGAACAGGAAAAAGTTTAGTAGCTGTACTGGGCTTGGAATTTGGGGGATACGGACAAAGGTCTAAATACAACTTTGGAAAACTTTCTGGTTGGTACCCTGTATAAAACTCCTGGATAACACATTAGAAAAACCCTACAGCCAATATCTACAATATTGTCCAAATGTTAGGAAGTCTGATTTGTGTGTCCTTTGAATGTAACTCCCAGCTGAGACTGAGCCACATGGGACCTTGGGGATCATTTAGGTTAAATTACATATTACAAAATATAAACATATTCTTTAGTAAAATATCAATACATTAATGTCAACTAATCACAGTAGCATAGCATTTAAAGATAGTTTTGAGCAAGGTTAAAAGGAATACGCATAACTAGGCATAACCAGGAACTTTTTTTTTTTCCTGCGGTACGCGGGCCTCTCACTGCTGTGGCCTCTCCCGCTGCAGAGCACAGGCTCCGGATGCGCAGGCCCAGCGGCCATGGCTCACGGGTGCAGCCGCTCCGCTGCATGAGGGATCTTCCCGGACCGGGGCATGAACCCTCATCCCCTGCATCGGCAGGCAGACTCCCAACCACTGCACCACCAGGGAAGCCCACCAGGAATTTTACATCAATCTCTGCCTATATCTCTGCCTTTGGCATACTCAACTGAAATTTTGAAGAAAGTTTAGTAAGTGGACAATTTACAGAGCTCTGGGCAGGATTAAGGAGACCAAGAAGGAATTCTGAAGCAACCAGGGACAAGCAACAATGAGAAACTGTTTCCAGGGACTGAAGAGTGGAGGGAAGCAACAGTATTTCTGGGATCCATTGAGAGCTCAGGCCGTGGAAGAGGAGCTGCCTGACAAGAGCCATAGTCAGGGAGGGACTGAGCCACTGCCAGAACCGGGGCGGGGGGGTGGGGGGGCGGGGCGGGGCGGTGCTGAGCAGGAAGGAGCAAGCATCTCTCTCCTTTCCCACCTTCCTTCCTTTAGCCTTTGCCTTCCATTAGCTAAACGCTGTAGAGCACCAGAGTCCAAGGAATCTAGATAATATCTGTGTCAGTTCTCTGGGGATCTACGTTTCCAGAGAACAGAGAATGGGCCTGGGGTGGTACACGAATGGAGAAGAACCAGTCCCCTGTACATCCCTCTAGTGAATTTTGACTCTTCTTTAAGAAAAGCCACCAATTTTTGAACCTTTCTTAGCATGTCCGGGCTCTATGGCTCTAAGACCTTTATAACTCTCACCCACACTAAACTTTACATTCCCTAGAGTTTTTTTCTGCAAAAACAGGTGTTTTCATTTCTTCCCATCTCGACACACATGAAAGACAGAACACAGTACCAGGACACATCAGCACACATCAGTTATGCTGGTGTGCAAGGAAGGGGTGATTCTCACTGCGAGAAGGGAGCATGATGCCCCAAGGAAAGGTATAAGAGAAATCTGGGGTGTTGGCGTACCATTTGAAACAGCCCCTCCAAATAATTCTGATAAGCCTCTATATACTCCTCTGAGGATCACTGTGCTTTAACCAGGAGTCTCTTGATGACATGAGCTTTTTCATTCTGATAGGCAGGGTGGGTTTTTTTCCTGAAAACATTTGGTTTTCTACCAGTGGCAGTAGTAGAAATGCTTGAGAATTTGAATTCCAGGGACTTAGATTTGAATCTGATTCTAACCATGTGATCTTGGGCTACTCAATTAGTATCTCTGAGATTCAGTATCTGAATCTGTAAAGTGGGCATAACCATACCTACCTCCCAGGGTTGTTGAGAACAATAAGCTAAAATCAGCTGAAGTGCTTTGTGAATGGGAAAAATGTTAGGTAATTGTTATTTATATTATCATTATCATCATGATGTCTTTTTACACACAGGAAAAGCTGGCTTTTTGTTTCATGTAGCTGCCCTAAAACTGAAAAAAAAAAAAGATATTTTAATCATTTATGGAATTACCCCACTGTGAACCTTTTATATCAGTTCTTTTCCAGTCAGAAGGGGGCATAGTCTTCTGGCCATTATTAGAGTCCTTGCTCTATTTTTCCAAGTCCTAAACTTAAATGAATGAGTTTTGTATTAACATAACTCTTTTCTTAATTACAATCACTTCTAGCTTCCTTTGAGATTTACAGTCTAACACTTCACGCACAGACATTTTTCCCCTTAGAAGGTGTAATTTTTAAAATTTCAAACTTCAAAATATATTTATGATACTACACTAAAAGTAAAATGGACATGTCTCCAAGTGATGATATTATAGGTGAATATATGCTTATCGTTCAGTTAGCCTTAATATTGTTGCATTGCTTCTATAATTAACAAGGCAAACATTCCTTTAGATCAAACATAGTGTTTTTTTTTTAAATAATTTATTGGCTTTTGTAAAAACCATAATGATTCACACTTATTGTAGCAAACTTGAAAAATTAAGAAACGTTGTGTGGGTAGATTTAGTCTTCAAAAACAACAACTGGGGCTTCCCTGGTGACGCAGTGGTTGAGAATCTGCCTGCCGTTGCAGGGTTTGGGCCCCAGTCTGGGAAGATCCCACATGCCGTGGAGCAGCTGGGCCCGTGAGCCATGGCCGCTGAGCCTGCGTGTCCGGAGCCTGTGCTCCACAACGGGAGATGCCACAACAGTGAGAGGCCCGCGTACCGCAAAAAACAAAACAAAACAAAAAAACAACAAAAGAAAAACAACAACTGATCTTTTAAGGCTGTTTGCATTCCATTTTTCCCCCTCCCCATGTATATATTTTAACAGTTGAGAACATTTTCATCTCATTTTCTCCCACCTTAGAATAAGAGTATTCCACATTGTTACTACAGATTTTTCATAAACAGTTTTAATGGCTAGATAACATCCCATCAAATGGATGTGACATTAACATCAGACATTTGTGATTTGTTTCTACTGGATCTTAATGTATATTAAATTGAGTTGAATAAGGACAAGAAGAATTTAAGAAGGAAAGAGGAACTTCTCTCCAACTTTTCACAACTTCCTCTGTTTTACCTGGATCTTCTCCATGTCTCATTAAAATTTAACTAATTTGTTTTATAGCAGCTCTTGGAAACTCTGGCAGTGTGATAGACACATCCCTTTCACTCCTGATCACACAGACAAAGCTGTAGTACCACTCTGGCAGAGGCAGCGAGCCAGAGGTATGTGTTATTTTTGGAGTTTCCCTAGAGAAAATCTGAACTTTCAAAAGTCTGGGCTTAACAGCTGTTTCTGCTACAAACATATACAAACACACTCACAAATGTTGAATATTGGGATTCTAGATGGCTTGCTTTCATTATTCAAAGAAAATTTTCTCTTTCCCAAGATACCTAAAATACTGCTATGAAGTCCAAGAATTATGGGAAGTTAGGAAGTTCAAAGATTATCTATATAGCATTTTTAACATGACATATCTACCATTTTTTTCCCATCCTAAACACATAGCAGACATAACTAATCAATCACTCTTTCCTGAGACAGCTTCAGACTCCTTCCCAGGATAGTACTACCACAGCAATCCCTCATAAATGGTTCAAGAGAACAAAACTACCTACCATCAAGAGCTCATTGAACCCCCTTATTTCACAGGTAGGGAAACTGAAACATTTTAGATTCTCTGCAGCAAAAAATAGTGTATCTGGGGCTTCCCTGGTGGTGCAGTGGTTGAGAGTCCGCCTGCCGATGTAGGGGACACGGGTTCGTGCCCTGGTCTGGGAAGATTCCACATGCCGCAGAGTGGCTGGGCCTGTGAGCCATGGCCGCTGAGCCTGCGTGTCCGGAGCCTGTGCTCTGCAACGGGAGAGGCCACAACAGTGAGAGGCCCGCATACCGCAAAAAAAAAAAAAAAAAAAGTATCCGCTTGGCTTGTTAAGCATCCATTGTAGTTTACACTTTAAAAGCATTCTCAGATGATTTGAAGGCACATTAAAGTTTGAGAAGCACTGATCTAGAGCACTGGTTCTGAGATGTCACAGGTAAGAACAGATCCTGAGAGAAGCTGTCTGGCAGCCATAGGCAGGATCCCATGGGAATCAGTACCTTGGAGAGGGCATCATGTATGATGCACTGGTCCTCAACTTCACAGGTCCAGACAATTGTCGGTGACACAGAGATGACCAGCACACAGGAGACAAGATCTTGTTAATGAAACTCACCAGGCATTGGCATGTAAACCAAAATCCCTATGTATTAAACAGTGGTATGAACAACATCTGTTAGAATAATTCTTTGTAATTATGCATAGTTTTAGAGGTCTTCGCCTGGTAAGTACCTTCATGCAAAAGGCCTAAATGTCACAGATAATAGAAATAAGAGTGGACATTTCTAAGGCATGGTTCCCTCGAACTGGGGGTGTTTCTCCTTCAAGAGAGCTTGATAAATATGAAGATATTCGCACCATTACATCACCTTTAAAAACTTTCACCAAAGCCATCCTTGCTCCATGCTAGGTAAGGTATAGTGAGTTTTCTTTTCTATCAACAACATTTCAGCTATCTTTCTGAGGGTATTTGCTGATTTCCCCAGTTTTAGGAACAATATACTTATAAGCTATTTCATAGGGGTGTCTGCTTTTACAACTGTCTAAACTCCATGTACTTCTTACTGGCTTCATTCTCTAAGGAGGACTTTTCCTAACTTTATAAATTCCAGGAGCTCCTTATTATGGTTACAATGACTATTTTAGTCAAATTTTGGATCCCCAGCTGATTTGGGGCAAACTGCTTAGGCTATAAGTATTTAAGTTACCTTTTTGAAAATCAATGATGAGATAGTTAGAAGGATTTACAAAAAGGGTCAAAGCCTTAACTGTAAATGTACTTGGAGATTACAGAGTCAAGGTGTTCTTTAAATCCAAGACATTATTCTCTGCCAGATTGGAAAAGGCACAGTATTACGGTCATGAAGGGCTCCGTTGGGTCTACGTGGTTCTGTTAAATTCATTTAAAGCCAGACTTCTTGGTTTGCCAGAAGTAGCTCTATAGACCAAAATGCTAAAGAGCGGTTGGGGATACTATAAATTTGCTTGACATGCATCATTTCCAAACATTTCCTAGACCTTGTAGAGGGGGAACATTCTACTTCTCGAACAAGTGGGAATGGGAGGACATATTCTTGTAGAGCTATATCCATTACAGTACTCCTATTTCCATAATCAAAAGACAGCCTTTACTATTTTATATTATTGGACAATAAATAGCCCTTAATGCTTTGCAGTTCTTTTCCTCTGGATACTTCTGGAACACAGTTACATGCCTACTACCTATGACATGAGGGGATTCATGACGTGAGGCATCTTATTTAGCTTTCAAATCGTCTCAAATATAAGACAGGAATAAAGACACAGACTTACTAGAGAACGGACTTGAGGATATGGGGAGGGGGAAGGGTAAGCTGTGACAAAGCAAGAGAGAGGCATGGACATATATACACTACCAAAACGTAAGGTAGATAGCTAGTGGGAAGCAGCCACATAGCACAGGGAGATCAGCTCGGTGCTTTGTGACCGCCTGGAGGTGTGGGATAGGGAGGGTGGGAGGGAGGGAGATGCAAGAGGGAAGAGATATGGGAACATATGTATATGCATAACTGATTCACTTTGTTATAAAGCAGAAGCTAACACACCATTGTAAAGCAATTATACCCCAATAAAGATGTTTTTAAAAAAAATGAAATCAGATCCGAAACTTAAGAAGGAAACCAATCAATTAATCAATGATTATATAACATTAGTCAAATGTCTTTGCTAAATCAAGGCAGAGCTTACATTTCATAGGAGCCCAATTCCATTAGCAGTGCTTTCTTATTCAGCAAGGTAGAGATGTGGATTACTTAGCCAGTGTTTTAGGACTGTGAACACTGAATTGCAGACACAGCCCAGGGCCAGAAGGGAAGCTTGCTTTACACCCAGTCACTAGCTGTAGTCACAATGAGACTCAAGTGAGACCATACAGTAAGGGCTTCGCAAAGGTAGAAATACTAAATAAATGCAAGGGGGTTTGCAGCTAAATAAAATGTTTTTACACCTTCAGTTTCCACTTAGCTGCCCAGGAACCAGTGAATTCCTTTTCTCAGGCTCGTTTAGGAAATAAATATATTGCCTGAAGACATTGCTCCTGATCACTGTATCCACAGCAGAGGTGTTTCCCCCGCTGTACTCCATGCATTTGCTTTTTCATCTTTGAGGGAACAATTTTAGAATCTGAAGTTGGACCTATACCTGTACTGTCTTCTTCAGTGTAATGATGGTCATCCTCTTCCCTGTAATGTTGTCTCTTTGTATGAACTCAAACTCAAGTTTCTCCATTAAAGTCCAATTTCTCCTTAAAGCTCTTCTCAATCCTTATACTCCTTCCAGCACTTACTGTCTGGTTTAAGAAGTTGAGCCTAGTTACATGCTGTTTGATCTTGCTTTTTAATTGTTTCATGTGCATAAGGCTCTTCCACAAAACTAGACATTAGTTAAAAGCAAGGATTTCTGATCCCTCTTCAATATTCTCTTGTTTCAACTGTGTTTTTATTATAGTTATAAAAACCATATTTCATGAATAAGATAATGAGACATGTATGGAACCCAAGGTCTGTCAACAGGGCAAAATATTCAAAATTTGGGTTATTCTGGAAAGTTCAGGATATATCATTTCTGTATTTATGGTGCCACTTGTACTCCTGTTATAGCCATGCATCTGTCTGCCCTGCTAGATTTTGAGCAATTGGTGTTAATAAAATAATATTAGTCTTTGTATTGCCATTGCCCACCATTGTTGCCAACATTGTTATCTATCGTTAGCTCTTATCTGGTGCTTCCGTGCCAGACCCAGCACATTCCTCACAAACCTAATTTTTGAAAGATAATGATGTTCACTTATCTCCATTTTGAAAATGAAGTCTCACAAGGTCATAAAGAGTAGGCACACGAATAATTCTGGAATAATGAATAAATAGATGCTGAAACGATTGATGACCAAGACATCTGCGTGGAATGCAATGGAATGTCTGTTTGCACGATTAGAAAGATAATCTTAGAGGCTCAGATCATTTGCTTTTTTGAAGTAGATTAGGGAATGTGAGGATGTGAATGTTCATTGCCATTCTTCAGTGACTTACACAGTGTGCTTCTTTCTTTGTGGGGTTTTCTTTTGAAATAGCATTTGGTTTGTTCATGTTCAGGGATACTTCCGTGTTAGAAATGATCAACTTTCCAGTATTAAATTGAGATTTGTGAAGGAATTGTGTGGGAGTATATGGGAGAGAAGAGAAGGGACTAAGAAAAATCAAGTGGTTGTGGAAATACTTATGTTGTTATGTATATTTAAACATACCTTTTATCTATGGGGTTCCGGATTCATTTAGTGAAATACAAATACCACAACTAAATGAAATTAAACCTTGGGATTAAAAATTGAAATTCATTTTGAAAGGAAGGAAGAAAAAAGTTTAGAAGAAGTTGATTATTTCATATCTCTTGTGAGTAGAAATTATTTGATAGACAGGTATTTCAGGGATATAGAATTTGCAAAAAGTTTAGTTTTATGGATATGATGGCCAATTGGTAATTTATTTTGCTGGGGAAAAGTAGATGACATATTCCAAAACTATAGAAGACTCAGGCTGTATAATTCTTGTTAAAATAGCCCCTGAAATTACTAAATAGGGGGAAAAAAGCAAATTTTGCCGTAGTGTGAATCTCTACTTCATGTATTGTGTCCTAAGGCTACACAAGCAAAAATTTGAAAATTCTTATGACCCTGTGACAGCTGATCAGATTGAAATCTCCCATATATCATGGTACAACCTGACATATCACAACACTTTGCTGACTGTGCTTAAATCTCCACTGGAGAAAAGTAATATAACAAAGCCTAAGATATTATTCCTGCTTAATGGGAAGGGACTAGTCCTGGGAATTGGAACACTTAATAACTATTGCAAAAAACTGAGGATAAAGAATTCAGTGGTTTTCTTGAGATGCATGCTCTCCAAGATCAACTCAGTTTTGCCTGATTACTTTTAGTTTGGGGGTGTGGATTAATCATCTCAGTCTGGGCTCTATGATAGAGAACCCAGGGTCATGCTTGTTCATCTTCCTCCAGGGTTCAAATTCCTTGCTAGGTTTGGGCTCATCCAGGCCTTCCTTCAGAGTCCTGGTGATTGAGCTGTGGAACCTAGTCTGTGGCTTGGGTTGTAGATGGTGAGAGCAGACCTTCCCAGGATACAGCCAGCACTGGCTCTGGACACATTGTGAGCTGTTCAGCTGCTTGATAGATGTCAAAAAAATTCCAGCCACTTCTGCTTGGCTGGCATTGAAGTTGACTGTGACACGTAAGTCATTCACTGAGTGTTGTCCTTCTGAGGAGGATGCATGATATAAGAAAGTAAAAACTGTTAATACTGATCTGGAGAAGGTATGGAGAATGAAAACGGAGGTGAGTGTGGACTTTAGCTGCTGAGAGAATAGATGGCTGTTTTAAGAACTCAGTTTAAAAGATCACTTATATTTGGTAGCATAACTGAATGAGATTATAGGATAACTGAAAATAATCCTTTCTTTAGCTAGAAATTTGTAGGATTAAACTCTGGAAAAGGGCGAGAAAGAGTGACAATGTGCCCAACAGGAAAATACTAACTCTACTTTCAGAATATTCTAGGATATTAATATTTCTAGAATTATATCATATAATATCTTGGTTAGGAGTGAGGTCTCTGGAAACAAACTGGCTCTGCCACTTTCTAGCCCGCTGAACGTGGGTAAGTTATTCTGCCTCTCTGTCCTGAAGCTTTCTCATCTTTGAGATGGGCTGATTGTAGTTATGGAAACTAAATGTGATAGTGGTTGCAAACGTTTTTTAGTACAGTTCCCACCATGCATGAGGGCTCAATAAAGTATGTTCTATTCCATTCATGTAACTGGTTCATCGGTAGGTTCTGTCAATTCTGCCTCTAAAATTTTGAATTCAGCCACTTCTCTCCATCTCCGTTGCCATCTCCCTATAGCAATCATCCCTAACTAGGCTTCCTCTTCCAGCCCTGCTTCCTGAGGATCCCTTCACTCCACAGTCAGAACTGCTGCTTAAATCCTTTAAGACTTCTTTCCATGCTATGAAGAAGAAAATTCAAGTTCCTTCCAAGGCCGTCAAGACCCTAGGTAATCTGGCTTCTGCCTACATCCCTGACCTCACTCTGCTTTGCTCCAGCTGCACTGGCCTCTTTGCTGTTCTAGAACGAGCAAAACTTGTTCCTATCTCAGGGCTTCTGGATTTGCTGCTGCCTTTGCCTGAAATGCTTCATGCTAATTCCTTGCATTGCTGGCTCCAGGTCTCAGCTCAAATGTCACCACCACAGAGAGGCCTTCCCAGACTACCCCAGCTTGGAGGATCTCCCTCCCCTACATGTTGCCGTTATCACATCTTTCTCTGTAATTACTTCATAGGATGTATTACAATCTAACCTGCCTTCTTATTTATCTACTCAATTGTTTTATTGTTTCCCCACCTTAGAGTATAAACGCCAGATCTACTTCACTGCTGTTTCCTCATTGGCTAGAATAGAGCCTCCTACAGGAGGCATTCCATAAATGTTTGCTGAATGAGTGATAACTGTTAGTTGCTGCCATTGTTATAATTATCACATCATGCTTTGCATCATATCTGAGTCATTCTACTGTTGGCAATATGATTTAGGAGTGAAACATTTGACAGATTTTAAATGTGCTCATCTAGAACCAATCTTTACCTGGTTAGGGAGAAGAAGCAAAGGGAAAACAAGCCTCAAGGCAATATTTAAATGACATGACTGCTTCGGAAAGTCTGTGAAGTGCAGGATATAGAATGTAGGTCCATCACATTTCCTGAGGGACCACAGCAAAGCACATCAAGTTAGATTTTAGAATGTCTCGAAAGCAAAAAGCAGGCTTTATGTAGTAGGCTATTGGCCATCGTGTATACTTTTTAGCGACTCTGTTGTTATGTAGGTGTATAGTTGGTTTGCCGACCAAATCTTCACAGCCAGGAAAGTGTCTTCCGGTCTTTCTCTAAGGACGCGGTTAGAGTGCGTACTCAGAGTACACATGGTGAGTACCCAGTGGTTTAAACGAACTGGTGGCTGCTCGTGATGACACAGTTTGTGGTTATTCCTTTGATTTCTTTCCTGTAGAGCTGTAATTCCCAAGAGCCTGTGTATTTCAGCAATTCTTCATGCCCCTCTCTGCTATGTCTGTGAAGTACAACAGTCTGTAGATTTTCAGATTATTTTAATTTTATTTCAAAATGCACTCTATTAAAATCTTGCCGTTGAGTGGCCTTGATGACAATGACTATGATTTTCATGTCTGTTGAGAAGCTGTGTCTCTCTGCACAACCACCTCCATGTGTTGGGCCGTGGGAGCTCTGCCATCCGCATTACTGGAATTGGGAGGCGTTTGCTCCTTTTCGATTACCGAGAAGGCTGGTGCATCTTGGCTTTCTCTATTTCTTCTTTCTGTAGCCTAAGTTTGAGGGAGAGTTTTCAGATTTTCTTTCACATTACTTTTAAATTTTTTCAGACTCAAATTCTTTTTTTTTTTTTTTGCGGTACGCGGGCCTCTCGCTGTTGTGGCCTCTCCCGTTGCGGAGCACAGGCTCCGGACGCGCAGGCTTAGCGGCCATGGCTCACGGGCCCAGCCGCTCCGCGGCATGTGGGATCTTCCCGGACCGGGGCACGAACCCGTGTCCCCTGCATCGGCAGGCGGACTCTCAACCACTGCGCCACCAGGGAAGCCCTCAGACTCAAATTCTTACTCTTTCAAGTTTCTTTCTCCTCTCTTTCGCCCATATTCAATATTCCTACCAGAAGTCTTAGAAATTTTGATTGGCAGTTTTTTGAGCTAATGCATCAGCTCAGAGAAGGCTTTGTTCTTATTTAACTATATTCAAAGTACAGGTATTGCTTTGAGAAAGTAATTGAAATCACAATAGGCACCATGAAAATAAGGATTGGGCCAAAATGACAGCAGGGAAAGAGTCCCTGGTGTTTAGCTAAGTGACAAGAGAAATTAACAACAGATGTTTAGAAGGAGAGTAAATCTATCCTAGGATGGCCATATCAATTGTTCTCAGTATTCTTCAGGGTCCCACAGTTTTATGGCCATTGCTTCTAAGTACACATGTTCTCAGGGGTGCTGTTCAAATCACTGAACAACTGGTATGTATAGCACAGGCACAGATGGTCAAGATGGATCAGAGTGGATGCCAGCTTTAATGCTGCCGTGGAGTACTGGACTAGGTTTACTCCTTCAGTTACTGGATTGTGGGAGGATCAAAGATCCAGGGAGAGGGCCCAGGGGAGCTGGGGTGTTGGGGACATGGGAGTACAGTGGGAAGCTTGGGGCAGCACTACTTACCAAGAAATATACAAGTATTTCAATATTTTGACAACCTGTATGACAGTACTCATTTATATCAGCTGGACTTCAGTCCTACAAGTTCTACTATAGTCTGTGAAACTGCGTCTATCATGTTGTAGTTGACCTTCCAGCTAGGATTGCCACTAAAGGCCATATCTTGTTTATCTCATCACAATACTCTTTGTTCTATTAAGATGGACACAAACTTTTAAGAACGGTTGAGCCAAATAGAAAGACTTACTGTTGTAGAAGGAGAGGCTACTGGGGAAAAAAAGGGTCAAGGGGGGAAGCTTTGGCTATCAATCACTCATCCCAGCAGAGATTTCAGTCGAAATTTAATGTTAGTCTCCATAGTGATTGCAGAGCTCTTAGGCACAGTTCAGACTAAATCAAGGTGTAGATGGAGGGCAGCTGCTTTTGATAAATGACTCCACATTGCTGAGTGTTCTACAAAAAGAAACCTTCAGTACTGTAAACGTGCACAGGTGATGTCATGAGCCCTTCAAATGGTTGAAGGCTAATGGATCAAAAGTGAGCCTGATGCCAAAAAAAATGGCTTCACTGAGAGAGAACTCAGGGATGGAGTTACTCCTTTACACAAGGGATCCAGCAGACTTTCTCTTCCTCAAGGCCGTGGTTCAATGCACTGTTCCAGTCTGTTTGGCTTTAACTAGAAAACACTTAATGTTCTTAGAAGTTTTTAGCCTAATGGATTTGATACACAAGTATTTACTTAATCTAAGTTTTCCAAGGTGGGTAATTGCTCTGGGGATTGTTAATATTATAATCAGAGATTAAGGAGACTGGCTGGTAAATCCCAAACACTTGCAACCCTTGGCAAAATTCCATGATCACTACCAACATCTCATCATGTATGATTGGATCTGGGTAGAAGATTTGACTTGGGTGGATTTGACATTTAACCTTTCAAATGAATGGCAGAATTTGCAGGTGCATTTGTTCCACAAGGTAGCTAATGAATGATGTACATAATTGCCAAAGTGGACCCAAGCCTAGAAAGAGTCAATGAATATAGTTTCTGCTAAAAAAGTGAATGCTCCTAGACATCTGTGCAGGCTCCAGTTCTTAGGTGTTCAATTTTATTGTAAGAGAAAAGATCCTAGGAGATGATTCAATTGAGAGTTGTGGTCATCTACCCATTTTAAGAGTTAGATAATACTAACTCTAACCTGGCTTAGTTTACCTGGAGTTAGGGCAAGTTGAAACACTTAATTAACAATAGTAGGTGAGTTAGCCAAGGGACTAAATGTAGGTGAAAGAATGATGACACCAGGTCTTAACACAAATTGACTGAATAGTTGTGCAAATTGTAAGCTGGATAAGGTTTATTTAAAACAAACCTAGCAAAAAAACAAACAAACAAAAAAAACAACAACAAAAACAAACCTAGCTAAACAATTCACTGAAGTGCTCTCCTCAACCTATATCCAGAAACAGCATTTAGCTTCTGGGAGACATGTTAAAATAGTAGCTTAGACTAGTGCCCAGGCCTCTCCAAGATAAGGTAAAAGGAGAGTGTGTGTCTTGGACTGGAGCCATTTCCCTAGAAGATGCAAACCCAAGACAGAGTCTTAGAAGAATCTTTCTTATTATAATGGGATCTCCCTTCACATATGCCTTAGCAATCCTTGGTCTCCAGGTAAAACGTGGTTTCTAAGCTCTTCACCCTGAGTAAAGTTTAATCAAGCTGCTCTAGGCATGAACATAGGTGGCTTCTTAGATTTTCATGACTGCTTTCTTTCTCTCTTGGTTGGTAACCCACCCTCAACTGGTTGCCCCCTCATTTTTAGAGTTGAATGATAACACTGCAGGCATGAGATCTGGAGTCATGAGGAACTGCTGAAACGCTGGATTATGCAACCGAGAAGTGAGTGGGTGTAAGCTCCCCCTGGGGTGAGCCTTGATCAGTGGGAAATGGGAGATGAAAGGGGCTGGAAAGATAAATTCTGCCTCCATTCCATCTTCCATGGACTGCTGTGGGGTACAGCCCTTCTAGAGAAGTCCCATGTGCCACGTGAACATGCCTGCCAAGTGACCTGCTGGGTCTCCTCCTGGGTCATGAGTGGGGGGATGGGAGGTAGCAAACTGCATCATAATTGCTGTGCCTTGTTCTTTGATTTATTTTCTTCTTTCCCTTCCTGTCCTGGGCTTCTATCTCCCAAACAAAGTATCAGCACCTTGAATGAGTTCGAAGGCTCTGCTTTCTAGGGTGTCTGGGCTTTGAATCATTTAACATTTTACCAGTTCATTAACAGATTGGCCTAATCAATATGTGACATTATTCTTCCTAAGGTCAGACGGAAAACTGATTTAAGTCTTTTTAATATTCATAGTTTAAATTGGTGCAGTAACAGTCAATACCAGCCCTTCGCAACCATAGTTGGACAGAATGAAGCCCGAATTCCCTAAGGCACCTATAGTATGTAATGAATTAACTCTTCTTCTGTGCACCTAGAATGTGCTATCCTTGGAAGAAAGTAGTTACTCAAATCATTTCCTGTAGGGCTTAATTCTCTTGAGGAATCCTGGTTGTGAAGGGCTGGTCTAGATATTTTCCTGAGATGGTTTTTATTCAGCTTGTTACTAGACAAGAAAAAGTGTATTCAGCTCATTTTGTTTTTCAATTTTAGTCCTGTTTGGCAACTAACAAAGGAAGTGAATTACCTGATTTGTATTTATTTAATAAATATTTGAATACCTACTAAGAGCTGGGTCCTAGGAAAACAAAGAAGAGCAAGGCTTATTCTCTGTTCCCCGAGAGCTGAGTTTAGTGGGACTATAATGTAGATAAAATCATACTATGTGTGCATAACAGAAGTACGTGGAAAGTGACAAGAGAACAGAGGATCTGAGATAATATTCTTTTTTCACGTTGCATTTTGCTCTACTTTTGTGCCATTCATAGCATTTATAACTTACTGGGCCCTGGAGAACATAACTAAAATAAACCATCTGTAAGAAAACTATGATGAAATTTTCTTTTTTTAAATATTTATTTATTTATTTGGCTGCATTGGGTCTTAGTTGCGGCACGCAGGATCTTTGTTGCAGTGCACGGGCTTCTCTCTAGTTGTGGCGTGCGGGCTCTAGGGCATGCCTGCTTAGTTGCCCCGCAGCATGTGGGATCTTAGTTCCCTGATCAGGGATCAAACCTGCGTCCCCTGCATTGGAAGGTGGATTCTTAACCACTGGACCATCAGGGAAGCCCTATGATGAAATTTTCTTAACCATTTATATTACAACAATTGTTTCTGGATTCCCTTAAAAAATAGCTGAGTTCTACATGGTATCAAAAGGAAAAGAGGTTGAAACTTGCCAAACTATCTAGTCTGGAGTCTAATACCTAGGTTACTCGTAACTAAGTTTTTGATGCAGTATGTTATTTTCTTCTGATACTTCTCATGAAACAAAGGTAGAATATCACAAGTTCTATGCATTGTTTTTCAGGGCCTGACTTTCAATGTAATGTGACTGTGACATTCACAAACACTGGGAGACCAGGAGTTTGACATGGTCAGGGAGCCCGGTCTTGAGCTGTGTTCATTTATATGCCTCTAAGGAAGGGTGGAGTTAATTGCAAAAACTGTGCTGTTCAAGAAAAATAAAGACTCATTTCTGGCATATAATTTTTCAGGTAACGGGATTACAAATCTCTGACATTTCTAAATTAAAATTGTACTGCAAAGGTAAGGAGGATGAATGATCTTACTTCAAGTATGATGAAAATTAAGAGAAGATAATAGGGACAGGTTTTTTTTTGCACTGAAACCCAATTTCATTCTTGGAACTTAAAACAAAAGAATTAAGATTCTCTCATGGGACAATCAAGTGTGGGGAACTGACTGTAGGTAATAAAGCACACCTGTCCCCTGGGGATGGGGGGCAGGGACTGTATCAAAAGTCTTTTTGAAATCTGGCAGAAGCCCTATTTTTTTTAATGCCCTAGAAGAGAAGATAGAAATTATAACTCATTAGTCATGATGAAATAGACCTTGACATCCTCGGAACTTCTCTCTTTATTTTTCATTGTTCCCATTGTTCATTTTCGTCTCTGTCAATGAATGCAAATGCTCCACCTTCTGGACCTAACTGGAGGCCACCACTGGAAAGAGCACTAATCCTAATCAAATCCTTGTTAAACGCAAGACTTCTTAATAGTCATTTTTTTCTCTTGGACAGGTATCGGAGAGGATCCATTTTTCATTTCTAGAAACAATTCCATGAGAAATATAAGTAACATAAAATCATTTCAATGGTGATACTCTGTGATTTTGGAATTACCTCAAATTTTGCTGATTTAATTAGTTCTGATCTAGTGAGGAAAAGTGAGTCCTGCCGTCTCCTTCCACCAGTGAGGTCTTCTTGTTTATCAATCGCTCATCAAATTTTGGACACAGGGACACAAGGAGTACATACAGGCAGTTTTTGTTTGACTATTCTCTTCTTAGTAGCGACTCATTTCATTCTCTAGCCAGCAATCTAGGAGAAAGTCATCTGGAGTTCCCCGGGTGAAAAAGTCAGAGCTTTCTCCGTGAGGAGTCAAAGCTTCTGTTCTTTGGGCTGCATGATTAGCCTCTCTAGTCAGCCTCACCCTTAAATCAATGAAAAGAGTTCACAGAATGAAATGTTTAGTGCTCTCTCAGTCCTGAGCCAGGGATGGCTGTGGCTGAAAGCAAAACAAATTCGCAACAAGAATTTGTAAACAGGGGTCAGCTGACTAATGCCTGGTACAAAATGATGTCTGACATCTGTAGCTCTGGTGGAAGTTTGTGCAAAGGGGCAAAATGATTTTGTTCTTGTTAACACTCTCTTCCATTAGATGGCTGTTGAGCTCCCTGGAGGGGTATCATTCTTTTGGAATTTAGGTCTGAGATGGTATGAGGCTGCCTTTGCCAAGTAATTTTTTTCCCCTTGTGAGTTTTATCCTCCTTTGTTTGTTTCTGTTTGAGACCGTTAAAAAACTTTTTGTTCTTGTTGTTCAGAAAAAAAAACATGATACCACCTAGACCTACTAATTGTTTTCTTTAACATTGGGCTTATTATCCCTGTGAAGCTTTGCAACATCTCTAGGTCCCCATGGGAAGCTGAGAACAAATGGCAGGCATAGGAGACACAGGTACTCAGGAAGTACTTTTGGCTAAGAAATATTGACTCGTCAGAGTTTAATAATACTATCAACTGTCTTCTAATGAGCATATACCATGTGACAGGCACTGTCATAATTGCTTTAAAAAACAACTTAAATTATATCAAGCCCATAGTATGTGCCACGTACTGTTGTGGTATCACAACTGGGTAGCTCAAAACAATAGAAATTTATTTTCTCACGGTTTCGGAGGCCAGTAGTCTGCAAGGAGGTGTCAGCAGGCCCACATTCTTTCTGAAGACTCTAGAGTCGAATCTATTCCATGCCTTTCTCTTAGCTTCTGACGTTTCCAGCAGTCTGTGGTGTTTCTTGCCTTGCAGCTGCATAACTCCAATCCCTGCTTCCGTTGTCACATGACCGTCTCCTCTCTGTGGGTCTGTGTCGTCACATGGCATTCTCTCTGCACATGTCTCTGCCCCTCTTCTTGTAAGAACACCAGTCACATAGGATTAAGGGCCCACCCTACTCTAGTGTGACTTCATCTTAACTAATTACCTCCGCAACAACCCTATTTCCAAATAAGTTCACGTTCTGAGGCCAGGAAGGACGTGCATCTGGGGCGAGCACTGTTAAACTCAATACGCCCGCCTTACCCTCCTGACATATCTCTTGTATGTCTAACCCTGTCTCGGAATCTGCTTCGTGGAGAACCTGGACCAACACAAAAATTACAGACCTAAAAGCTGGTAGAGTATGGATTTGAGCTCAGGTTGTGTAGTGGATCCTGCATCGTGCGCCTCCGAAATCCTCCCTCACATCTGTTGCTGGGAGCGCTGTTGGCGCACAGTTAGTTCCCGGCTGTCAACTCTGGAATTACCTTTGGCTGAAGAAGAGTCACCTCATCCAATGCCACACGTCCTTCCCAGAGCAGCTCCTGTCCCAAAGTGATCTGGGCAAGGATGTAAAGATCTGGTCCCCACCTCAACTTGGAGTAACTCTGAATTGTCATCCCAGATTCTGAATTCCCTATCAGGCCATCAAGCACCTCTCCCTGAGTTTACACCTAAGGTATATAGGAGGAATCTCTAATGACAAGCTGATAGAGAAGGAACAGTCCTAAGCTTGGTTCACGGATGGGTTGACTCAAAAAGACAGTGCAAGGGAAAAGTGGATCCCATCTGCACTATAGTGCATACAGGGGTGGCCTTGAAAGGCAGTGTTGAAGGAATATGCCCCAATGGGAGCAGCTTGCCTGTGAATAGAGCAGTCACGGTGGTAGGGTTGGAGGCTGTGCATGGGCTCAATAGTAAGGACTCCCACTCAGCACAGTAGATCTAGCTACTGCCTCAGCACATGCCTAACTGCCAGAAGCAGAGACTATCATTTGAGGAGACCAGCAAGCCTCTTGATGGCAAGTTGACTACACTGGACCCTTTTCACTCTGAAGGGGCAGGATTTATTTGGACAAATATCCGTATTTATTCCAGGCTTGAGTTTGCCTTATCTGTCTTCAGGGCTTCAGCTAGCACATTTTCTGGAGATTTTTTTGAGATGTTTGAAGCAGCATATGGCCAAGCAGGAGTAGGAACCATGGAGAATGTCTACTTCTTGACTTGCACATATGGCCTCAGGATTTATTGTTCTCCCAAGGGGGACACAATTATCTGTTTGATATTTTTATCATGGGTTGGGACGTTTAGAAAGAAACATAATGGGCCATAAGTTATGTTTAAATTAGCAACCAAACTCTGGGGTTAGGAAGGATGGTGTGATGTGGGATGCACGCATAGTGTACTGAATGTGGGAATTGCTAATTAATCTACTCGTTACCTTCAGCCTTGATCAACTCTTGATCTTATATGCCTGTATTAAGATTCTTGAGATCCAGAATAGGACAATGGAAAGTATTAGAAATAGGAAAATGAGGTAAAAAAAGAAAGGTTAAAGTTATAGCTATTTTAGCATGCCCATCTTTACCTGTAGAAGCTAATTGTAGATGGCGTGAAAGAGGAAGGCTTTACATAATTTAAGAATGATAGCTTAGGCTGTGCTGGATGAGAGCGATCACAGATACTGGTCATCATGGTTGTTACTAACTAAAGTTGAAAATAAAGAAGGAAGGGCAGAAAGAGATCTTTCAGAAGAAAGAGATCTTCCGAAATTTGAACTCTTCTGCATAGCATAGCTGCGGGAGCTAACAAATGTGGGAAAGGCAGACTGTAGTAGGAAATTTAGGACCGGAGAAAAGAGGAAAAAGCAGAGTCTCAGCTGTGAAACCAGTCCTTTGGGACTCTCCAGCTCATATTCAATTTTCTGAACGGGGATTCTGATCTTTGAATTCAAAGGTTTGGACATGAAATAACAAAGGCATGAGCATGCGGTCAGGGAAGACATGGTATATGAAATGTGTGTTTTCTAGGGAGAACTTCAATTTATTGAAGCTTTTTATGACTTAAAAACAGACAAAAAGCTACTAGCCTTTACAAGAATGATCAGGATCATTTATAATTTGTTTTTAATTTGGCTTTTCAACATTTGCCCGCCACCCCCATGCCATTGTTTTCTGATGATAATGACCTGTGCATCATTTGCCCACTGTTTTCCCCTCGTCATGCACAGCCATGCCCGCTCTCAGGAATGCCTTCCTCTCCCATTCCCTTTGGATACTATCTCCTCACCTTTCAGAGAACCAGATGAGCTTTTTATTTTTTTCCATAGGGTGCTCCATTTCTTAAGCACCCATACAGAGTTGGCTGGTCCTCCTTTGTACCTACCTCTGTTGTATCCCTGATAATGTGGCATTAACTTGATTTCTTACATGTCTGTTTCCTTCACTAGATTGTGAGTTCATGAAGCCAGGGACTGCCTTATTTTCATTCTGGGCCAAGTGCTTGGCATATAGCAAGTGACGCAATAAATGCTTCTTGAAAGTGTAAATTTAGAAACGAGTAACTCCGAAGGAGGCTAATCAGGTGTCCTCCAACTTAAGTCACCAAATAAGGGAAGCATTTTTAGAAGCACAGTAGAAGCATGAATTTGCACAGGGAAGATGTTTATTAAGTATGTGTAAAATAAATGTTACGTAACAGTACAGAAAATATCTTCCAGGGAATCTAAGACCAAGATAGAAACCCATTTGTCTCTGCTGACAGAGGCAGGGTCTGGCTCTCATTTTCTTTTCTGTGATTTTGTGATTTAGGATCTAAATTCCACAAAGTGAACAGCTGATAAACTAGACAAATATTGGACTATAGTTAATGAGAAAGAACATCTTCTTTATTTTGCCTTCTCACCATTGTGTTACTCAGTCAGCTACTTCCATGATGAAGTGTTGGTCGCATTCAAGGTAAAAGGATAAGAATAGGTGCTTGTAAAAGGGTTGTATGTTTTGGTGGGGGAAGCATTTTATTTTTTTTTAAATCCCATATATTCAGTTAAGCAGTAGTATTTGTGTTCATAAGCTCATTTGCTTCAATATTTTCATAGAATAAAATTTCACTAATTTAGACTACTAAGTTAAACTACTATAAAAGTGAAATACTGTAGAATATTAAAACAAATTCAGTTAGAACTTTTTAGTGCATCATTAAAGGAAACAGAATACAACAAAGCATTGGTAGAGAAGTCTAGTTAGCATGCTTTAATAAGTATATGACTTGTTTTTAAAGAGCCTAAATTCTTTTATGTGCAAACAACCACTATAAAGGTATTTTAAAATTTAGTTCTCACAAGTAGGATTAATGTGGTCTCCTATAATCTCAGTAATATATTTACTTGTATACACTATGTATTCGCTTAAACAGCTTCTTTTGTTAAAGATGTTAAAGATATCAACTTCAGCTCAATTCTTGTGTGATTATTAAGTACAACAACAAAAAGAAGGCTATTTGAATGAATTTTTAACAGTGCTTGTGTTTATTCTAACTCAACCATCTGCAGTGCCTCTGCTATTGACTTGCACGAAGAAAATAGGGAGTGTGTGTACAAGTATTTAATGCTCAGAGAAGAATTTGACCAGCAGGGTGTCATATACTCTAAACAGCATGAGGGTCTGTTTGCTTCAATGGAGGGGGCGCTGGGCGGTATCTGCGCTCTCAACAGGTTCTGGAGGTGGAGAACAGAAGGAACTGAAGGGCTCTTGCCCACAGTGCAAACAGATAATGGCACGTCAGCTGCTGCTTTACACAGACAGGAGGTCTGACTTAGCAATTTTGTTAGAGACTTTTCATTTCTTAATATCTATATCATTAGTTGACAGATGGATTTCTGTCTGAAATCTTATTTCAAGAGAGCCGCCTCCTGCTAATAATCTTAAACTGTAATTTACAAGTGGAACCAATTTCAGTTCCCTAAGTTCTGGGTGAATATACTAAACGTTATCCCCTCCTGCAATTTGTGGAGTACATTGGTTTAATAAATACTTATTGAGTATTTACTATGTGCCAAACATTCTGCTAGGAACTGGGATACAGTGGAAACATAAGAAAGACACTGTGTTTATTTTTCAATGACAGTCAGCAAACCAGGATGTGGGTACAAATACTCTAAGGTAACAGGATTTTTCAAGAAGTTTTCCCTACAGTTCTGTCCTTGTTGTTCTTCACCTTTTTAGGTGAAAAAAGGAGATTTTCCAAGTTGTAAGAACTTTGATTTTTCTCTATAAAAAGTGCCGTCAACCTCTCCAGTTAGCTTTTTCAGACCACAGCTTCTTAACTTGGGAATAGTCACAAGTGAGGTCAGAGATAAGTTCCCTTGGAGTTTTGAAGACCAGTTATTACAGGTGTGTCTAATAAACCACAGCCTAGCTTCTCAGCCCAGCCCTTGGGCCTTTATTGCTGGCGGTGGAAGAATCTCTTTATGTTGTTCTTCTGCCACTTGCCAACAATACTGGGATAGGAAGTTCTGCCTAAAGATTTAGTCTGGCTCAAGGGAGATGAGCACAGTATGGGCAGAGTGTCCCAGCAGGTGTTTGGGGGCTCCTTGGGGTGCTATATATAGATTAGGTATATACCAAGACCCTGCCTTCTCTCCCCTCTAGAAAGCCAGATCTGGGGCCTGGAGCAGCCTCTAAACTGCCCCAGTCCGTTTATCCCATGGTACCATATGAGTTTATCATGTCATGAGTTTATTATATACCATGATCAAAGTTGGGAAGGACTGTCTTAGGGTGTGACTCAGGGGCAAGGAATTCTGCTATTAGGAAAGTCTTTATGACATGTTCCAATGTTTAGGCCTAGCCGGGTTCCCAGGAATCGTTAGGAATAGGGAGATGATGAAAAGGGGAACTAAATCACTGTGCACAAGAACATAAGATAATCTTTCTGTTGTGGGCAGGGAAAATCTTGGCAGATTTTTTGTTTGTTTGAAGAAAATACTTTTCTTTGTTCATATAGATTTGGACTGTACTTCTTCATAGAATTATTTTTGTTCTTGGGATGTGTATGTCTGCATCATGCATGCATGTTTTGTCTGGAAGTTATCTATAAATTCTAAAAGACCGAAGGAAGAATCTGGGGGCATATTACCTTCATTGTCACACTGTGGCGAGATCTCCACAGGGAACTGTATTTGAAATACCAAATCCCAACCTGGATTATTGACCAAAGCACATCCTTGATGAATAATCCCAGGATTGGAAAGGTATTGCTGGGGACTGTGGAGGCCCACAAATTTCCTTCGTAGGGTATCAGATTGGTTCTAGAGAGGGAACGGAGATTCACCCTGCGAAGGATTGAAGAAGTAGCTCTCCCTCAAGGGGGTAAGGGAAAGATGGTCCTTAATACAGGGGATTGAGACGTGGAATTGGGCTATATCCTAAGGAGAGTCCCTAAGAAGGGTTAACCTTAGTAAATTTCCTTAAACACTGAACAGTGGTGCTTAGTGTACAGTATTACTTTTATTCCTGTGTTGCGGTATCCTCTACCTATCCCCATAGTCCCAGCGGTCTGTTGCATCCACACCACCTGGTATTTTAGGTGAGGAACTAAGGAAAGGAGCCCTGAAGTGTTCTTCTCCTGACCCCCTCTGTCCAGGCCAGCCTGGTGGAGGCAGCCTCATGTCAAGGGGAGAACTGTATTCCTAGCCTTCAGTGGGTTCCCAGGAGCAACACAAGTGGAGGCCCAAGGTAGCCTGGAAATCAATGAAAGGATCAAGTGATAGGTAGACAGAGATGTGAGTCAAAGCTCCCTTCTCTCCAGGTGTGCTAGAGGAAGGTCCATCTGGGTAGTGGGGATGACAGGAAACAGACAGCAGCCTGATCACTCAAGTTCTACACACACACACCTTTCCAGGGTCCATTCTGAAGGACCCCAGCTGTCTTCATGCCCTGGAGATTGTTGTATGTGAGTGTGAGGCAGTAGGTGTGAGGCTTCCTCAGCCAGATATGTGGAATGCTGAGAACCCTTAAAATATAAATATTCTATCTTCAGCCATTATATTTTGGGAAAAAATAATGTGATAGTTAATTTTATGTGTCAACTTGGCTAGGCTCTGGTGCCCAGTTGTTTGGTCAGACATCATTCTAGATGTTGCTATGAGGGTATTTTTTAGATATGATGAACATTTACAATCAGTTGACTTTGAGTAAAACAGATTACTCTCCATAGTGTGGGTGGGTCTCATCTAATCAGTTGACTTTGCGTTAAGACTGCAATGTAGAAACCCTGCACAAATCTCCTGCCTGCCAGCCTGCCCTGCAGATTACATACTCAAGCCTGAAACATCAACTCTTCGCTGAATTTCCAGCCTGCTGTCCTGTCCTACAGATTTGACACATTCCAGCCCCCATGATTTCCTGAGCCAATTCCTTAAAATAAATCTCTCTCTCTCTCTCAGTCTCTCTCTGTATATGTGTATACTCTTATCATCTCTCTTTCTCTCTCTCTCTGTCTCTCTGTCTCTCTGTCTCTGTCTCTGTCTCTCTCTCTCTATATATATATACATATCTATCCCTGTATCTATATCTATATCAGTAGCTGTAACTATAGCTCTATCTAGTTGTCTGTCTGTCTGTCCATCTATCTACCTATTCTATTGATTCTGTTTCTCTGGAGAACCCTAAAACAGGAAATCTGAAAGGGAATGAAATCTTAGTGTGTTGTACTGGAAATACTCAACATCCTAATAGATTCAGCATATTTTGCTGAGTTCCATCTAGAATTCACAAGAACACGCTGTCAAAACCTTTTGTCTGCTTAAGAAAGCATGTAGAGCTCTGCCCTTGGTCCAGGGCTTCTGGTTAAATATCTCCTGAAAGCACTGTCTACTTGTCTCCATCTCCTAGATGCCTATCCAGAGACTAGAAAAAGGCAATGCTCAGACCCTTATGTCATTCCGTGTTGTCTTTGTCCCATTAGCAGCCGTGTGTGTCTGTCTGTGGTGAGTAATTGGACCATGGCTCAGGGAAGTGCACGCGCTAATGGTGCATGGCAGCTTTACAAACACTGTCTGTTTGAGTTAGACCTGAATTGTCCTCTGATTTAAAGATTCTTCTGTGACAATCAGAGCCTTGGGGATGATGCTGGCCAGAAAGAATGTGCATGGCCATTACTGAGCCAATTTTATAATTCATCTTTTAATAATCTGTAACTGAAGAGCTGAGTGAAATTCATCAAACCCTGCCTTGTTTCTCACTGGGGAGCTTTCTGAGTTTTGTTACTGAGCCAAAGCTGAATGCAGCTGTTGGAGCTGTCACTGGTATTCTGGTTCACCCAAATATTGATAACAATTACTCTAGCTCCACATGGAAAGCATTTATTCCAATATCTGTAATGGAAAGACTGTTATTATTGATAGTACAGCTTTATAGTGAGTACATCAGAATGTGGATATGACATTCATAAACTATATTTGGAAAAAGCTGTATCTTTCTCTTACATAGTACACAGGACCCTGGGCTGTATTGTTGATCATCTGTTCTTCATAGAAATAGGGAGAAGTTATTACCAGAGAATAATTAAACCCGCAGAAACGTCCAAATGCTGGCAGGCTACAGCCATCCTCAATGCCCCCCAGCGGCCTGTTAGGATCAGCAAAATCAAACAGCTGGGGCTTTGAGTCTGAAGGGGGGGAGTAGTGTAAGGAATTTTCCTTGTCCCGTCATTATTCCTCTCCTGCTTTCCTGGATTACAGTCACAAGCAGGTCACATCACATTTATGCACCTTCGTGTAAAGTGCTTTGGAGTGGAGCCTGGGGCCGGTCCAACTGGGAATGACCATCTTATCATCACAGGAATGAAAAGCTGCTTTGACCCTTGTCAACCACATCACTGGGAAGCCGTGTGCTAGCACAAACCCACGGCTTTGTTTCCTTCCTACATTTTCCCTTTTCTGTTTTCCTTGCCTTTCCTTATTTGCTTGCCCTGGGTGGTCTTCTGTCTCCTGAATCAAACTCTCTTTATTTTTTATGATGTGGGACGTGTTAGTTGCCCCAATCAAGATGATTTTCTTTTGACAGTAGTGTCTGATCACCTCCAAGGGAATGTTCCGAGCCTTGACTAGGTGGGCTTTGAGTAGCAAGAAACTCAGGGGGGACTTAGCTGTACCCACAGCAGGTGGTGTAACTCAATGACCATCTGTTTGCAGAGGGCTAAGGAGATCTTGTGAGAAACAGTCCTTGGGGTGGGTAGGATTTTGTATCAAAGGTTTACTCATCAGAGAGCAGGAGGAAGACTGAGTCTAGCCCTGGAGCTGGTATGAGTCTCGAATCATAGCCCAGCCCCTGCGGCACTTCTGGGCTTGGAGGAGAGAGACAGCTGTAAGTAAAAACCATGCCATGACAGTCTGTGACACATTGGAGCTCAATGATCTATGGCTTAGGGACCCATCTAACAAAGTATAGCACAAAGGGAGGCGACCTCTTGTCCTCCACGGGAGGGCTGCAGGGCCTGGGGCAGCGGCGGGCAGCAGCAATCCTCCGTCTGCCTGGTCTGCCACGTGGCCACCCGCAGAGGCCTGCTTGGCCTCCTGCAGTAGCAGCAGCCAGCCTCGCATGTGAGTTACCCTGGGGGGCTCCTGGAAATACACGGATGGGGAACAGTCCTCAGGCAGCTGGAGGTTTCTTATTAGCATATCGGGCTAGAGTCCTCAAAACTGGAAGGTGTATGCTAATGGATTGGACCATATTTGTCCAACAGGGTGGTGATCCCTGTGCGGGAGTCTGAGTTCATTAGATTATTCCTGAATGAATGGACAATACACCTTTGCCCTTCTCTTACACTTGTGTTAGGTGGTCCGTCTTGGGTGGCCAGATCCTTACGCCATGTATTCCGAGTCCTTTGCCAGAAAGGCTGAGTTAAATTCCTTAAGAGAGCCTTCTGGATTTCCCAGGTGAACCCTGCATCTTGATCTTAGCTAAAGGCAAGAATAGGAATAATTTCTGTCTTAAAATAGAGCCGAATTCTAAAATTTGACCAGATTTCCAATAGCCTGTTGGCTAATAAAGAAGTTTATTTTCAAGAAGTAGCTTTTTTTTTTTTTTTGGTAAAACATTCTTTTATTAAAAGAACAAGTGCTGTTTACGAACTGCCCTTTGTACAAATAACATCTGTGATACAAAGATACAAGATCCGGGTCATAAGAAAGACTGGAGAAAGTTTAGGAGATGTAATATCTTTAAGACAGAAAAACACTGGGTGAAAAAGAAAGTGATGAAAAGAATGCTGTGCTTGGCTACTTAGCCATTTAATGACAAAACTCCTCTTGTTTAAACTGGGAACTGTCTGTTTTGGCCGATTAAAGTAGTCTTAAAGAATATTCTTAATTTCTGAAGGCTTTGTTATAAGAAAGCCAAAAGAATCAAAGTTTGCTGATACATTTCAGAGCACTTCTGTTTTAGGATGCACTGCCTTGAGGTTCAGAAAGATGCATCGTGTAATTTCATAGGAATCCCTTATAACGCAGTATGAAATTATGCTCACATGCTCGAAGTGTTTCTAAACAGCTTTGCCCACATCTTGGATATTCATTGTCTGAGAATGTATAATTTAAGAAATCGTAACGAGACGGTAGGATTTTGTTCTAAAGGATTCTCAGGGAGTTCATCTGCACTCACTTGTAGTGTCAGCTCTTTTCTAAGACAACTCCTGCTACCTTCAACCCCCAAATCACAATTTTCAGAGCTTTTAGAATGGGAGTCTTTCCAAATTGGGGTGGTGGTCTGTCATATTGTAGAGAAATTGTTGATCCATGGGACCCTTTCCTCTTATCTGACACCATGAGGTTGGGCCTGCCTTCTGTTCTATTTTTGTTCTCAGCTGGCTGGCAGTTCCTTGCTAAATTTCCAAGTGATAATTAAGGCCTTAGCTTAAGGCAGGGGGTTACTGACCTACCCCTCAAAAAAATTAGGTGAAATTTGGTGTATCTCTGGTAGGTGAGCATATTTCAGAAATTTAAAAACATAATCTTAAAGAGTCTTATAACGTGAAAAAGCTTAAAAACCAAGGATTTAAGGAATTGTGTTTACTGACATGTCTTGGAAACTCTAGGCAATGCGATTGATATTTGGGGGCCTGGAAATATTGAGCAACACCCCCTTTTTTGAGGTTGGCAGTTCTAAGCTGGTAATTCAGGTCCATGATGCCCTCATGGACCCAGACTCCTTCTAGCTTTCTGCTCTTTCATAAGTCGTACGTGGGCTTCATCCTTCTGACGTAACTAGTTGTGTCACCTCTAGCATCTTGTCCATCTTCTGATGGTGGCTTGATAAAAGTCTAACCCTTTAACCAGCATTTTTCATTTTTTCTCAGCCACCCTGTGAGGTTGGGTAAACTGTGGTCTCTTTATCTGCTATTGATCAGCTCTTAAACAACAACCTTTAAATTCCACTGTTCACAAGGCTGGCTTTGCTTGTATGTTCTTCCAAGAAGCTAACAATTTTCTCTTAGTTTTTCATATGAATCAGTGGTTTGGGCTTCTTGACTCATGCTTTGCTTCCAGGTGTACTTGATCTGTTCCAGTCCAGAGAAGTTGTATACAAACAAATATATGATAAATTGACTACTGCTTTAAGTTTGTTTTTTTTTTTCCGGGACGCGGGCCTCTCACTGTTGTGGCCTCTCCCGTTGTGGAGCACAGGCTCCGGACGCGCAGGCTCAGCGGCCATGGCTCACGGGCCCAGCCGCTCCGCGGCATGTGGGATCTTCCCGGACCGGGGCACGAACCCGTGTCCCCTGCATCGGCAGGCGGACTCTCAACCACTGCACCACCAGGGAAGCACTGCTTTAAGTTTTTAAGGGTAGCAAACAAGTAAAGAATTATTATTATTTTTTTGGTGAAACCTTTGTATGGTGAAGAACAACCAAAGAACTCATTTACTTGGGGAACCCAAGTTTTTCATGTATCAGCTCCACTTTCAAATGGGGAGATATTTTATAGTGCAGTCTGCTCTGAACCAGAACTTTTATCTGGAATGTGATGCAGGGCACCAGATTTCCTGCCGTCTGCCATACTGCTGCTTCTTCTGAATACAGTAATTCTTTTCTACTCAGACATTGATTAAAGAAAGTAGAGAAGCATGACTATAGCTTTGATCTATAAGGAATATATAGCCTGTTCAAAAAGGAAACTCTTGGAGAATTAGAATTACTAGATTTTCTTTTTTTTTGGTGGAAAGCATAAAAATGCCCATAATTCTCAAGGAAAAAGATAGGTTCCTAGTGGCAATGTAATTTTAATATTTTGAGTATCTTTATGGAAGGCGTGAAAATTTGGAAATAAAAGTATCATAATATTCAGTATTTTCCTCTTATTTTAAAAGTTGATTTTTAAAGAATACACATACATTTGCATTTCTGAATTACATTTGTATATATAAATCTTTACACCTTCCTGTTCCATTTTCCTTTTGTTACTGTTGTTCGTCCCAGAGAGCATTTGAAGGCACCCACTTTCAGGTTGGCCTGACTGAGGCAAGGGTGGGGTCAGTACAGGGGGGAGAGTGAAGACCTGGGATGCACAGCGCATCCTATGCTAGAGGCCATGGCTCGGAGGTGGGTGGCGGTAGAGGGTGGGAGGAGCCCTAAAGTAAGTACAGTGGGGGGAAGGGGTCATTGTGGCAAGAAAATGGAGAAAGGCTGAGAAGAACTCAATTAAAGAAAATAAAAAGGAGCAAAGCGATGAGAGAGGACTGGGAAGCATAAGGGAGGGAAGGAAGGAGTGGGTGTTGAAGGAGAGGGGATGGCGATGGTGAGTCAGAAAGAGTTCCCACTCACTCTGCCATGGTCACTTCCATTTCATCATCAGAGAAGGTGGGGTGAGATGTGGGGCACAGAAACAGGCTAAGGGTGAGAAAGGGGCAAGGAGAATAAGTGAAGGATGTATAAAGTATATAAGGGCACACTACTGGGCATATACCCTGAGAAAACCATAATTCAAAAAGAGTCATGTACCACAGTGTTCACTGCAGCTCTATTTACAATAGCCAGGACATGGAAGCAACCTAAATGTCCATTGACAGATGAATGGGTAAAGAAGATGTGGCACATATATACAATGGAATAACTCAGCCGTAAAATGGAACAAAACTGAGTTATGAGTAGTGAGGTGGATGGACCTAGAGTCTGTCATACAGAGTGAAGTAAGTCAGAAAGAGAAAAGCAAATACCATATGCTAACACATATATATGGAATCTAAAAAAAAAAAAGTTTCTGAAGAACCTAGGGTCAGGACAGGACAAGAATAAAGATTCAGATGTGGAGAATGGACTTGAGGACACAGGGAGGGGGATGGGTAAGATGGGACGAAGTGAGAGAGTGGCATGGACATATATATACTACCAAATGTAAAATAGCTAGTGGGAAGCAGCCGCATAGCACAGGGAGATCAGCTCGGTGCTCTGTGACCACCTAGAGGGGTGGGATAGGGAGGGTGGGAGGGAGACGCAAGAGGGAGGGGATATGGGGATATATGTATATGTATAGCTGGTTTACTTTGTTATAAAGCAGAAACTAACACACCATTGTAAAGCAATTATACTCCAATAAAGATGTTTAAAGAAAAGTATATGAGGGCAAAAGTAGGGTATGAAGGGAGGGGCTGGCTTCTGTTTGTGGCATTAAGAATAGGAGGTGATCAATAGAAAACTGGGAACGGAGGGTTGGCCTCAGAGGGCAAGGAAGTAGTTTTCTAGATTCTGCAGATTCTGCATATGTTTAAATTATTAATCTACAGGTAATGGGATGAGAGCCGAAGCAGAAAAGACAACCAAGAGTAAGGAGTTTTAAATTCTAGATTCACCCAGAACACTTTGTCCCATACCCATTTTCTGGGAATTTTCTCCCAACAACATTATTGCAGTGAAAGCAGTCACGTTACAATATGACCATGTTCTTGGGCTGTGGGTGACTGGTTGGGGGATGGGCATCTGAACTGGCCTGGGTCAGTGAGATTATTCACTGGAATCTTTGAACTTCATCTGCATAAGTCAAGGAAGCAGGTTGAGAGAGAAAGAGAGAAAAGCTCATGGAGTAGCAGGAGTGGAGGAAAGAGAAATTGAGGCTGCAGACAGGGCTTGAATCCCTGGTTCTACTTGGTTCTGTGCTGCCAGTGTGTTTGCCCTTGGGATCCTGGAGGCACTGCCCTCATATCCCTATAGTAATTATTCTTTTTGATTAAACTTGTCTGAGATGAAATTCTGTTGCTTGCAGCTAAGGGGACTAATACAATGACTAACTAGACATAATATCTCTGGACCTCAGTTTTCTCATCTGTAAAATAAGCAGTGTAAACTGAATTATCAAAAAGACCCCTTTGATTTCTGTGATTCTAAGTGTGTGTGTGTGTGTGAATGTAGGAGGCGACAGCAGGATCTGGGCAATCATGAAATTCCATCTGCTGCCAAATAAATGCTGAATGGTTCACAAATGATAAATGGAACCAGAAACTAATTTTTTGGACAGTAAACACTTGGAGGGGGTTGCCAACTGCATATATGACGTGGTTACATAAGCATTAGAAATACAGCTTTCAGTAGCTTTCCTCGAGTCAGTTCTTAACTCGGTGTTGGTGAGCATAGGTGTAAATGTGGCAAAGAAGGGTTTTTAAAGTGTCATTACAGGAAAATAAGGACATACAATAGGAAATTGGTAGCTATGATGCTTCAAAATGATGTAGTTTCAGCACCATCTGATCGTCCCTGACCCCTGATCTGGGACAGCTCTTTTCAAATAATTTCTGAGGAATGAGTGGTGTCCTGTCTTGGAAGCAGGAAGGATGGGTGCACTGCAGCTGTCCCTTCAGAAGGGAACAAACCAGGTGCAATATGGCATTCTGGCCTCTTGATGATGATTTATGAGCTTAGGGCTTCAGTTACCATGTGCTTGATGGAGATGTAATTTGTCATTGTTTTAGGGAATGTAGTTCCAAATACTTGAGAAAATGAACCTCAGTTCTACCTTATTAATGGTTTATTTTTAAGGGCTCTTTGTGCTAATCACTTTTGATGGGTGACTTCTGTTGCTTTATATCTGGACTGGAAAAGCAGTTGTTATCTCTGTTTTTTAGCTGGAATTAACTTTCTTCCATTCTAAACTCAAGTTTGTTCTCTACCATACACATCAAAAAGCCATTAATTTACCAATAAGCACTACTTGGGTTCAACCTATAGGCTGGTGCCAGCTGACTCTGGGGGCAACACTCTCTTATCCCACAGGCTGTCTTGGTTAGTGGTCAACAGCCCAGACTCTGCTGTTAGACTGCCTGGGTTCAAATCCTAGCTCTGCCACTTATTTGTGTGACCTTGGAGTTAATAATATCTCTGTAAAAAAAATAATATCTCTGTACCTCAAGTTCCTCATTTATAATATGAAGTTAATAACCTAGATTGGATGAGTAACTATATGCCAAGCCCTTAGAACAGTGTCTGGCGCCTGGAAAATGCTATGCAAGAGTTTGCTGTGACTATTCTTAATTGAAGACAGTGACTTATTTCTTCATTAGACGAACGGGCTTAAAACTCAAGTCTCCCCCCACTCAACCTCACCCAAGCAAGAGATTGAGCCACACGAAGGTAAAATTTGTTTGATGTCTGATGCTTTTCTAAGAATGACTCCTGATGGGAAAGACTGGGAAATCTAATGGTAAAAGGAGATTCCTGAAAAAGAACCATAGGCCATCTCTGTCTGGCAACCTTCCACTTCCAAGGAAGGAGCTGCAGGGCGGGTTTAGAGATCTGCCTCTTTTTCCGAGTTCCTGCTGCCATCCCCTGGGAGCCATAGAAGCCAGGATTCCCCATGGAGACGCCCCGTCAGGACCAGGACACTGTGTTCCTCCCACAGCAATGGCGCAGCTGTAGAATGGGTCGAAATAAGTCTTCTGATTTTTCAGAGTGTCGGTAGAGAACAGGGTTCAAGAGAAAGAAATTACCTATCATTTTTCATTATCTAGGGTATTACTCACCTACTACAAAGAACACAATCGAGGCAGCTGTGAGGACACGGAGCATCCGGCCTCACACCAGCTGGCAGATCAGAAGGGGTGTGTTCTGGCTCCGCAAAGCTGACGTTAAGTAAATTGTTGGTGCTGGCTCCTACCGTGATCAGCCAAGCTTCAGAAAACGGGAGCTTCGGGTGGGGAAAATGAAGCCTGGATGTATAGGTTTCACAATCTTAAAGAGATTTTTCTAAGTGGCATTTTCTTTTCCAACAGGGACGACTTGAGGAGCTTTTATATACGTTGTCTTGTATCATTGGGGAACAACTCTCCATGGGGCTCACATTTCTGTATGTCTTGTGAGCAGAGACGCTGGTTGTCCTTCGTTCTGGACAATCTTTCCAAGAATGGTGGTGATAAACCTAAAGATAGTGCTTCCCTCTTGAGCAAAGTACAGCCATGCTTATTGTCCAGTATAATAAAGATTACGTCTGCCTCTAGAGAAAGGGGCAGGGACTTTCTCTACCCGTTAAAAAAGATTCTCTCAGCTCAGGATTCCTCTCTTGTGATGCAGCGTATTACACATGCAGGCGTTATCTGCCCCTCTTCACGTGGCCTCAGGATTGGGAATTGGGGCTCGAGGAACTGGCACAAATGAATGCTAATGCTCTAGCTACTGCTATTGCTATGGGTAATTAACTGTCCTTCATCTCTGACCCAGGAGTCTTGTGTCTTCCACTAACATCCATGAAGCTGTAGTCGGCTAACTTGTTAGCTTGCAAGTAGAGTGAAATCTCCAATCCTTTATAATTTTTGACATGTATTCTTTCTAGGCTTGTTGGGATTATAGAGAATGTCGTAGCATATCAACAATTCATACAACTGAATGTAATTCTCAATGCACACATTAGCTGTATGAATCAAAAATCTCTTTTTCCTGCCAGCTTTCTGGTCTATGTCACTTTTGGGAGAACTTTGTATTCCTGTTTAAAAATTGAATATCTTTGCTAGGAATAAGATTTATTAATGACAACTTGTACATTAGCATGCCTTTCCTGAAAAAAAAAATCTATTTCCCCTCCCCAAGATCCACCCTGGCTACCCTTCTAACCCCTCCAGTAAAGAATCCAACCTCTCCAAGAGTCTCTTCCTGGAAGATAGTTATGTATTTGCTTAGTTCCGTTAAGTAGTAATTGAATGAGGCCTTGTATGTACTACCCGAAGTCTGTCTGAATCCAAATCTCATACGCTCCTGCTGTATCATTCTACTTCTCCATAATAAAAAGAGCAACCACTAATATTTATTGAAGACTTATTCTGGCCAGGCACTGAAATAAGGGCTTCACACGTATTATCTTTCCTAATCTTTATAATAACTCCATGAGGTAGATTGTTTTATTATCACTTCCACACAGATGAAAAAATGAAGGCTTAGAAAGTTAGCTAATGTGTACAATCTAATGGCTAGTAAATGGTAAAAATGCAGTGGGGGGGCTTCCCTGGTGGCACAGTGGTTGAGAGTCCGCCCGCCGAGGCAGGGGACGCTGGTTCGAGCCCCGGTCCGGGAAGATCCCACATGCCGCGGAGCGGCTGGGCCCGTGGGCCATGGCCGCTGAGCCTGTGCGTCCGGAGCCTGTGCTCCGCAGCGGGAGAGGCCACAACAGTGAGAGGCCCGCGTACCGCAAAAAAAATAAAAATAAAAAAAAAAAATAAATAAAAAATGTGGTGGGAACCCATTTATAACAAAGTAAATTTACTTTATAACAAAGTAAATCAGCTATACATATACATATATCCCCATATCCCCTCCCTCTTGCGTCTCCCTCCCACCCTCCCTATCCCACCCCTCTATCTTCTTAACCACCAGGACACACTGCCTCTCAGGGACGTCCTGCCTAATCAGTCTCCGAATAACATAGTAAATAAAGGAGGTTCTGTTGGAATAAATTATGCCACCCATAAAATATTCACTTTAGGTTTTAAAGGTGACCTAAAGTTTATTGCAATGAAGTGAAGATTACATAGTCTTGATTCTCTATTGTAAAGAATCAAGAAGAAACAGTTACATTTTTCAGGTTTGTCATTTTGTCATTTGGTAATGTTTTAAAATCAGTCTAGACGTCTTTTCCCGCACGTGTGATGAATATTGAGTAACTTACTCATCTTGGCTTGGTCAAATTGGGACTATCTTGCTTATAGAGTGATGATAATAGTAGTACACAAATAATTTAACCATAATACAGCCAGAGATCGGTTTTCTATTTATTTATACCAGTGCCAGGTATAAATGACTGTCAGATGGTCCACCAGCTAAGAATGATTTTTGTCTCTTTGTTCGCTTACTTGCACAAGCTTTATCTTGTACAGTATTCTTTTCTTTAATTCCTTTGTTAGATCTCTTATGTTCTGTTCAGTAAATGGTGCATCATTTGAGCTTTTTTTTATGTCATAATATTTATGAGCCATTATTCCAGACAAAAGGAAAGAAAGCCTTACTGAGGCACCTGAGGCACTTCACGGTATTATAGTGACAACAGAGTAAAAAACCAAAAAACAAAATCAACAAAGTAAGTCAAGTGTGGGTCCAAGCTCAGCGACTCCATTTACCGTTGGAGTAATTTTGCTAAGTCTATGAATCCCTATAAGCCTCAGTTGTTTTTTTTTTAACCTTGTTAAATGGGGTAATACTGTCTAACAGTCTTTGTGAAGATTAAAAATAATGTATTTAAGGTAATCGAACATACTATTTACTCAAATTGATCATCATTGTTGTTTTTAAGGTAATTATTGTTATTATTAACATGTATGATTACTAAGTGGCTAGTATGTGCGAGATATTGTTCGAAAACACTGTACGTGGATTTTAATTCATTTTATCCTGACAACAATTTTATCCTGACAACCAGTGAGAAAGGTGATTATTATTTTCCCAGATCACACAGTATGTGGCAGTGCTGGGATCTGAGTTCATTTCCTTCTGACTCCATAGTCTATCTACATTCCTGACAACCACAATAATAAGAAAATTTCATCCAGAATAAAATAGCCCAGTCGTTGATATTTAGCAAAGCACCGAGGAATGTAATGCGAATATGGCATTGTCTATGAAAATGCAGGGACCCACCTACTCACTCTATGAAAACCACATTTCTAATGTAAAAACCTCTCACCACCCATCTCTTAGATCACCTTGTAAATGTTCCACTAACGTAAATTAACTCGTTTGATATTAAAATGTTAGATTCTATTGTAAAGAGTGAATTTGAACGTATCCCAAGATATGAGGAAAATGCTGTCAGGGCCTAAATTGTCTTTTCATACACCAGTGACAATGGTAGCACAGTGGTGTGTGTGTGTGTGTGTGTGTGTGTGTGTGTGTTTCTGTCCTATATCTCTGTATCTCTATAGATCTATTTAGATATACAGCTGTAGAATCTTGCTAACTAAATAATAATCATGGAAATAATTCCTTTTTTTCCCAAGCAAATATAAATATTTCTCTCACGTTTTACCTTCATGAAACTTAAGATTCTCTGGGTACCAAAAATTATTCTACCATAAATAGATATTTCATACCAAGCATTTAATTCATACAATTTCAAACTCTAAAAATGAATAAATTTGGCCACAGACCTCTGTTAATTTGAATTTGGGGGCCTCAGAATACCATTTTCTTTCCCCCTCCCCCTCCTTCACCAGCTGGGATGCCTGACTTCCTCTATGGCATAATGACTACTGTATTTCTATGGCAACTGGCTTAGCATTTTACAAGACTCAAAAGAACCCATTCCTGCATGTTAAAAGCACCAAACAGCAATTGTCATTTAATATTAATTCCAGTCTTACCTCCAAAGTTTCCCCTCTGTTCAAACATTTCCTTTGATTAACTCTTTACTAATTTCTGAAAACGTAATATTTTCTTGTTTCATTTTGTAACCTTTTCTTAGAATGTCCTCTCTTTTCTTCTTTCCTATTGAAATCGCATCCACCTTTCCAGGGAGACCTACAAAGTTATTTTTCCTGGAGGCCCATCCCAGTATTATCCAAACTGGAAGGTTTTCCTACCTGTATAACATTGAGGTTTTCCTGATAATAAGGCGCTTGACTGAAATATCTTCAGGTTGGTGAGTCATTTATGCATTTTGATTCTCCAGAGAGAAATTGTTATCTGCATAGCTGTATTGCTGCATAGTGCCTAAGAGAATCCTTCACAATCAATAGTAGGTACCTGATTTAGGTTTCTTGAAAGATTAACTAAATAGACAAATGATTTGTTTGGAAACAAGAGAGACAGACATTTGATGGTATAACAAGAAAGCTGCCAAAGGCTGGGCTGGAGACCCAGCCCTGTTGCCTATTACATGCATGACTTGGGAAAATAATTTAACCTTTCTGAGCTCAGTTTCCTCCTCTGTTAAAAACACAAGTGATCCTGCCTCTGTCCTTGCCCTTTCTACTTATGGGATAGTTGTGGGAACCAAATAAAGAAAAGCGTGTGCACGCTGAAATACACAATACGTGATGCGGACCTAAGTGATTAGATGCCTGTACAGCTGGACAGCCCAGCTGACACTTTAATAGCAAGTTTATACAATATTATCAAACTCTTTTGATATTATGTAGTAAAAATGGTTCACTTATTTCCTCGTCTGTTTTTCTCTTCATTCATTCATTCATTCAGTAAATACTTATGAAGCACCTAGTACATTACCAGGCACCGTGCTAGGCATGGGGCTATTAACATGTTAAGACAGATATAGTCCCCTACTCTCAAGGCCCTTGCATTCTTGGCGGGGGGAGACCCCAAATAAGCCTACAAACCAATGAGCCCACAAACTGGATAACGTTAGATAGGGATAAGTGCCAATAAGCAAGTGAAACAAGGTACGTGCTAGAGGGTAAGTGGGGACAGGCATCATTAGCACCGTCAGGAAAGGCCCCTCTGGGTGGCCTGAAGGAAAAGAAGGCACAAGCTCTGCAAAGATTTGGCGCCAGCAGGTGTGAACCCTCCGAGGTGGGAGGAGGCTTGGAGCGCTCAGAGAGCAGAAAGAAAGCCGTGGGCTGAAGCCAAGCACGCTGAAGGAGTATGGAGGTATTGGAGGGTGGAAAGGTGATCTATTTCCCCAGAAAGTTCAAGAGAGAGAAAAGCAATATATTTTCTTTGCCAATAAAGATCCAAAAATGTAAGACTGTCTTAATTCTGGTGAAAACTTAGCTCATTGGATTATGCTGCAGGGTATTTACATTTATATAACCATACTGTTAAAGATTTTTGAGCTTTACTATTTTTTAAATTATTTTACCATTATGAAAAGCAAAAGGATCTTAACATTGTCCATGACTGTCAATATTTTACCAGAATAATTTTGCCCTTTCAATAAGTTTTTATTATCATTTTGGTGATTTGCTACACCTTTTAGTGTAATTTCGTTACAACCAATATTTAGTGGAACGTCTGAATTAAAATATTTTAAAAAGATATTTAATTGTGAAATGCCCAAGGTCGCGAGGCCCCTCCACAAGACCACCAGAGTCGAGAGTCAAAGCCAAACGGCAAGGGTCATTTATTGCAGGTTCGAACCTGGACCTCCGCGCGCTCCTTGCCGGTGACGCTAAGAGGTCCTGGCGGAGTTTAGTACAGCTCTTTTATAGACCGGTACAAACATAGTCGCCGATTGGTTGACTTTTAAACAAAGACACTAGTCGCCGATTGGTTGACTTTTAAACAGAGACACTAGTCGCCGATTGGTTGACTTTTAAACAAAGACACTAGTCGCCGATTGGTTGACTTTTAAACAGACACTAGTCGCCGATTGGTTGACTTTTAAACAGAGACACTAGTCGCCGTCTGATTGGTTGGACGGTTGCGGGGGGGGGGGTCAGCAGGCGTAATTACAGAAGCGAGAGCGGCTGGTTAAGTTTCGGTTTCCTGAGGTTTTGTTTCTTAATTGGAAATACTTAAGGCGGGGCCATGGTCGCAAAAAGAAATAGTGCAAACAGGAGGACTGATACAACCCTAGCAGTGCTGCGGCCTCCACCAGCCCAACGGCAGGGCGTCGGGAGGCTGTGCGCCCAACTTCAGGCGGCGCTCCCAAATGTGGCAAGCCCAGCGCCGCGCCCTGGAATGGTCCTTTTTCGGCCCTTCCCCTCCGGAAAGAACAGAAAAGAAATTCCAGGAAAAGCACAAATTGAATGCAGGGCGTCAACTCAGTCCTATTCTCACCAAAGTAGAACATAGCCCCCTCATTCCCCCCTTTCTCATGAACCAGAGGAGCCAATCTTGGGTCCTCAAGGCTCCGTTTCTTCAATTTCTGAGGCCTCGCAGGGCTGATATTGTGTTCTTAATATCATTAGCTGGACTGTATTTATTCTTTCGCGAACAAAATTCATGACTTTACTGAGTATACAGGGGCCTATAGTGAGGAGGAGAAGGAGGCATAGTAGAGGGCCCAGGATGGGGAGGAGGAAGGGGAGCATCCCATGAAATCCTGACCAAAGGGGATTATCCGCTAATTCTTGCCGGCGGCGAGCTAGGTCTTCCTGGAGCTGGTGGATCTTGTTTCTTACAATGCCTGATTTATTTGCATAGAAACAACATTTTTCTTTTAGGGCGAGGCATATCCCACCCTGTTCAGCTGTCAGCAAGTCTAAGCCCCTCCTATTCTGTAGGACCACCTCGGCCAGCGACTCTAATTGGTCCTGTAAGTCCTGAATGGTCCCAGAGAGAGTTTCTACATCTTCTATTAATTGCCTAGACAGCTGACTATAGGAGTGAAGGGAGACCCCAAGACCTGTACTCCCTGTGGCCACAGCTCCTGTAATTCCTAATCCTACCAGGAGGGGTAGGACTGTAATGGCTCGTTTGGTTCTCCCTGCCCAGAGGTCAAAGCTGGGAATGGGCAATGGGGTGTCTCCCGAGATCAGGTCTACATTGGGGAGGAGGGTGGCCAGGGTGCAGACCCCTGTCCAATTCGGGGGTAAATGGGTGTATGCTAGGTTACTTCCACAGACAAAGACGGTGGTATTAGGACTACAGAGGGAGGAGTTCACGGGGATATATTGACTACATCCAGTGGATGAAAGGATTCCCAAGTCAATACTGGCGTTAGAGAGGGAATCGTTCTTGACAAAGCATGAGGTATTAAAGGTGGTTGAAAATTTTGAAAATTGTATGGGGAACGGCTCGGGGAGTGAAGTAGGGTTACATCTTTCGCTGATATTTAAATTGGCGAAGGTGGGGATGGCTATAGGGCGGGGCGGTCCTTGAGGAAGGCAGAGCCAGCAATCCTGTGCTAAGTTGGGGTTGGTGGTATTCAAAAGCGCAAAAGTAGCTTCTAGTATGGACATGGTCTGGGAGTCCAATTCAGAGGGATCGACCTTAGGGAGAATTAGGGGGTGGTAGCTGAGCTGTGGGTACAGATGCCGATAGGCCTCTTCTATTTGTCTTCGGGTTTCTATCTGGCGCACTGCGTCCTGGGCCCCCCCACCGTCTGACATATGTGTGGGGGCCCTGGTATTCCACCATACCGGGGTCCCGGGGGTGCCAGTGCATCCAGCCTGAAGGTATTTATTACCCTCACTAATGGTGGGGCTTTTATTATTCTGTAGTATGGCTGTGAAATAAGTCTTGTTATTGGCCCCTATACATTGCTGGTAAGAGGAATAGCACATGCTATGCATTGATTCCTGGAAGGTAGAACAGGGGCAAGTAGCTCGAGGGGGGAGTGGCTTAGGCTTATGGTAGCATTGCCAGTTTTGAGAGGCCCCGGTAACCCTATATTCCTGAACAAGATACGCAGTTATGCCCCCGCAGTCCTGCATATGAGTATACCCTCGGGGAACAACAGGAGTCTCCATAGTACCTCCCCTGCACTCGCACGGTGCACCATATAGTAGTTGTATTAAAGTATTCTTATTGGGGGGAGGGCCGAATCCTCCCCTCGTGGCCCGAGGGTTGAGGGTTAGGACTATCATTAGGGCTATCAGCAGTACCTTGGTCATCATGGGGGAGGGTACGGCGCAAAGTCAGTTTGAGGGGATTGTTCTTACTCCGGTCAACAGTCCAGGTGACGTCAGCTTTAGTGGACTTGATGAGGTCAGAAAATGGGTCCACCGGCTTGACATGTCTGTAATGGATCCAGGCAGCTATGCTGTCCACCTTGATGGCTGTCGGCGTTGTCAGGATGATCTGGTAAGGTCCTTTCCACCTGGCTTCTAGGGTCTCTAGGGTCTCGATGGCGTTTGACAAGGACCCAGTCACCTGGCCGGAGCTGGTGTGGAGTAGGTGGGGGTCCTGTTGCATATAGCTCTTTTAGTTTGGGCCAGATTGTCTCGTGTATCCGCTGTAAGGCTTGGAGGGAAGACAGGAGATTATTTTCTGGGTCCAATTGGATAAGGTTAGTCTTTAGATTAGGGATGATAGGAGGAGGCCTACCATGCATTATTTCGTAGGGAGTAAATCCTAGCTTATAGGGGGAATTTCGCACCCTAAACAGAGCGTAGGGGAGTAGGACTACCCAGTTAGCGCCAGTCTCCATGGTCAATTTAGTCAAGGTCTCTTTTAGAGTTCTATTCATCCTTTCTACCTGTCCTGAACTCTGGGGGCGGTATGCACAATGTAATTTCCAATTAGCCCCAAGTATGGAAGCCAGATCCTGACTTACCTTAGAAATGAAGGCTGGCCCGTTGTCGGACCCTATCATAACTGGAAAGCCATACCTGGGCAGGATCTCTTCTAGTAGCTTCTTAGCTACTATTTGTGCAGTCTCATTCTTGGTTGGGAATGCCTCAGTCCAACCTGAAAAGGTATCTATAAACACCAGTAAATATTTATACCCATATTTGTCAGGCTTTACCTCCGTGAAGTCCACTTCCCAGTAGGCTCCAGGCTGGTTTCCTCTCTCCCGGATGCCAGTGGTTGGCGGGTGGGTGCTGGCATTATGGAGTTGGCAGACTGCACAGTCAGCAACCAGTCGTTCAGTCTTCTCGGAGACATTTTTAATTTTAAGTCCAGTCTGCCTGATGAGATCCTGTAGCCGTCGGGCGCCCAAGTGGGTGCTACGGTGGATCTGTTCAAGGACCAGGGTTCCTAGTCTCTCAGGAAGGAGGATATTGTTCTTAGCGTCCCGCCACCATCCGTCTCTAACCTGGGTTAGAGGAAGCTTGCTCATCCATCTGATGTCATCCTCCGAGTAGTTGGGTTGGGGCGGTAGTTCCCGGGGGCCTGGATCCCGCAGTTGCAGGGGAAGTAATGGTATTGGAGTGTGTGCCGCCTTTCGAGCCGTCTGGTCTGCCAAATTGTTGCCTCGGGTGACTGGATTCGTGGGTTTTTGATGCCCCGGGCAGTGTACAATGGCTAGCTTTTTGGGTTCCCATATGGCCGCTAGCAAGGCCAGGATTTCCTCTTTGTTCTTGATGTCTTTGCCCTCTGCTGTGAGTAGTCCCCGCTCTCGGTATATTGCCCCATGTATATGTGCGGTAGCGAAAGCATACCGGCTGTCTGTGTATATGGTAGCTTTTTGGCCTTTGCTCATCTTGAGAGCTTGGGTCAGGGCAATTAATTCAGCTTTTTGGGCTGAGGTCCCTGGGGGGAGAGTCTCTGCCCATATCACCTCAGTTTCTGATGTTACTGCTGCCCCCGCATACCTCTGACCTTGCTGGACAAAGCTGCTGCCGTCAGTGAACCATGTGACTTGTGCATCCGGTAGGGGCTGGTCACGTAGGTCTTCCCGAACCCCATGGATCTGGGCCAGTACCTCTGCACAGTCATGGAGTGGGGAGTCCAAATCTGGGTCAGGTAATAGGGAGGCAGGGTTTAATGCCCGCGGCGGAGTGTAGCTGATTCTGAGGGGATTTAACAGTAGACCCTGGTAGTGGACCAATCGAGCATTGCTCATCCATCGGTCGGGAGGCTGTTTGAGAACCCCGTCGATGGCGTGGGGGGTGGTGACATGTAACTCCTGCCCCATAGTTAGTTTGTCAGCATCCTTTACCATTAGGGCCGTGGCGGCGATCATCCGGAGGCAAGGAGGCCAGCCGGCAGCCACTGGGTCCAATTTTTTTGATAGGTAAGCAACAGGCTTGGGCCAAGGACCGAGGGGCTGGGTCAACACGGCCTTAGCTATGCCTTTGCTTTCATCTACAAAGAGGTGGAAGGGTTTGGAGACATCAGGGAGACCCAGGGCGGGTGCGGATAGCAAGGCAGTTTTGATCTGCTGAAATGACTGCTCAGCCTCTTCTGTCCATTCAAAGGGCGTCTGCTCTTTGGTGGCTAGGTATAGCGGTTTGGCCATTTCAGCAAATTTGGGTATCCATAAACGGCAGAACCCAGCCGACCCCAAAAATTCCCTCACCTGTCGAGGCGTGGTGGGTCTGGGGATGCGGAGGACAGTTTCCTTCCGTGCATCTGTGAGCCATCGTTGCCCCCCTTTCAATAGGTATCCCAGGTAAGTTACCTCAGGCCTGCAGCTCTGTGCTTTCTTGGCAGAGGCTCGGTATCCCAGGGTGCCGAGAGTCCGTAGGAGGTTTCTGGTTCCCTGCAGGCAGGCTTCAGCGGTCTCAGCAGCTATTAAGAGATCATCAACATACTGCAGGAGGGTTACATTGGGGTTTTGTCTCCGGTACTCACTGAGATCCTCGTGTAGGGCCTCATCAAACAAGGTAGGCGAGTTTTTGAATCCTTGGGGAAGTCTGGTCCAGGTGAGTTGTCCGTTTATACCTCTCTCGGGATCTGACCATTTGAAGGCAAAGAGTTCTTGACTTTTGGGCGCCAAGGGTAAACTAAAAAAGGCATCTTTGAGGTCCAGCACAGTATACCATTGTTTTTCTGGACTAAGGGCGCTCAAAAGAGTATATGGATTGGGCACAGTAGGATGGATGTCTATGACCCGTCTGTTGACTTCCCTCAGGTCCTGCACTGGGCGGTAGTCTTTACTGTTAGGTTTGCGGACTGGCAGCAGGGGTGTATTCCAGGCCGACTGGCAGGGACACAGTATCCCCAGGTCAAGAAGCCGGCGAATATGAGGAGTGATACCAGTCTTGGCCTCTAGGGGCATGGGATACTGTCGGACACGTGCAGGATCTGCCCCCGGTTTGATCTCTATGAATAGGGCTGGGCGCTGTTTGGCTAGTCCCACCCCCCCTGTTTCTGCCCATGCTTCGGGGAACTGCTGAAGCCATGACTCTATATCTTGATTTTGGGAGGGTGGTTCCTGGTGAAGTCGGTACTCATCTTCCAAGTTCAGGGTGAGCACAGATATGGGTTGGTCGTGAGGGTCTGTTACGATTGGCCCCTCTGGCCGAAAATGAATTTGTGCTCCCATTTTAGTGAGTAAGTCTCTCCCCAGTAAGGGGCAAGGGCTATCGGGAATGACCAGAAAGGTATGGGTTACCCTTCCCGTGCCCAAGTCCACAGTTCTCTGAGTGGTCCAAAGGTAACGTTTGACTCCCGTAGCTCCCTGGACCCAGGAGGATTTGTTAGAAATTTTCCCGTGGGGCTTAACCAAGACCGAATGCTGTGCCCCTGTATCCACCAGGAATTGGACTGGTTTCCCCTCCACTCGTAGGGTTACCCTGGGTTCGGGGAGGGGGTCCGAACCCCGTCCCCCCTACTTTGTATCATGTGTAAACAGGACTGGGGTGGCGTTCGGTTGCCATTGCCCCTGGTTGGGGCGCGGCTGCCTTTTCTTGGGGCATTCCCGAGCCCAGTGGCCCTTTTCCTTGCAATAGGCACATTGATCTCTGTCCAATGGTCGCCTGGGAGGTCGAGTGGCTGGGGGGCCCTCTTGATCTTTCTGAACAATGGCGGCCAAGACTTTAGTCATTTTCTCAGTGGCTTTAAGTTGTTTATCCTCTGGGGCGTCCCGGTTATTAAAGACGCGCTGGGCGATACGGAGTAAGTCCTGTATCTGTTTGCCCTCCAGATCTTCTAACTTCTGGAGTTTCTTTTTAATATCAGGGGCTGCCTGGTTAACGAAGGACATTACAATGGCGGCCTGATTTTCGGGGGCCTCTGGATCCATAGGGGTATACTGCCTAAAGGCTTCCATTAATCTTTCTAAATAAGAGGAGGGACTTTCTGTTTTACCTTGTACAATTGAATATACCTTGGCCAAATTAGTGGGCTTGCGCGCGGCAGCCCGGAGACCCGCCATTAGAGTCTGGCGATAAATGAGCAGTCGTCCCCTACCTTCTCCGGTGTTATAGTCCCATTCATCCTGCGGGGGGCGAGTTAAGGGAAAAGCTGCATTGATGAGGTCAGGGTTAGCGGTGGGTTGACCATTATCTCCAGGAACCAGTTTTCTCGCCTCCAGCTGGATTCGCTCCCGTTCTTCGGTAGTGAATAGGATCCGGAGGAGCTGTTGGCAGTCATCCCAGGTGGGCTGATGAGTGAACATAACGCTATCTAGAAGAGCTATCAAGTCTTTAGGATTATCAGAAAAACGGGCATTCTGGGTTTTCCAATTATATAGGTCACTGGTAGAGAATGGCCAATACTGGAGTCGGGGGTTCCCTGTCTCATCGGGAGGGCCTATTTCTCGCAGGGGTAGGGCTATGGTGGAATCAGGATGGCGGAACCCTGGGTCGCGCTGAGTGCGTCCGCGAGTGCGCCCAGCCGGCCCCTGGGAATTATTTTCATTGGGCAGGGGGACCGGTAGTGCCTCTGCCTCTCGGTCCTCCGGTTCTGGCCTGGGTGGCCCTCCGGGAGGGGCCACAGGAGGTTCTACCAAGGGGAGAGGAGCAGAGCCAGGAGCAGGAAGGGGGACTGGTTGTGGGGCCACAGGAGGAGATTGATATGGGGGGGGGGTCTAGGAGAAGGAGGTCTTGGCTGTCAGAGAGTATGGGTGCAGTTCGGGTCTGAGGCTTGGGAGGTTTAGTTGGTCGGGCCGCAAGGATCTTATATGATCCTGATGACAAAAAGGGGGTCATCCAGGGAGGAGGGTTTTCTACCAGGTCCTGCCATACCAGGATGTAGGGGATCTGGTCCGGATGGCCTTCTATTCCTGGCAAGACAACTCTAGATTTAACTTTTAGGATTATAGGAAGACAAAAGGTACCCTCGGTGGGCCAGCCAACCCCGAAAGTTGGCCATTCAGAGCGGCAGAAGGTAATTAGTTTTCTTCTCCGGATATCCAGACTGAAGTTGTGTCCTCGGGACTTTACATCCCTGAAATTAGCGAGAAGGAGGGAGAGGGGGGTACTCTGTGCTTGGCCCATGTCTAGGTCCTGGAAGAGATTGATTAGAAAAGGTTACTCTGAAAACAAAAGTGATTAAGAGCAGTCCCAATAGCGGAGTCTGTAAAAGGAGGAAGGGGAGGTTATCGCGTGCGCGCTTCAGATGGGCTGTCAGCCCCAGATGGGTCGTGGTGGACGTCTCCAACCACACCCGACTAGGTGTCCTATAGCGCGTCCGCCAGGACTGTCCTAGTCCCCAAAACAGAAGGTACCCTGAGCCGGCTTACTTACCGATCGGTTGTCAGCGATGACCTGTTGACCTGATGTCTGGTGGGCTTGGGGGCATCCCGGACGAGCCCCCAAATGAAATGCCCAAGGTCGCGAGGCCCCTCCACAAGACCACCAGAGTCGAGAGTCAAAGCCAAACGGCAAGGGTCATTTATTGCAGGTTCGAACCTGGACCTCCGCGCGCTCCTTGCCGGTGACGCTAAGAGGTCCTGGCGGAGTTTAGTACAGCTCTTTTATAGACCGGTACAAACATAGTCGCCGATTGGTTGACTTTTAAACAAAGACACTAGTCGCCGATTGGTTGACTTTTAAACAGAGACACTAGTCGCCGATTGGTTGACTTTTAAACAAAGACACTAGTCGCCGATTGGTTGACTTTTAAACAGACACTAGTCGCCGATTGGTTGACTTTTAAACAGAGACACTAGTCGCCGTCTGATTGGTTGGACGGTTGCGGGGGGGGGGGGGTCAGCAGGCGTAATTACAGAAGCGAGAGCGGCTGGTTAAGTTTCGGTTTCCTGAGGTTTTGTTTCTTAATTGGAAATACTTAAGGCGGGGCCATGGTCGCAAAAAGAAATAGTGCAAACAGGAGGACTGATACAACCCTAGCAGTGCTGCGGCCTCCACCAGCCCAACGGCAGGGCGTCGGGAGGCTGTGCGCCCAACTTCAGGCGGCGCTCCCAAATGTGGCAAGCCCAGCGCCGCGCCCTGGAATGGTCCTTTTTCGGCCCTTCCCCTCCGGAAAGAACAGAAAAGAAATTCCAGGAAAAGCACAAATTGAATGCAGGGCGTCAACTCAGTCCTATTCTCACCAAAGTAGAACATAGCCCCCTCAATTGTATTGCATTCATAGCCTTTTTCAGTTGGAAGTGCTAGGCTCTCTGTAGGTACTAGCTGAAGGGAAAAAATACAAGCCCTTGTGGAGTGCTCATGGAGTACACACACACACAGACACACAAAATTAAATAAAATTGTTAACTGTGTTAAATGTTGAGGAAAAGAGGTTATATGGTAATACAAAAATTCTTAATAGCAGGAATTGACCAAATCAGAAAAGTCAGGGAAGGGATAACCTCCTCGAGTATTATATACCAGTAGTCCTGCTTTAATGAGTGGTTTAGAATGATCTTAATAAGCTTCTATCCCCACTGTAGGCTTACCTTTCCTTAGACATAAATTGCATGTACATAAATACATATTAAAGTGCTTTGAATCAGCTTGGTCTCTTAAGTATATAACTTTTCCTTTGTAATCTGGTTCTACTTTTAATTTGCTCAGCAAATCAATATTCTCTCCTCAACTTTTTCACCTTCACAAAAAGGAAGGCAGTCCTGGTTTGCACGTATTGCTACTAATTAATGATCATTGACATTGGTTTATGGAGAGATTTATCCTGCAGTCTTTGAGTCCTCTTCTCCCCTTCTGTACACGCCGCCCTAGACGTGTGGACTCAGTTGCCAGAAGCTTCCAAGTGCTCTAATATCGCCTTCCTCCCTCATTGCCTTCCCCCACACGCTGTCCCTCTGGTCATCGAGGTACCCCAACCTGCCACAGTCCCTGCCAGCTTCCTGATGCTGAAACCACTGAAGCAGACAACACGGCTCCCTCCAGGCAGCAGTTCTGTGCCAGGCATCGAACTTCCAGCCTCATAATGTGGACTCTGTCAGACTGCGAACATAAATGCTCCAGCCCATTGTTAGCTGATAGAAAGCATATAAAAAAGGACTTTATAAACCGAGGCATGAATAAATAATTTCATGAGCAAAGCTGCAGTGTGGCAGTCCTCGGTTTAAAGCTGAAAGACTTTCGAATGTGTTGCCAGAGGATTAAATGCTATCACCATGTTTCAGGCAGTAATTTTTATTGCATGTTTCATTCTGGATTTGGCATTGGAAGAGAAAATTCTGCACACGTCAAATTGAAATTAGAAGGCAGTGCACTGTTATTTGAAGCTTGGATGCTATTATTTTGAGGGCATTATCTTCTATTGAGGTGTTTTCTCCCCCTTCTTTCCTTGTCTCTCCATCTCTGTCTCTCTCTATCTGCCGCTCTGTTTCTCTGTTTCTCTGTTTCTCTCTCTCTCTTTCAAAAGATAGTTACAACCTTTCCAGTTCCTGATAAACCCTTTCCATAATGCCTGGTACTTTTCAGAATTGTTCTCCATGTTGACATTTGCAGCAGTGGGTCTGCAGTATTAGGAAAGCAACACCTTGTGTCGAACTGCATAGAAAATCAAAGATTAAAATAGGCAGAGGAAAAGGTCTGGGACTCTTGTTTCTCACCTAAAAAAGTAAAAAGTGTCCATAGCACAGGCCTTTGGGCATAAGGTTATGGCCGTCGATTGGTCCCTCTGAGTCAGGGAGAAACTTGAGTGTCTGCATCTCATTTAAAGTCCTTTCAGGCCCTGCTCGATCAGACCCTTTGAGTCCAGGCCACCTTGAGTGTATTTCAAGGAATGGCAAGCAGAAGTTCCCCAACTCCCTACTGTCAACTTCCCTCCCCTTTGTAATATTTTTTACCCTCATTTTTTCCCTCTAGTAAGGGAAACAAAAATTGTTAATCTTAATGGCTGGCACCTGAATTCCTCTTCACAGAGTAACTTTCTTTGTCTCTAAAAGGTGCCATGATATTGGTAGCAACAATTACAGGCAGAAGATGAGATGCAAGGCTGGGGAGCGGGTGAGTGCCAATGCTTCATCAAGGAAGGCAAGAGAAACGATGCCTGACAGGTGGGGAAGAGCGCATAAAACAGACTGGGAGTGTGGGGTGAAGGGCCTTGGGCCCCCAGAGATGGAGGGCTGCAGCACACTTAACTGTAATGCCAACATTTCCATTGGAATTTCTGAGATGGAAGTGTCTCCTCCATCCCCCTCCCAACACCTTCAGTAAAGAGGTTGATGCTGATGAGAGGGCCTGGAGTTCATGTACAGGCAGCACAGCACAAAGCCAGCCTGCAGCAGCAGGAGGCCAGGAGGCCATCACAAGAGTTGGGCCCTTAAGGTTGGAAATCTTGGGGGTGGAATCTGGACTTCCCTAGGCCACAGAATCTGGAGATTTGAGCCAATTTTTCCTGGGTTTCCAAAGGACGGGAGAACCTTCTATCGACTTTGGGTTATACTAGATTTTCAAAGGGCCTACAATACAATACTTTGCTGTAAATGCTATGAAAATGAAGCCTAGTGAGGTAGTTTGCAAAGAGCCTGGCTTGCAGCCAGACAAAATGAGGGGAAAAAATGTGCTTAGTGCAAATAGGCAATTAAGAGAAGCTTTATTTATTTATTTTTTATTCTAATGGGCTGGTTCATTGTAGAATAATACACTATTTCGTTCTGTTCATATAAGCATATATGTTAGAATCCATGGAAAATCAGTCAGAGAAAATCCAGTTATAACTCTTCCTGGGCTCATGCTCTAAGGAGCATTCTTAGGAATAATAAATGTCAGAAAGAAATATGTTGTATTTCTTATTCCATGTGCTTTCAGGGAACATTCTCCTGCAGATTGCTTCTTTCCTGGGTTTCGTCCTGGGGCTCTTCACACCCTTTTTTTCTCTCTCAGTCGCAAGCCCTCGGATAGCACCACCTTACCTGTGGATGGGGTGTCCGCTCTCTTCATGACCTGCCTCAGAGTCCTGGCCTCATCTTCTCCCAGAGATCTTCTCACCCAGCTTCTCCACTTAGGTGGAGACCTACATGAAGAAAATTCAGAATAGCCCAAGGAAGCTTTTCTTCCAATGCACAGATAATGGAATATCAGAATGTGGAGCTCTTTGAATGGATTTTCTTCTGTTTAGGGAGAAAAGTATTTACTGTTAGCATAGGGGGTGGATTTGCCATACTCTTTAGATCTGTGTGAAAGAGAATGCAAGGTGTGTAGTTGTACATGAATGTATTTGAGTCAGTGTGTGTGTTTCTGTGTCTGTGTAGGAAGATAATAGAAAAAAGAGGGGAAACTTACATCTCAGTGATGAGCAGTCATTTTTCATGCAACACAATTGTGAAGCTGATTTAAAGAGCATTATCTTCTGTATCAGTATGTGTAATATCCACAACAGTATTTAAAGCATTCTTTTTTTTTTTTTAACTACCTTGTCACTAAAGGGTTTCATTTTAAGGGGGTCAAATGTCAAAATGACATAAACAGCACAAACTGCATAAATTGATTATTATTCTGTGGCTTTGTACAACGTTCGCTTTAAAGCTGGTGGAGCTGAGAGGGGGGATTTGAGGAATTTGGGGATGAGGATGTGAATTGGTACCCATGTTCAGTCACAGATCAGGAAGTGATCCTTCGGCATCTGGGAAGCTGGAGCACAGAAGCTATCATTTGAGAAAGTGCTCTGACAAGAATGGATTTTAAATGTTCTGTGAATGCATGCCTTTACTTTTTTATCCACACCCTGTGCCATTTAGGATTCTTGGTTGCAAGCAACAGAAACAAGCTCTGTTTATTGTAAACCAAAAGGGAATTTGTTAGAAAGATCTTTGGGCTCACAAAATCATTGGGAAGCTGAAGAATCAGCTTGAAGAATGGGAAGCAACCAGTCTCCTCAAGACAGGCAACAGAACGTCAGCATCTCAGGTCCCCTGCAGGACAGGCTGCTCTGCATACCACCTGCACAGCTGTGGACAGCTGAGGAGTGTGACCCCCGACCGCCTTGGCCTTTCCTCACATGCTCAGGATTCAGATGGGTGCAAACATTCACTTGGGCTCAGCCTAACTCAAGGAGCACCCGCTCCCTCCCAGAGAAGGCTGCACAGGGCTGAGGGAGAGGAGGGCCGGCCTCTTTAACATCCATGGTGCAGTAGGTGGCAGTTTCCCTTCTCACCAGGACCATACCAAAATGAGGGTTCTCCCAAAAGGGAGATTGGGGTGCAAACAGGAAGATGCTAGGCAGTTGAAAGCTAAAAAGTGATCCAGGTCAACCACATACCTAGTTACTTAGCCTGAGGGCCTGGGATACTGCAGCACATCCTTATAGGCTTCTTCTCGTTGGGGTCTCTTCTCCCTTCTGCTCCAGACCTAGTCCCAAATGCCACATTGCTGGGCATAGCTGTCCAGGTGGGGACACAGCAATGAAAGGCTGGCTTCTGTTCATTCACTTATAAAATGAGGATAACTATCTAACTCAGAGTGTTATTGTGACGATTAGATGGGGTATTTGTAAAGTGCCTGGCATTCAGCAGTGCTCAGCAGATATTATATCATTTTCCTCATTGTTTTGTCTCCCAAAAGACAGTGTGCTTGTAGGTATGTACCCATTGTCGTTTTATTTCTTCAATGAGTATTTATTGAATGCCATTTTCCTATTTTTCTTAGTTTATCAAGGACTGATGAAGACTTTGTCCAGGAATGTTACCACTTAGTAGTTGTGCAACTCTGGGCAAGTTATTTAACAGCACCCTGAGACCCAGTGGGACTGTCAGTAAAGGGGACATAATAATCATACCTATGCTGAAGAATTCTTCTAAGCATTAAATGAATTAATCCACGTAAAGTACTTAGCACAGTGCCTAGCAATAGAAAACATTCAATTTGTGTTAACTATTAATAAGAACTCAAAGGCTTAAATTTTTTTCTCATGAATCCACTTATATATTCAGCCTCTTCTATCAGAGTAATATATTCTACAAGCTTACTACAGACTCTTTGTTCTAAATGCAGCTTATTTTCTAAAGACCGAGGTAACTACCATGTAGACTTAGTGCTGGAAGGACCTTAGGAGTGTTACAGTTCAACCTCTTTGTCAAAGGCGGAAGTGCAGGCTGGTCAGTGGAAGATTTGCTGACCCCGAGTCTGGTGCTCCATCAACCCCATCTCACTGAATTATTATCAATAGCAACAGAATTCACTTCTATTTCTATGGGTCCTCAATTAAAACAAGAAAATCAGATGTTGGTGTGAGGCAGGGTTCAGCAACCACGAGGTTCTGCTGTGTATTTCACCGTTTCTCTTCCTGCTATCTGTGATGGTAGTGGTGAGGCTGTATAGTTAGGTAATGCCTGTCAAGCTCACCTGATCTAGTCATTGCCATCCACTTATGGCAGACTGCCATGAGTAGGAGATAGACATGGCACTTGGAGGACTTTGGCCTGCTTTTATTTCCTACCATTCTTCAAGTGGTTGCTTACTGTTCTCTAATTCCCTGTAGAGTCTCTTTGGCATTACCAATTCCCATGCTTTCTCATGGAATTAAATTAGTTTCAAATTCTTTTTCTCATGCTATGGTAGCTTGCATTTTTCTAAGCTGACCCTAGCTTATCATTTTCTGGCTTTAGAGCCAATCCCTTCAGATCTTTGTGTATTTGTGTATCTTTGTGTATCTTTGTGTATTTGTGTATCTTTGTGTATCTTTCCCTATTCAAACCAAAACTTCTACTAATATCAATAACCTAATGCATTCTCTATTCCAAGTCATTAATAAAATTTTTATTGAGACCAGAAAGAATAGATTTTCAGCCAAATATATTGTCTCAATTGGATACTGAGCCATTTATCAATTTCCTTTGTTTAAAATATTTTAGCGAATACTTAATTTATTTGACAATGTTTATTTCCAAGCTAATTTAAATTTGCATCAGATTTATTTATTTATTGTTTCATTTATTAAATTCTATATCAGAATTTTACTAATGACCTCCCCCATATAATTCTGTATTATTTCCTAAACAAACTTTATAATTTTGGCAAGAGCAGCTATGTTGTTTTATCTGGAACAATTTGTTTCAATAAATGCTTGAATTGCTTTGCTATTGCTTGGGATTTTAAAATTACTTTACTTCAGAGTAATTGTTTTATTTTTTAATTAATTAATTAATTAATTTAATACCTACTCTTTTGTGTTTAAGGGTTTTTTTCTATAAATTTATTTTTATTTTTGGCTGCATTGGGTCTTTGTTTCTGTGCACGGGCTTTTCTCTAGTTGCGGCGACGGGGGGCTTCTCTTGTCACGGAGCATGGGCTCTAGGCATGCGGGCTTCAGTAGTTGTGGCACGCAGGCTCAGTAGTTGTGGCTCACAGGCTTAGTTGCTCCGCGGCACGTGGAATCTTCCAGGACCAGGGCTCGAAGCTGTGTCCCCTGCATTGGCAGGCGGATTCTTAAAACACTGCACCACCTGGGGAGCCCAGAGTAATTGTTTTAAATTAACAATTGCATTTGGGACATTTTGAAGGTTATAATTTCCATTTTTCTTATGCTTTTAAAAAATATGTGAGCCACACAGTTCCATTTAATCAAAAATTTGCAAGTCACAAACATTAATATATTTCCATACCAAATTTAAAAATTAGATAATTCTTTTAAAATTGATGCCTATATAGAGACAGCAATTTCTTTTCAGTGATTTTTTCTCTTTTGGACTTTAGGAACTGAAGATATTCTATTACTGTCCACTTTTTGCTGTGTAATAAACTTCAAATTACCCTTCAATTTTATTTTTAAAGACAGATTTTAAAATGACTGAACCTAGTATATAAGCTTCTAAAAAATGTTGTCACTTATTTCATACATGTACTCACTCATATTGTATATATTCTCTGCAATTCCTCTTTTCTAATATACTTACTGAAAGCTAGGATTTCTTAGGTGGCTCTCTTCAATGTGAGGCTTAATGTAATAGCCAAGTACAGATTTTCTTTGGGTTTGTTTTTGTGCTCACTGGCTCAAAATTGCTCTTCATGTAATTTGGGACTTTCTGATGCCAAGTGATGGGCTGTGAATAGTTTAATGTGTTCATTCATATAGCATGTTGAGACTTACACCATCTATATTGTCAGTCTCATTGCTCTCTATCCTTGGAGATTTAAAATCAGAATCTACTGCAGTTTCTTTTCCCTGTGTTCAACTACATATTACTTTATTGGACTAGAGATTTTTTTTTTCAATTTATCCAATTAGCTCTAGACAATTTGCAAAATCACAGTCCTTATATATCTAATCATTCAGTATGGATATTAAAAATTCTTTCTCTATGTGCTATGCTGTTTTTCAACTTATTTTCTATCCATTAATTTAAATTCAGTATTGATCAATTGACATTATATTATGAGGAACACTCTTAATACTTAATCTGAGGTGATTAGGTCACATTTTCAACTTTATCTCCATATTTAGCTTAAGTTTCTCACATCTCTTACATATGAGAATGACCTGGCAGTTTTCTTTTTCACAGAATTTAAGACTCTTGATTAAGCTCACATTCTCACATAGTACTAAATAATTATAATTGAGTTTTTGGAATTAAATGTGCAAGATGATCTTGTCTCTTGACTCTTACTCAAATGTATACGCAAGTTCCCTTTCCTAACCTGGCAATTATGTCTAGCATTTTATTAAAATCAAACTATCCTCTGAGTAAACTTTCACTTCCATCAGGAATGTTCAGTCCTTGATTTTCTAAACTCCTCATTTTTTTCTCCCCCAAAGGGGCTTCCTTCCTTCCCTCCTTCCTTCCTTCTTTCCTTTTCTAAGGCAGTGATGTAGTAAAAAAAAATCAGGGAGTGCATTAAGTTTATTCAAATACTCACTACCAAGAAGTAACCATATGTAGAACTGTCTTCTGCTAAGAAAAAACTAGGATGAAATATAAAATTAACGCCTTTCCTGTGTTGCATGGTCCAGCTTCACAAGGTAGTACTACTTGTGTCTTGGACATCAGGGGAAGTCTGTTGAGGTCTGACACTTTGCTGTGACACTATGCTGACCACGTTTTGGGAATCTGTGTTTCCGTGAAATCCAGCTCCAATTTAAAAGTCACTGATTATCATCACAGCTGAAAATGTCACAAATTTTTCTTTGCTGTGGTAAAATATATATAACATAACATTTACCCTTTTAACCATTTTTAGATGTACAGTTCAGTGGCTTTAAGTACTTTACGTGGTTAGGCAGCCATCACCTTCATCCATCTCCAGAACTCTTTCCATCTTGCAACAGTGAAACTCCATGCCTGCTAAGCATTAGGCCCCAGTCCATCCTCCCCCCAGGCCCTGGCAGCCACCATTCTACTTTCTATCTATGAATTTGACTGCTCTAGGTGCTCTGCATACCTCATGGAAGTGGAATCATATCATGTTTGTCACTTTGAGACTGCTTATTTTGTTCAGCATAATGCCTTAAGGTTCATCTATGTTGTACCATGTGTCAGAATTTCTTTCCGTTTAAAAGCTGAATAATATGCCGTTGTATGTATATACCACATTTTGTTTATCCGTCAGTGGACATCTGGGTCGTTTCTACCTTTTGACTTTTGAAGAATGCTGCTAAGAATATTGGTATAGTACAAATATCTGCTTGAGTCCCTGCTTTCTGTTTTTTGGGGGGATATATACTTGGAAGTAGAATTGCTGGATCATGAGGTAATTCTGTGTTTGATATTTTGAGGAGCCCCCAAATTTGCTTTTACCTGTAAGATGATTATTTCCTCCTATCATATTCCTTGTTTATCAAAATTTCACTTTCTTTTGACTTCTGAATTAGTTTTTCGTTTTTTTTCTTTAAACAAGTGCAAAAACCCTGGTTAAATACAGGGCTAGATTTTATTTAAGTGGGAATGGCTCTTGGTTTAGTAAATTTTTTTAAAGGGCATAAAATTAACCTTTAGGAATAACAAGCTATAGCTTCTCCTTCTGAAATAGCAGTTTAACCGTCTAAAGTCTTTAGTTTTTCAAAAGTATAATTTTAAAAAGTGAATTTTATACATGATTATCTTTTTGTAATGTTCTAATATTTGACGTTTTCTGAGTACTTTTTGCTATTCATAGAGCTTACGTTGAAAGGAAACAAGTAGATGTATGATGTCTTCATGAATCAAAATTACTGGGTGCCCTTTTAAAAATAATCCATTGCTAAAAATAATCCATTGCTAAAGGTCTGAAATTACAAGTTTCCTAAAAGATAATAATCTGTGTGGTCAAAAATTCTTGGAATGATCAAGATTTCTTTTAATGAGTCCTGATTGCATTTAAAAAAAGGATTTGATTTATTAACAATTTTCTAAGAAGACATCATAAAGGCATTATAGCAACATTATCTTGATTTGTAGTTGAGTAATTAGAATTTGTGATATTTGTACAAGGGTCATGAAGTTGGCTTTTTTGCAAAAGTTGTTTGGGGGAAAATAAAAGCCTGTTAACAAGACTATAAACAAAGTTCCAGAGGAAAATGATTGCCTATTGAAGAGAGCCAAAATGTTTTCAAGCATTTAAGAAATAGTAATTTAGAGACAGACTGCCATGTTAGTGACCTGTAGGGGCTAACGATGCTTATGCCAAGCTGTAATATGCTAGCTTCAAGGCATTCTTCTTGATTAATGCTTTAATAGGCTTTTTGCTAGGCAATGTTTGGTTAGCACAGTTATACGTCTTTGACTGTATAAAATTGCATTTATTGAATATCCAGTTTTGGGGAATAAAAAGGAAAATTACACTTTTCTTGAGTTGCCTCTGGCACTTTGTTTAGGTTTGTGCCTTTTAGATGCTTGACATTAAAGCTTCCATCCTGAATTATCATAGTATTTTTACTTTATTTTCCGATTATAGTCTATAGTCATAGCTGCTGACAAAGAATGGGATCTGGCTAATTCAAATTTAAAAGAAGGAAGAAAAAACTCGTTGGATTCCCTGTAGATCAGGATTGTTCGTTTTGATATAGACATTTACTAACATCTGTTTCGAAAGGGAAAATAGAAGCCCGCCCTAGAAGTCTAAGGGTCATCAGGAAATAGACAAACATCAGGATATTATATTAAAGCACATCTGTCTCCACTTTGGCATAGAAAGCCTATATTTACATATTATTTTAAGAGCTGTGTTTAAAACTGCTGATAAAGTGGATTCCATGCTCATTTTTTGGTCAACTGTGTTATTTTTCTTTTTCACAGATGTACGCACTTGGTACCATAGTCTGAATGTATGTTCTACCAAGACCAAAGTTTAAAAAATAAAAGTGTGGAATTTCTCTCTTTTACAGCCTGGCTTATAAACTTCAGAGCATACCTTGAATAGTTTATGTATCCTTCGTGGAAAGTTTCCTCATTGTTATTTTACCTGGTGTGTATACATGCATGTGTATTTTACTGTCTTTGCCCAGGGCTTCCTCTGTTTGTGTGGTGTAGCACTGGTCTTCAATCACCTAGTCCTATGAAGTCTTGATGTAACCCTGGAGGATTGATGCCTGTTTGGATCAAGCCTGGGAGCTACCTTCTGCAGACCTAATTCTTTTATCTATGAGTTGTCATAGGAAAAGGAACTGTTTAAACTTGAGATCTAGGTAAGCTCTTGTCAGCTGCCCAGGGTTCTGGGGATAGATTAGGGCTGGTTGTGGAGGTACCCATTGTGCACGCTGAACCAAGATTTTGGCAGAGTCAGAGAGCCTTGCAAAGCAACATTCATTTCACAATTTTAGACTTAAACAGTCTATTATGGGTTGGGTTTACAATTATCATGTGATATTTAGTATAGTTTTGATTCTTACACATAAAATTTATTTGTAATTTCTCTCTTCTCTTCGTAGTCACTGGTTTGCTCTGTTGTTTTGAAGACGACTAAGGTGATTTTTCCCCATCAAAATTTATCTCTGGGGGGCTTCCCTGGTGGCTCAGTGGTTAAGAGTCCTCCTGCCAATGCAGGGGACACAGGTTCGAGCCCTGGTCCAGGAAGATCCCACATGCCATGGAGCAACTAAGCCGGTGCGCTACAACTACTGCGCCTGCACTGTAGAGCCTGTGAGCCACAACTACTGAGCCCACGTGCCACAACTACTGAAGCCCACACGCCTAGAGCCCTTGCTCCGCAACAAGAGAAGCCACCGCAATGTGAAGCACGTACACCACAACAAAGAGTAGCCCCCTCTCGCCAAAACTAGAGAAAGCCCGTGCGCAGCAATGAAGACCCAACGCAGCCAAAAAAGTGAGTAAGTAAATAAATAAATTTATTTAAAAAAAAAATTTATCCCTGGAAGCCTGCTGAACCAGTTAGGAGAATCTGGAGTTTCTCTATAAGTTTGGAAGGAACAATTAAAGAAGTATGATTGGCTTTGTTTTCTGCAAGAAAAAAAATTATTACTACTATTATTTAGTTATTAAGAAAGGGAGAAGTCTCAGTTTAGTGCTAATATGTCTTTAACATCTTTTAAAAATATTTTCTTTATAAAAAGAGAGAGCAGACCTCAGGCTCAGAGTCTTAAGAAGGCAACTGTTTCCAGTGAGAATTTAATAGCATTATCATGTTTTGATTGCTTTTATTTCTTTATGATGTGTTTCTATTTATGGCAAATATTGCGGTTTTAAAAATTTCTTTAAAACCCTTCTGTTGCACGAGGAGTTGTTGACTCAATCCTTACAAGAATTCAATGTGTTTGAAGCTATTATTTTAAACTACCTTTTACAAATGAGAAATCTAACACTTAGGAAGCCTACGTAACTTGCCCAAGGTCGCACAAATTGTGGAAGATTGAATTCTGTCTGGATCCAGAGCTTAGACTCTGACCCACTATGCTATATGCATATTAAACATTCTCTGTCCTTTGAACTGTCCTCACCAAGACCCCGACCCTCTGTAGCAGGGGGAAGAAAGGCAGCTTCAAGCCTCATCCCCTGAAAACCTGCAGTTCTGCTGTTGTTCTGTGGGAAGCACAGAGATTTACAGAGGCCCGATTCCTCCTGGCCCCTTACTAGTTGTACTAATGTCATGGACTTAAATTCAAGGCAGTAACATTCTCATCATGTCTTTTCCTTTTTAGAAGTGGGAGTAGGTTAAAACAAAACTATTTTTCCTCACCAATGGTATGTTTTCATAGAGAGAGATAAAAAGGAGGGGGGGGAAGATTAAAAATATTCAATCTAATTTATGGTCACTCATGAGCAACTGAATATACTGAGAAAAACCTTAGACTGTGAACCAGGGAGGAGGTCTGGTTCCCCACCCAGCACAGCCTCAATCCTTCTTGGGCAGATCTGGAAACCGCGGAGGCACTTCTGTTGCTTCACAAGCAATGGTTCAATTAAAACAGTGATTTTCAAACAGTGTTTTAAAAAACAATCATATATTTCTTAATCTTATGTATACACATGAATAAGTGGAGATGTTCTGGTTTCTAAATTAAGGAGGGAGGATAGTGCAAGAATCTGTCCACTGAGGTTTAATTCCAGGCTCCCCCATTTCCTATCTGTGTAATCTTAGGCAGATTCTTAATCTTTCTAAGCCTTGGTTTCCTCATCTATAAAATGAGGAGAGTAGTAATATTCACCTTGTAGAGTGGTTGTGAGGATACATGTGAAGAGCTTCGAACAGCACCTGGTACGTAAACCATTTGTTCTGCGCTGTGATTCTACTTGTGTTGGGAGCTGAGGGAAAGATACAAGTCACTGTTTCAGGACCATTTGGCTGAGTGATCTCTAAAGTCTCAGAATTCTAATTCTATGCTTTTATGCTAGATATTTCTAGAGTGTAACTCAGAAAGCCCAATTTAACAAGAATTATTAAATTAGCGCACTCAGGAGAGTTTTGTGCTTGTGTGCTAAGTGTGCTCTAAGTTCTAGGAAATGTTGATAACTCTGTGCCTATCCCTGCTGGGCTCTTTTTCTCAATGAGCTCAGGCTCTGGGAGGCTGAAATCAAAATGTTTTGGAAGTGATGTCAAATAAAATAGTCTAGACTTTGTTGATTATCTATATTTATGGTGAAAATGTCTAACAACCAGAGGATTGCACTTGCACAGAGAACCTGCTTTCCTTGATGTCACCCATGGTGTTATCTATTCTGTCTCGAAAACAATAGTGTCTACACCACAGAGCATATTGCTCAAGTGTTTAATTAGCTGAAGTCCCTTGATTTCATCAGTATCTCTGGGTCCTTGACCCCTGACCTTTTTGGCTCCAGAAAGGCTGCAGGTACAGGTCTATTTGCTGTCGAGAAGCTGGTATAGAGACTCCTCTTTGTCCCACTCCTGCCCCCTTTTCGGTAAACAATACATTCTAATATAAAATAGATGGGATGATAGCTTATCAGGGGAACTGCCAAGACCCCAGAATCTCTGTTTCCTTGGAAAATTACTAAACCACATTTAATACTATAGAAATCAACTTCCTGAATCCCAGAACGAGCCTGCTCTTTTGCTATAAAGCAGCACAGCTGATACGATCTATACTAAAGGCAGAAGAGAAATGGGGACCATCTAGCCTACTGTCTTAAAATAAACACAGGCAAATCTGTTGGAGGAATTCATCACATTTTAAAATTCAAAAGGATATGAAAATAGGCACAAATAGATAACTGTGAATGAAGAAAGGATATATGCCTTTGGCAGAAATTCTTCATTAGATAAGAATTAGAGTAGATGCGGAGAAGAATCAAGATGGTATATATGCCCTACCTCTGAAAGTTAATTATAATTTTAAAATAATTCAGTAGAGTGGCTAAGATTATAAGCTTTTGAGGCAGGCTGCTTGAGTTGGAATCTCAGCTGCACCATTAATTAGGTCTGTTATTCAGAACACGTTACTTTGATGTGATTTTGCTTCTACACCTAGAAGACAGAGTTCTAGTTATCTATTACAGTATAACAAAGCAAGGACCGTTGTATTAAATCTCATGATTTCGTGAGTCAGAAATTTAGGCAGGATACTACTGGTACTTCTTCTGCTCCATGTGGCATGGACAGGGTTATTTGGTGGTGTTCAGCTGACAGCTGCTCTGGTCTAGAGGGTCCAAGAAGAATTCCCTGAGAGTCTGGCACCTCCCTGGGGATGACTGGAAGGCTGGTTTCAGCTGTGCCCCTTTCTCTCTCCCAACGGGCTCAGAGCCTCTCCAGGAGGTGTCTCCCGCAGGGCAGCTGGGCTTGTTACAGTGGTGGCCTCAGGCTCTGACAGTGAGTGTACAAGCTATGGGAAAGAGCAGCTCGCATGATTTGGGTCTGGAAACTGGCAGTGCATCACTTCCCTCACAAACTACTTGCCAAAGCAATCACAGAGCTTGCCCAGGTTCAAGGGAGCGGCTGCAACCTCCTCAATGGAAAGAGTGCTGAGGAATTTTGGCCCCTTTTAAACAACTACAAATGGTGACATAACAATGCTAGTCTAATAAAGTAATTATGAAGATTAAGTAAGACTATATCTATAAAATGCTCAACAGTGTCCATGACAGACTAGATGTTCCAGGAGTGTTCGATGTTATAACATCTGTCCTTATGTACTCTTACCTCATACAATATATATATATTTCTAATTATATTTATAAAATTTATAAAACATATATTTGTGTACTGTCTGACATGTACACAGAATACAGACATGTTATATGTATCTATGTTTTCTTTTTTTTTTTGCGGTACGTGGACCTCTCACTGTTGTGGCCTCTCTCGTTGCGGAGCACAGGCTCCAGACGCGCAGGCCCAGCGGCCATGGCTCACGGGCCCAGCCGCTCCGCGGCATGTGGGATCCTCCCGGACCGGGGCACGAACCCGCGTCCCCTGCATCAGCAGGCGGACTCTCAACCACTGCGCCACCAGGGAAGCCCCTGTATCAATGTTTAATTACATTTGTATCATTACCAAAGTGGTGGCTGATGTCAGTATTAACAGTCCTTAAGTTATTTCCGTGTCAAGTTTCTTAGTATTTGTGTGGTAAATCACTTCCTTAATTGCAGGAAATAAAAGGGTCCCTGCAGGGAAAGTTCTCTTATTTAGTTGTTTTCTTTTCAATACAATTACGTATAACTAAACACTAGAGCAGCTGACCTGCTCCCATGTATTGATTCCTGAGTAGCTGGTGTAGAGGCACCCAGACCTTCAGCCTTTGAGAGAAGAGGCGGAACATCAGGCGAATGTTTCACAGGGAACAGAGAAAAATGGGAGAATTATTTTATTTGAGAAATTGTTTTACAGTTTTGTGCTTTTGAGTTTCATCTTTAAGAAGACACAGTGTAATCAATGATTGGAGCATAAGCTTTCATGCTGAAAGAAGGTGTTGGTTTCCTAAGAAGAAAAATTTCCAATGTAAAACAGGGTCACACGTGAAAAGTTTATCGTGACAAATATGCCATAGTGTTATATGAAGGCCAAGGATCTAGAAAAGAAATGGAAAACCCTGTACATAGAATTATCAGAGACAGCCTATACTTATCAAAAGAAAAAAGTGATGGAAGAGAGAATGGGGACATTCAAAGAACCTTAAGAGGTTTCAGAAAGAATTACTGAGCTGCAGCAGAGACATTATTCAGAACACGTTACATTACAAAGCTGTTAGGATAACATTTCTGCACATGAGATGGAGTTCTTGCCAGCAAAAGGGTATGGGAAGGAAGAAAATCAGGTTTAGACAACAACTACACCAGGATAAAATTATTTTTAAAGTCGAAACTTGAAAGCACCAAACTAAAAGTAATTCCTAACAACTGTGTTCATGATCTGATTGCCTTCATTCATTTTTGTTTTTCAATTGGGTTGTCAGATGTTTTTCCTAATGGATTTGTATGAACTCTTTGGAAAATTGGCCCTTTTTATATTCCTAGTTTGTTGTCATTTGATATTATTTATGATATATTTTTATCCAAACAGGTGTTTGGGTAAATTTAACCACACAAACATTTTAATTTCCTTTATGGTGTCTAGGCTTTATATATATTGCTTAGAAAGCATTTCTTATTCTAAGATTATGAATATATTGATCTATGTTTTCTTCTATTCCTATCATAGGTTTATTATTTTTAAATCACTGATTATTCTGATTTTATGGTTTCAGTTAATACATCTCTCATTAAACTGGATTTACTTGGGGCGATGGCTGAGGAAGGCATTTATCTCTTTCTAAATGGTTAGCTAGTTTTCCTGCTGTAATTTACGGATTAATTCATTTTTTCATTTTGATTTTAATATGCTAAATTCTCATGTGAGTTAGAGTCTATTTCTGTATTCCTTTGATCTTCTCATTTCCTCTTCAGCACCAAACTGTTTTTAATTATCTTAGTTCCATAATACATTTTACTGTCTGGTAGGACTCATCCCCCTCATAGCTTTGCTATGTATAAACAAGATCAAGTAAGAGAATATAATGGAAGAAAAGATTCCATTTACAATATTAATAAAAAAGGAATTTTGGAACAAATAACAAGAAATGTACAGACTCATATAAATGAGAAAATTTAAATTATACTAAGAACGTAAGAAGAAACTTACGCCTTGATCTTGGATATGAAGGCTCAGCATGACGCTGTCTGTTCTCCCTTGATACATCCATAAATTCAGTACAATGCCAATTAAAACATTCACAAGATTTTGAGTAAAACTTAGCAAAATCCTGCTGAAGCTCTCCTAGAGGAACAAACATTTTATGCTAAGTGAAATAAATCAGATAAAGGCAAATGTCATAGGATCCCACTTATGTGGAATCTGAAAACAAAACAAATGAGCAAACAAAACAAAATGAAAACATTTTCATAGATACAGAGAACAAATGGGTGGTTGCCAAAGGGGAGAGAGATGTAGGGATGGACAAAATAGGTGAAGGGGGTTAAGAGGCACAAACCTCCAGTTATAAATAAGTCACGGGGGTGTAATATACAGCATAGGGCATATAGTCAATATTGTAATAACTTTATATGGGGGCAGGTGGTTACAGATTTATCATGGTGATCATCACATAATGTATGTAAATGTCAAATCACTATGTTGTACACCTGAAACTAACACAATATTGTACCTCAACTATACTTAAATTAAAAAAAAAAGAATGGCCAGAAAACTCCTCTTCATTTTTGTAATCTTATTAATTTTTTGGGGGGGGAATTAAGAGATCATTTATTTTTTTAAGATAGTCTATATAGATTTGATAGATGCATTAATTGAAATTAAGAAAGGTTTTTCCATTTGACAAAATCTTTGTGGCCATACATTATCATCCACTGATGTTTATTCAGTCTATATAATCTTATTAATTTAAAAAAGTTATCCCCATTAGGCTTTTAAAGACTTAACAGAAGTGACTCATGCTTGTGGTAAAATGACTGCAAACATTACAGGGGCCTAATAATGACACTAACCTCTGACTGTGATGGAGAGTTCTAGGTGCTAGGCCCTGTCCCGAGTGTTATTTGGATGAAATGTTCATGATCTCATTTCATCCCCAGGACAGTCTTATCAGGCTAACATCCTCATTCTATTTCTATTTTTCTTTTTCTTGAAGTGTAGTCGATTTACAATATTACATTAGTTTCAAGTGTACAGCATAGTAATTCAGTATTTTTACAGTTTATGCTTCAGGTTATTATAATGGCTATCATTCCCTGTGCTATACAATATATACTTGTTGCTTATCTATTTTATACACGGTAATTTGTATCTCTTAATCCCATAACCCTAACGTACCCCTCCCCCCTTCCCTCTCCCCTCTGGTAACCACTCAATTGTTTTCTATATCTGTGAGTTGTGTTTCTGTTTTGCTGTATGCATTTGTTTGTATTATTTTTTAGATTCCACTGTAATATCATACAGTATTTGTCTTTCTCTGACTTGTTTCACTAAGCATAATATTCTCTATGTCCATCCACGTTGCTGCAAATGTCAGAATTTCATTCTTTTTTCTGGCTGAGTAATATCCCATTGTATATATACATATACACACACTATATTGTATATATATACACATACATAATACATACACACACTACGTCTTCTTTATCCATTCATCTGTTGATGGGAAAATGAGTTGCTATTGTACATAGTGATTGGAGTGCATGTATCTTTTCAAATTAATGTTTCCTTTTTTTTTTTCTGGATAGATACCCAATAGTGGAATTGCTAGGTTATATGGTGACTCTTATTTTTAGTTTTTTGAGAAACCTCCGTGCTGTTTTCCATAGTGGCTGCACCAATTTACATTGGTGTAGAAGGATTCCCTTTTCTCCAGACCCTCTCCAGCATTTATTATTTGTAGACATTTTGATCATGGCCATTCTGAAAGGTGTGAGATGATATCTCGTTGTTTTGATTTGCATTTCTCTAATAATTACTGATGTTGAGCATCTTTTCATGTACCTGTTATCCATCTTTGTGTCTCTGAAAAATGTCTTTTCAGGTCTTCTGCCCATTTTTTTTTTAGATGTAGCTATTTCAGCCTTTATTGTTCTTTAGTATACAATGTACAGAATATAATTAGATGGGAGTATTCAGGAGATAAATGGAAAATCTAAAAAAGAAATCTAAAGGAAATATTATTATTATTATTTTGGCCATGCCGAGCAGCATGCGGTATCTTAGTTTCCCAACCAGGGACTGAACCCATGCCCCCTAAAGTGGCAGCACGGACTCTTTTTATTTTTTTAACATCTTTATTGGAGTATAATTGCTTTACAATGGTGTGTTAGTTTCTCAGGGAGGCGGAAGGTAAGCTGAGAGCATGGACTCTTAACTACTGGACCACCAGGGAAGTCCCTTCTGCCCATTGTTTGATTGGGTTGTTTCTTTTTTTGATATTGAGTTGTATGAGCTGTTTATATATTTTGGATATTAGACCCTTGTTGGTCATATCATTTCCAAATATTTTCTCCTATTCTATAGGTTGTTTTTTCATTTTGTCTATGGTTTCCTTTGCTATGCAAAAGCTTTTAAGTTTAATTAGGTCCCATTGATTTATTTTTGTTTTTATTTCTTTTGCCTTAGGAGACAGATAAAAAAATATTGCTATGATTTGTGTCAAAGAGTGTTCTGCCTATGTTCTCTTCTATGAGTTTTATGGTTTTAGGTCTTACATTTAGGTCTTTAATCCATTTTGAGTTTATTTTTGTATATGCTGTATGGAATGTTCTGATCTCATTGTTTTATTACAAGTGGCTGTCCAGTTTTCTCAGCACCACTTGTTAAAGAGACTGTCTTTTCTCCATTGTATAGTCTTGCCTCCTTTGTTGTAGGGTAATTGAACATAGGTGTATGAGTTTATTTCTGGGCTCTCTATTCTGTTCCATTGATCTATGTGTCTTTTTTTGGTGCCAGTATCATGATGGTTTTTTTAAAATAAATTTATTTATTTATTTATTTTATTTTTGGCTGCATTTGATCCTCGTTGCTGTGCATGGGCTTTTCTCTAGTTGAGGCAAGTGGGGCCTACTCTTCGTTGCGGTGTGCGGGCTTCTCATTGTGGTGGCTTCTCTTGTTGTGGAGCACTGGCTCTGGGTGCACGGTCTTCAGTAGTTGCAGCATGAGGGCTCAGTAGTTGTGGCTTGCAGGCTCTAGAGCACAGGCTCAGTAGTTGTGGCTCACAGGCTTAGTTGCTCCACAGCATGTAGGATCTTCCCAGACCAGGGCTTGAACCCGTGTCCCCTGCATTGGCAGGCAGATTCTTAACCACTTCACCACCAGGGAAGTCCCTATCATGCTGTTTTGGTTATTGTAGCTCTGTAGTATAGTCTGAAGTCTGGGAGGGTAATACCTCCAGCTTTGTTCTTTGTCCTCAAGATTGCTTTGGCAAGTTGGGTTTTTTTTTGGATCCATATGAATTTTAGATTTATTTGTTTTAGTTCTATGAAAAATATCAGGGGTATTTTGATAGGAATTGCATTAAATCTGTAGATTGCTTTGTATGGCCATCTAAACAACATTAATTCTTTGAATCCAAGAACATGGGATATCTTAATTCTTCATATCATCTTCAGTTTCCTTCATCAGTATTTTCTAGTTTTCAGATGATAGGTCTTTTCACCTCCTTGGTTAAGTTTATTCCTACGTATTTTATTCTTTTTGATGTGATTTTAAAAGGGATTAAAAGAAATCTTTCTCCTTCTGATAGTTTGTATTAGTGTATAGAAATGCAGCAGATTTCTGTATATTAATCTTGTATCCTGCCACTTTGCCAGATTCATTTATTAGTTCTAAAGGTTTTGGGGCAGAGACTTTAAAATTTTCTATATAAAGTATCATGTCATGTGCAAGTAGTGACAGTTTTACTGCTTCCTTTCCAATCTGAATGCATTTTCTTTCTTTTTCTTGTTTGATTGCTGTGGCTAGGACTTCCAATACTATGTTAAATAGAAGTGGCGAGAGTGGGCATCCTTGTCTTGTTCCTGAATTTAGAGGAAAGGCTGTCAGCTTTTCACTGTTGAGTATAATGTTAACTGTGAGTTTGTCATAAATGGTCTTTAGTATGTTGAGATATGTTCCCTCTATACCAATTTTGATGAGAGTTTTTATCATGAATTGGGGTTGAATTTGTCAACTGTTTTTTCTGCATCGATTGAGATGATCATGTGATTGTTATCCTTCCTTTTGTTAATGTGGTGTATCACATTGATTGATTTGTGAATGTTGAATCATCCTCGTGTCGCTGGCAGAAATCCAACTTGATCATGGTGTATGATCCTTTTCAAATATTGTTGGATTTAGTTTACTAATATTTTGTTGAGGATTTTTGCATATATGTTCATCAAAGATATTGGCCTGTAATTTTCCTTTTTGGTAGTGCATTTTCTGGCTTTGGTATCAGGGTGATGGTGGCTTTGTAGAATGAATTTGGCAGTGTACTGTCCTTTTGAATTTTTTGGAATAGTTTGAGAAGGATAGGTATTAGTTCTTCCTTATGCATTTGGTAGAATTCCCCTGTGAAGCCATCTGGTCCTGGATTTTGTTTGCTGGGAATTTTTTTTTTTTTCTTACAGGTTCAATTTCACCACTAGTGATTCATCTGTTCATATTGTCTGTTTCTTCTTCATTCAGTCTTGGCAGGTTGTATGTTTCTAGAAATTTGTCCATTTCTTCTAGATTGTCCAACTTGTTGGCATATAACTGCTCATAGTATTTTCTTGTTATTTTTGTATCTCTTTGGTATTGCTTGTTATTCCTCCTCTTTTATTTCTTATTTTGTTCATCTGGATCCTCTCTTCTTAGTGAGCCTGGCTAAAAGTTTATCAATCTTATTTATGTTTTTAAAAAAAACAGCTCTTGGTTTCATTGATCTTTTCTGTTGTTTTTTTTTAATCACTATTTTATTTATTTCCTCTCTAATCTTTATTGTTTCCTTCCTTCTGTTTATGGGTGTAATGTTCTGTAGATATCTATTAAGTCCAACTGGTCTATGGCATCATTTAATTCACAGTTGCCTTATTTTTTTATCTGGATGATCTGTCTGTAGAAGTAAGTGGGGTGTTAAAGTCCCCTACTATTATTGTATTATTGTCAATTTCCCCTTTATGTCTTTTAGTATTTATATATTTTAGCTTTATATATATAGAGCTTTCAGCTTTTTATATTTAGGTGCATATATGTATTGGGTGCATATATGTTAATAAGGGTAGTATCTTCTTGTTGTACTGATCCCTTTATCATTATATAATGCCTCTGTCTCTTGTTATAGCCTTTGTTTTAAAGTCTATTTTGTCAGATATGAGTATTGCTACCCCCACGCTCTTGTCATTTCCATTTGCATGAAATATCTTTTTCCATTCCCTCACTTTCAGTCTGTGTGTGTCTTTAACACTGAAGTGACTCTTATAGGCAGCATATTGAGGGGTCTTGGTTTTTGTCCAATCAGTCATCTTATGTCTTTTGATTGAAGCACTTAGTCCATGGACACTTAAAGTAATTATTGATAGGTATGTACTTATTGTCATTTTATTACTTGTTTCCAATTGTTTTTGTAGTTTTTCTCTGTTCATTTCTTCTTTTTGTTTCTTCCCTTGTGGTTTGATGATTTTCTTTAGTAGTATGTTTGTGTTCCTTTCTTTTTATTTTTTGTGTATCTATTGTAGGTTTTTGACTGGTGCTTACCATGGGGTTCATATATGTTAACCTATAACTATATACTTGTAAACTGGTAGTCATTTAAATTCAAGCTCATTCTGAAAGATCTACATTTTTTTACTCCCCTCCTCAACATTTTGTGTTTTTGATATCATATTTTATATCTTCATGCTTATCCCTTAACTGTTTATTATAGTTATAGTTGTTTTTACAACTTTTTGTCTTTTAATTTTTGTACTGGCTTATTTAAGTGGTTGATCCTTAGTCCTTAGTATATATTTGCCTTTCCTAGTGGGATTTTTCTCTTTCCTATAGATTCTTCCCTTTTTTTCACTTAGAAAAGACCCTTTAATTTTTTTTAGGGTAGGTTTATTATTGATTAACTCTTTTAGTTTTTGTTTATCTGAGAAGTTCTTTGTCTATCCTTATATTCTAAATGATAATCTTGCTGGGTAGAGTACCCTAGGTTGCAGGTTTTTCCCTTTCAGCACTTTGAATATATCATGCCACTCCCTTATGGCCTGCAAAGTTTCTGCAGAGAAATCAGTTAATAGCCTTATGGGGATTCCCTTGTATTTGAACTCTTTTTTTTTCTCTTCCTACCTTTAGGAATCTCTCTTTATCTTAAACTTTTGCCATTTTAATTATGGTATGTCTTGGTGTGAGTCTATTTGGGTTCATCTTGTTTGGGACACTCTGTGCTTCCTGTCCCTGGATATCCATTTCTTTTTTCAGGTTTGGGAAGTTTTCAACCATAATTTCCTCAAATACATTTTCAATCCCCTTATCTCTCTCTTCTCCTTCTGGAAACCCCATAATGTGAATGTTGGTATGCTTAATGTTATCACAGAGACCTCTTAAATTGTTTTCATTTTTAAAATTCATCTTTTATTTTGCTCTTCTGATTGGGTGATTTCCATTATCCTAGCTTCCAGATCACTTCTGCATTCTCCGTATCACTTAGTCTGCTATTCATTCCTTCTAGTGTGTTTTCTTATTTCAGCTATTGAATTTTTCATTTCTGATTGCGTCTTTTTTATATTTTCAAGTTCATTGTTAAAGTGTTTACTGTATACATCAATTCTTTTCCCTAGTTCAATTAACATTTTTATTACCAATGCTTTGAGTTCTTTATCTGGTAAATTTTCAATTTCTGTTTCGTTATTTATTTTTTCAGGGGTTTCTTCCTCTTTCAGTTGAGAGTAGTTCCTCTGCCTTTTCATTTTTCTTAACTTTTTCTGCCTCTCTGAATTTAGGTGAAACAGTTACCTATTGCAGTCTTGAAGGGATGATCTTATGTGGGAGTGTCCCTATACAGACTGCAAGTGCCCAGTATCTTTGATGAGAGACCTGTATGCGATGTGGACACAAGTACCTTTTTTTCTCAGGGTGTGCTGGCAGCTTTCACCTTGGTAAAGGGTGGAGCTGGAGATGGAGGGGCTAGAGCTGGCACTGGTGTGAGGCAGGACCTCTCTTCTGTCCAGCGGCCATCCCTGCCCTATCGGGGGTGAGGTCTAATCCCATGTTGCTGGAGCAGAAGTTCTGAGGGTTGGGTCTGAGCTGACTCTGTTCCCTTTAAGTGTGTGCTTTTCCACCTTCCTGCATCACTGGGACCCTTGCTCTGGAGGCGGGGAGTACTGAAGCAAGTGGGGCCCGTGTGGGCTCTCAGCTTGTGTCACCTGCAGCCGGAGTTCTGATGTGCTGCCTGTGCAGGTGCCCAGGGCTCCACTTTGATGCAGCCTTGGGTGCAAGTCCCCTTTGTCCCTCACAGCTGATCACTGTCCTCAGCCTCTGCTGCCCTCCCTGTTATGGAATCACTCCTCAGGGCAGATGGGTCCTGCGTGGTCTTTTGGTGTGTATTGGGGGTAAGCTGTTTTGTAGCAGCTGCCGTCAGAGATCTCGGCTGCTTGAGTGAGCACCAACAGTGGTTGCCACAGCCCCACCCAGGCTCCCCTCTTCAGACCAGGTAAGCTTTGTGTCCCATGGTCCAATCCTTTTCTGTGTCTTGGCCACCCCAGATCCAGTCCTGCTCTGTGAAGTGGAGTGAGTGAGGCTGGAGTACTTGCTCTGCTCAGGCCAGGACATGTTGAGATGGTCACAGGAAACCTGGCAGCCATAGAGCAGACCTCTCTCTGCCCTGTTTCATGGGCCAGCCTGTATGTGCGTGCTCCTCATGAGCAGAGTCCAGGCTTCCCACAGTCCTTCGATCAGTCCCAGCGGTCCTCCAACCAGCCAAGGAGACTCATCTCCCCTACGTAGGACCCCAGGACTGGAGTGTCCAACCTGTGGCTTGAATCGTCACTCCCCAGGGCAGGTGTCACCCGGGTAGTCTTCCTTTTCCTCTGAATCCTCCCAGGGGCACAGGTCCTGTCCCAGTCGCTTTTCTTCCCTTCCTCCCTGATTATCTGTGTATCTTTCTTACAGCCTTGGTTGTACAGGAGTCCTTTTGCCAGTTTCCAGTTAGTTTCAGGTGAAAATTATTCCACGTGTAGATGTGTTTTCTATGTGTTTGTGGGAGGAGGTGAGCTCCACGTCCTTACTCCACCATCTTGACCCAACCCCCTAGCATCCTCATTTACAGATGAATAAACTAGGCACAGAGGGGTTAAGTAACTTGCCCAAGGTTACTTAATTGCTAGACCTGCAGACCCTGGGTTTTAAACCAGTATGCCATTTTGCCTTCCTCTGAGTAAATAATAAAAAAAGGAAAAATTCCTCCTATACCATGGCCTCATTTCCCAGACTCTTTGTTGTGTTCCTGGTTCATTTATGTGCATATAATCATACAAAGTATTCTCATAAAATAGGGCAATTTAATATGCACAATGTCCTGCACTTTATTGCTAGACACCATATAAAGGGCTTCTCCAAGTCAGCCCGTATAGAAGCATTACACCCTTTTTAGCAGTTGCTCAGGGTATCGATGTACCATAATTTATTTAACTACACTTTACTGATGGCATTTAGGATATGACCTCAAATTGTTCATATGTTTCCTCTTTCCTCCAGTAGCTGTTATTTCATTATTTCATTGTGACCCTCATTTCAGTCTTCTCTCATTTTTCACTGAAGGCAGGATCCTGGACATTCTCAATTGTCTTATGAGAACCCAGCAGTGAGTCTGCTAGACCCAGGCATCCTTTCCCTTCAAAAACAATTCAACAGGGTAACTCACTTTTTGAGCTGTATTTGTTAAATAAATTGAGGGCTGTCCTTACTTTTATTGATTCGCAACCATTAGCCCACATCCTTATGTGCATTTTTGCTTTGCCCTTGAGATCGTTCCTCGAAGACATCCTGTGTTCTAGCTGCAGTTTCTCTTCCAGTGCTATTTGCTTGTGTTTATCTTTTGAGGTTATCATAAATAATTAATCACCATCGTGGACATCTCTTGACTCTTCCCAATGAGCAGGGCTTACGTTAAAAGCTTCATACTTATCATCTCATTTTATTCCTCATAACAGCCCAGGCTAGAGAAGGTAACACAAGTATAAAAATCTCCCTTTCTTCCAGTTTTATACATAAAAAGAAACAGAGGCACAGAGGGGTTAAGAAAGTTCCATAAAAAAAGAAAGTAAGAAAAGCAATTTGGCTTAAGCCACAAGGTTGGGACTAAAACCCCACGTGTCTAACTTCTAAACCCAGCCTGCTAACTTTGGCCCCTTATTGCCTCTCTTTTAAGCCATCACCACTTTTTCTGCTTTTCGAACACTGAAATGTTCCTTAGAAGGAATTTCAATCTTTCTTCATCTCCTTTTCTTCTCTCAGTTACCTTGACTTTGTCTCAAACGTTTCTCATTTGTTCATTTATTTGTTTTTGGCTTCAGTTTCCATTCTTTTCCCCCTTTCTTCGTGCCTTTCATTAGCCATTACCACAGCTGGGAGCATTTATTTGTTTTTTAGAAGGACTTTGGCTTTCTTCCTTCCTTTGAGTTTTCTTTGTATCATTTTTTAAACATGTCCCGCCATTCTCTTATCCTTTCCAAAGCTAGAAGGCCTTTCATCAGCTTGACAATTCCTCTTACATATTTATTTCTTCTTGTTTGAAGAAAATTTGATCTCCTGCCATCTACCTCTGTAAAATATCCCTCATTCTGGTAAATTATTTTCAGTTATTTCCTTATCATTAAGAAAGTAGCTCTATCCCTTTCCTAGCTCTTAAGCGTTCCTGGCGCAGTGCCTTTTGGGGGGACCATTAGCATGTGCGCTAAATAAGTAAACTTGAAGTTATTTCTTTTTATTGAGGGATTCTAAATATTTGTAGTTTTGAGTCACTTTGATTTACTTCCAGTACCATCACCTTTTCCAAAGTCTCATTTGAAATTGCTTCTTGCTGCTGCCGCTCTAGTGTTACATGTAGGAAATAAACGTCAGTACTTTTCTCTCTTCCCCTTCCCAGTTCATCCTCATGACAATGCATATTCTCACACAAGTCTCATCTTTTAAGCTTCCAGATTGTATGTTTAAAGAAGAGAAAAAAAGAAAGGAACCTACCCTCCAGTCTCATTGTATGTTGACTAGATTAATGCTGGGCTCTGCCATTTACTACCCTATGTGACCCTTAATAAAACACTGAATGTCTTCCAGCCTGTTTTTTTCATCTCAGTGGTAAGAAAATTTACCCTGTGGTCTTTGTAAGGATGAGAGGAAATGAAATAAAAATGCATAGCACAGTACATGGCTTTGGCAGGTGCTCCATAAATGGGAGCTGCAGTTATTAGTCTTGTCATGATTATGTGTTATTCATGGCCTTCTGGATTTACATTCCATAACTTGGATTTAATTTGTTACTTTAGGTTGTTCTTTGCATTATTTTTTGTCCTTTTTTCCCCTCTTTGATTCTTTGCGTCTTACCTTCCACCTGCCAAGTTTGATTTTACTCAAAAAAACCCCCCACTTTATGGAGGTACGATTGGCATACAAAAAGCTGCACATATTTAGTGTATACAACTTGATGAGACAAATATACACCCATAAAACCATCCCGACAGTCTATGCTACAAACGTATCCATCACTTCCACTCACTCTGTGTATTATTATTATTATCCTGTGATAAGAACACTTAACGTAAGACCTACACTCTTAGCAAGTTTTTCTAGTTACTTCTTTCTTTCTATGATGGTATAATTTTTTCCTGCATGGACCTTCTATTACTTCTTCTGGATGCTTTCTTTATTTCCTTCTGCATTTCCTCCTTGGCGAGCATGTTCTTTTTACCATCTGGGAGTAGCAGTATTGTAGTCCTAATAAAATAATAATCAGATTAAAAGAAATTAACCAAAATGTTCAAACAGTTTGCACAAACAAAGACCATGAATACCTGCTTTGGAGAGCAAGCAAAATGTGTATGGAAATGAGCTGAAAGGAAGTGAAGGAAAGCTGGTTTGCAGCATGATTTTAAGAGAACACTTAGACTGTGTTGTTCTCGGTCTGGAAAAACACTGTGAGTAGAAGATGGTGAATGATTAGCGGAAGAGAATGTTTCTCAAGATGTGGTCCGTGGACCTACAAAACAGAAAAAATAAACCTTGAGGTATTTATTTCTGTACCCCACCTCAGATCTACTAGTCAGACTGGATAGGTTCTGCTGTGATAACAACCAACCAGAAATTTTTCCGGTTCAGTATAACAAAAGTTCAGTCCTTGCTCCCCCAAACACAGAGGCATGTCTGGCAACTCTTCAGAACAGCCTTCCCCGACTCAGTGACTCATCTCTCTAGGTTGCTTTAATCTTGGGTCCCTCCACCTCAAATAAAGACTCTACGTTTGTGGCAGCAGGGAAAGAGGAGCAAATGGAGAAATACACGGGTTTCTCACTGCCTTTGCCTAAATAAGTGGCTCGTGTCACTTTTGACCACATTCATGGTCTAGAACGAGGCCTGTAGCCCTGCCCAATTCCAAAGGAGTTAGTAAGTGTGGTCTCCCTTTTGCCAGGAAGGAGGGGGGAATCAGATACATGGGCGAGCACCAGGAATGTCTGTAACCGCTACTGAGTCTGAACCTTAATGTGTATGTGTGAGTTTGGGGGGAGGAAACATACACTTAAATAAGCTCCTCAAGAAAAGGAAACACTTGTGTACTGTTGGTGGAAGTATAAAGTGGTGCAGCCACTATGGAAAGCAGTGTGGAGGTTCCTCAAAAAATAAATAAATAGAACTACCATGTGATTCAGAAATCCCACTTCTGGACATGTAACCAACTGAAATGATATCACAATCTTGAAGAGATAGCTGCACTCCCATGTTCATGGTAGCATTATTCACAATAGCCAAGACATGGAAACAGACTAAGCATTTGTCAGTGGATGAAGGGATAAAGAAGATGTGGTCTACATAGACAAGGGAATATTATTCAGCCATGAGAAAAAAGGAAATCCTGTCATTTGTGACAACATGGATGAAACTTGAAGGCATATGCTAAGTAAAATAAGTCAGACAGACAAAGACAAATACTGTATAATCCCAGTTACATGCAAAATCTAAAAAAACCAAACTCAGAGAAGCAGAGTAGACTCGTTACCAGGGGTTGGGAGTGGGGGGAAATGAGGTGATGTTGGTCAAAGTGCACGAACTTCCAGTTATAAATGAGTAAGTTCTGGGGATCTAATGTACAGCATAGTGATTATAGTTAACAGTACTGTACTGTATACTTGAAAGCCGCTAAGCGAGTAGATCTTATGTGCTCTCACCACAAAAAAGAAATGGTAATTATGTGAGGTGAGGAGGTGTTAACTAACAAGTGTATCAAATCAATGTATTGTACACCTTAATGTACACAAAGTTATATCTCAACTATATCATAATAAAAAATACATAAACAAGCTCTCCAGGTGATGCTAAGAGTTGAAAACCAGTCACCTAGAGGACTGAACATGAAAAATCCAGGGGCCAGAAGCTGGCAGTGCCCCACCAAGTACTGTCCAAGGTAGGCATGGCTGTATCTGTCTTGGCCTATGGGAAATAACCTGCTGCAATGGCAGCCCCTCGTTCACTACCACATGGCTCTACCAGGGATCACAGAACAGAGAGGCTCACAGACCAAACTAAGACACTCTAATAACCTGATTTGTTTTTATAGAGCAATTTAAAACTCACAGCAAGAAGCAAGGTATCTTAGTTTCCTAGGGCTGCCATAACAGAGTACTATATACTGGGTGGCTTTAAACAACAGACATTTATTCTTTCATACTCCTGGAGTCTAAAAGTCTGAAATCAAGGTGTTGGCGGGGCCATATGCCCTCTGATGACTCTAGAGGAGGATCGTTCCTTGCCTTTTCCTCGCTTCTGTTGGTTGCGGACAATCCTTAGTTTTCCTTGGCTTATAGAGGCATCACTCTAATCTCCGCCCCCGGGAGAACATATGACGTTCTCCCTCTGTGTGTGTATCTGTGTGTCCTTTTTATAAGGACATTACTGATTAGACTTAGGGTCCATCTTAATTTTAACTTGATTACATATGCAAAGACCCTATTTCCAAGAAAAGGTCACATTCACAGGTATCTGGGGTTAGATATTCTGGGGGCGGGGGCGGGACACAGTTCAACCCACAATGCAGTGGGAAAGAAATGGGATGATTAACACACTTAGATAGTGTGTGAGGGTGGTGGGAAGACCACATTACTAGATTCCCGAGTTATACAACGGTCACATGACTGTCTACCTCTCTGCCACATTAGCCTTCTTCACTAATGGTGTGGTTATAAGGAACAGAGTTGAGGTTTGAATGTCCAATCAGACAGAAGGTGTCTGGGCTCAACAACAAGCACCTGTTTTATTGGAGAGACACAACTGTAGCTTGTCAGTTAGCCTAGTGAGCAGCTATGGGAACAGGACACCAGGGGCCAGGATGGATGTCAGCAGTGGGTTGGTCAGATTAGCCCTCATGAACACTGAGTGTCTCATATATCTCATGTTTTAATGTATCATGAATATTAGTGTTACTTGGTCCTTCCATCCTATTTTTTCTTTTTATTTAGAAAATATAAGAAAAAGATGCAAGAGGAAGGAGATATGGGGATATATGTATATGTATAGCTGATTCACTTTGTTATAAAGCAGAAACTAACACACCATTGTAAAGCAATTATACTCCAATAAAGATGTTAAAAAAAAAGAAAATATAAGTAAAGCATACTGAACACTCATTATGTTCAACTTACATTTTCTGTGTCTAAATACATCATCCAGGTTACTAATTTACATATATGTGTACAGTTGACCCTTGAACAACACAGGTTTGAACTGAGTGGGTCTACTTATTCACGGATTTTTTCAACAATAAGTGCAACAGTGCTACACGATCCATGGTTGGTCGAATCCTTGCATGCAGAACCACAGATATAGAGGAACCAAGTATATGTAGAGCTGACAATGAGTTTTAGGCAGATTCTTGACTTTGTGGTGGATTGGAGTCCCTATAACCCCTGTGTTGTTCAAGGGTTAGCTGTATATGCTTAATATATATATGTATCATGCATCCCAATTGTCTTTCTGTCTTCTACAGCACTATCAAATATTCTCAAGCGTTACATCAAACACACATTACAAACATTTAGGTAGCAGAGTTCTTATTACGTGCCATCAGCACATTATAGACATTAAGTAAATTGATCGTTACAACCTTATAAGGACATAGTTATTAATGGAGTAAATTATAAGTTGATTCATAAGAAACCAAAATGATTTTGGTACCTGGAGGTGGGGTGCTGTATATCAAAATCTAAAATGTGTTTGAAACCAGGCAGAGGGTCAAAGGTAGTAGCTAGGCTTCTAGGCGAGTGTTAGCAGAAGCCCATAGGACGTGGAGGGAGCTTCTGGTGAGAGCAGAAAGGAAATTAAGAAATGTTATTGGAAGCTGGAAGAGAGGGTATCCTTGTTATGTAGTGGTGGAAAGTTTGTAGCATTGTTGCCTGAAATAGAGTGGAAAATAGGAAATGTACCTAATGAAGCTTCTAGCTAAGGAGATTTTTCAGGAAGAATATTAAAAGTGCTGCCTGGTTTTGTCTCACTGTCTATGGTAAAAAGTGAGAGGAGATAGAGGAGCTAAAGAATGAAATATTAAATATAAAGAAGAAGGACTTGCTGAATTTGAAGACAAAGCTATTTCTCTCCTAGCTTTTCCAGGTGGCATACAATTCTCAAATTAAGAAAGAGCCTCAGGCCAAAGGTCAAATCAGGATGGGATCATCAGCTCCTTTTTTAAGACTTCAGAGACATCTGGGACTTCCCTGGCAGTCCAGTGGTTAAGATTTTGACTTCCAATGCAGGGGGTGCGGGTTCGATCCCTGGTTGGGGAACTAGGATCCCACATGCCTCACGGCCAAAAAAACAAAACATAAAACAGAAGCAATATTGTAACAAATTCAATAAAGACTTTAAAAACATGATCCACATCAAAAAAAGATACTTCAGAGACATCTAAGGCAGTACCTAGTAGAACTTTTAGGACACTTTTAAGACTTGTGTTAAGCTGCTAAACTTTGGAGTGATTTGTTACATATGAATAGACAACTGGAATGTCCCATTTTGTAGATGAGAAAATTGAGACACTGAGAGATTAAATCACATGCCTAAGGCCACATCGCCAGCAAGTGTCAAACCCTTGTGTGTTGTCTAGGCTTTTAATCTCTATGCTCCAGAACTTCTCCTGTGCTAGTGCCATCTTCACCAAGTGGTCTCCAGTTGTTATCTGCTCCCCCTCCACCCCCGGAGTCAGCCTGTGGGGAAGAGTGTACCTGTGTGTATATACATCGACATTCTGGTTCACGTATCTCTGTGAGCTGGGGCTCTGGACTCAGTCCTTGTGCTATTGAACCTGCAAGGCTGAAGGCCAGACCCTGCAGCTGGGTGGATCAGCACATCAGTACATGCAAAAGCTGCACAGTGAGGCTGGCAGCCGGTGCCTTCTCTGGTCCACATGCTGACATGTCTTCAGTCAACTGTACTCCAATATAAAATAAAAACTAAAAAAAAAAATCCTCACTTCCACAAAACGTATTCTTGCATCTCGTTTTTGTTTCCTGAACTCTGTAATTCCTGCTAGTTTTTTCCCTTGCATTTATTTGTTTCTTATTATTCCACCTGTTTCACTCTCTGGTACCTCTACTCTCATTCCTAAACCCTAAATTCACCTCCTCTATTTTTCTCATTTTCTTCTGGAAGCCTCTTCTCTGCCTTCTCCTTTTACAGCCTCTGGAGCCTTCTCTAAATTCATCTTGGCAGATGTTGCTGGCTCAGTTGTTCATTCACTTTAAGTGGCCCAGCTGTGTAGGCCTCATCTCATTTTGATGTGAATTGGACCGTTTGCATAAATACGTTTTAGTTTTGTCCTTACAAAGATTGTATAAAGTTCAATTTTAACAGGATGCAAAACTAGGACTTATTCCCTTAATATACCTAAATAGATTTTTCTGCACATTGCTTTCTCTTTTGGATTTATCCATTAATCAGTTGACCTACTTACCCATCCATCCATGCAGCCATCTTCCATTCATCCTTCTATCATGCCTTTAGCTGTCTCATCGTACTTTTCCCATTTCTAATTGAAAAGTACCTCATGAGGATTTAATCCCACTCCTCTTGCAATACTTTTTTCTCATGTGTATTCTCCATATATACATTTCAAATATGTTGTTTCTTTCCCCACAACTGTTAAAACTTCACAATGTCCTTTTACCTGAGCACCGATTGCTTATTTTCATTATCAGTTTTGAAGAACGAGATCTTTAGCCTTGGGCTGCTAAGCAGAATTGCCACAAAAATTATTTTTGTAAACTCAGTCTTTTTCTCTGAAATAGGCTTTAAATAATCTAGTTATGTTGATGATTTGAAGCTCTTCTATTTCCTGGAATTTACATGATTACAAATGACACCCCTTGAGTTCATCCTGATTCCATTCATAACTGGAGTTCCTACCTCACTATCTCTTTCTGGGGAGCTGCTGTCATCAATGTTGAGTAGATCTACACCACAAATCTCCCCCAAAAGGCCTTCCTGCTGTCTTCCCTTTACTGACGTGGCTTGGCTTTTCTTGTCTTCTGCTGAAGCCTCAATGGGAAACAAAATCTACCAACTAGCCTATTCTGCTTGGCTTCTTCCTGAGCCACTCTACCCTTCTCTGTTCCTTCCCTTTGTCATCCTCCTTCGGTTGTCAGCTTTATCCAGTATCTCTCCTTCAGAGTGCCCATCTGCTGCTGACCGTGCATACCTTCCAGACAGCTGAGGGAATCAGGGGGAAAAAGCAACACTTAGCCCACCTAAACTTTCACAGTCGCCCTTTCTCCTGCTGTTTCTGGAGTGCCTACATTCCCACTCAGGTGTTTAGATCTCTTGTCCAGAAGTACTTATGCGATCACTCTTTTCCTCTCCCTCTCCCTCTGTGTTAGCTGGTATTACCACTGCTTTGAGTCTTAGATTGGCATATTTGCTGTAAATTATTTTTAACTCCCTACCCTTACCAAAGTAGGAGGCCAGTTCATGCTTCCTGACTTTATTATACATGTAACAACCCATGTAATAAACTTACCCAGTATGCAGTTATCCATTTCTAATTCTTTCCAGTGCAGTGATTTATTTAGGGGCATTCAAAACTATTAGGGCTCTATTTGCTTTGCCTTGATATAAATGCAATCCACTTACTTATTTTTAAGTACAACTAGTTTTTCTCACTTTCTCTGTCTTTCAAAGTCATTAAAGTATTTTTTAAAAGATAGAAATAGAATATTCTGAAGTTACAGTACATGACTAGCTCCATGTCAGGAATCTTTGAATAGCAATTCCATTTGAATAAGCATATTTTGCTTCTGTGTGATGGTTGGATCAAGGAGGATGAATGACTTTTGTGGATGTTAACTTGTGGAAGATAATATTTTACTTTTTCATTTATGGGAAAATTTTAAGGGAAAATAGAGAATATTTTCCTTTCCTATTTATTTCCAGTGAAAGCTATATAGCTCTTTTTATTCATAATATAATTTTATATTGACTAACCTACTGAAACAGTGGTCACTCTCTTAGGAAGAATGTATAAAATTCTTTCACAAAAGGGAACGTTGCTATAAATGCTTCAAGTTTAGTACACCACTGAGAAAAAGACACCCGGAGAGCAATTCATCCTATGTGATCCCTGGAGTCTGGGTGTATGCCTAAGTGTAAAATAGGGAGGCCTGAGAGCACTTATGTCCTGGAAGTTGAGAAGTGGCTTCAGTCTACTGTGTTGACAACAAAGCTGGAATCAATAGGCAGTTTTATTAATTTATTGTAGGTTGAGTTGCTTTTGCCTCTGGGCATTCCTGTGTTCAACTGGGGTTTTTGCCAAAAAGCCAGATCTCCCTTAATCTCTTCTTTCCTCATTAAACTCACAGCTTTGGTTAGTCACAGATCTTGCAGATCTTGGCTGTGTCTCTTCTCCCCAGTTTTGTCTCAGCACCATATGGCTTTTGACAAAGTCAGGCCACAGCTCCAACCTAAACAGTTTACTATTATCAAAAGCCCAGCTCACAGAGGAAATAACCCTCGTGTGTTCCTGCAGGTCATACAACTGGGAGTAGGAATGGGGCAGGGCAGTCAGTGCAGTGAGGGATGTAGAAACCGTGAAAGAGGGAAAGGAAATCTGTGGATGTGGGGATTCAAACAGACAAGATGTAGCTGATTCTGAGCGATATTTTCCAAGTCTAAGAGAAACACTTTGCTCACATGCATTTCTTTCTCAGGGAAAGGAACTTTCACCTGGATTTAGAAGAAATAAGGATTCAAAGTCTGGTTTCAATTAACATGTTTTAGAATACACAAGGAGTGTTTTTCTTATTGTTTCCACAGCTTACATTTGATGTTTAGGACATCACTGCATCATATATGTGCAGACACGGGAATGTGAATGTTGAAATCCTCAGGGCTGGGCTGGGGGTGGTTGCCATTTGCCTGCACTGCGGTTCTGTGTTCCAGACCTCACTCAAATGCATGCTGTTTTGGGCTTGCAGTCTCCTTCCAGGCAAACTTTATGAATGTCTAACATAAGGAGAAGGGGGAGAGGAGTAAGGTGGAAGGAAACAAATATCTCCCCACACCTCCCCATCAAATGTCACTTGACTCCATAAGACCTAGAGAACCAGAAGCAGGCTTCCAACTTTCTCCCCAAGATCCACAACAAATTGTGAACCCTGAGCCAAGATGAATCTAATGTCGGATAGAAACCAAAAGTCCAGATGCGTCTTTTTCTAGTCTTCTGTTGAGGGGACCAGTGATGCATCCATCCAGGGTATGATTTCATGAACTAGCAGAAGACGTGGCCTCAAGTAAGTATGAGTCATAAAAGCCGGAAGCAGAGAAAGCCAGCAGAGAAGAGCAGTTTTGTTTTTGAAATCCACCGATGAAGTTGAGAAAGGAAAATCTGTCATAAGTATGAGTGCTATCGTTTTGGATCACTCTTAGTTTTCAGTAAAGTTGTGATAATTAACCAGACTACTTTCCTAACAAGCTGATGAGTGAACCTGAATTATATATGCTGCTTTTTTAAAGGTATGGAAACTGATGAGCAAAGGAGTTGGCTTTCCTACGGCTACCTTTAAAGCCCAGGCCTCAAGCAAATCATTCAGCTCAGGCTGTGCCGTCTCTCTGCTTAGAAACCTGCAGGGGCTCGCTTCTCTCCTGGACCGCACTAGCCTGACAACATCTGGCTCTAAGCCACTTTTCTAATTGGATTTCCCACTTTAACTCTTGCTTTTCTCTCCAAGTTCTGTGTATCTGAGCCATGCTGGTTGATTCACTCTTCTCCTGGGGTGCTAAGAATTCTTTGGACCACGGATTCTGCTCATGTTTTCCTTCTGGAATTGGAATTTCCTACCCTTTATCTCGAGTGTGTGGAAATGTACCTTCCTGTTAGGAACCAGGTTAAATGTCCTGACTTCCGCAAAGCTTTCCCTCGTTGGCCCATCCAGCCTAAATCCTAGCACAGTGGATAAGAGAATGGGCTTGGGCTAGCCAGGCCCAGGTTCAAGTTCTTTCTCCCTTATGGAATATATAACCCTGGCAAGGTACTTAACCTCTCTCTGAGCTTCTCAGCCCCTCATCTCTAAAAAGGATAATACATTTAGAACCAACAAATAATATTAATAAACTTGGGTTGAACTCAACAAGTATCATTTTTATGAATTTAAATTCTAGGAATAGAAAGGAACTTCAAATCATCAGAGTAGCTAGACATATTTTTTTTAGCCTATTCCAGAGAAAATATATTAGGCCTATTAAAATAATTCTGTAGCAATTTCATTTAGTTTCATTTGTTTGTTCATTGGTTTAGCAACCATTTATTGAGTAGCTGGAATATGCCAGGTACAGTACTAGGCATCTGGATGTAGCAGTGAATAACATATATAGCTTATTCTTTCAAGGGGTTTATAGTTTATTGAGGAGGTTGAATAAAGTACCAAATAGTATACAAGAGAACTACAGAGTATTTGAAAATAACAAAAAGGGGAGCTTGATATTTTAGATTCAGGTTACAAAAATAGCCTTCTTACTGGCCTTTTTGCCTCTGTTGTTACTACTACTGCTACTACTACAGCTCCTATTACTACTAGAGGTACACTGAAGCCAGAGTGATGCTTCCCAAGATAAATCTACTTGTAACTCTTCCCTCCTTCAAATCCTTCCATGGTTCCCTGATACTTGTGCGACGCTGTGTTTGAACGACACGTGGCACAAATTTCTTCTCCTTTTCACAGACACGCTGTCTGTTCCCCTTTTTCCTCTGGTGGGCCTGACTGGCAGAGGCGCATAATTGCCTGCTTTTGGGGGCCTTAGAGGTCCTGTCCTAAGCATTCCACTATAAGTTCTAAACTTCATTGAAATCCCTTGAAGAGTTATGCACATTTTACAGTTGACCCCGCAATATCTGAGCTTATTTTAATAGGAAAATAATGCTGTGAGTTGTCCTATCTGTTGTCGAGTAAACTATGCTTCTAAGGCTGGAAGTACCGTTTGGCATATCCTCCTAGGGCTTGAGGTTGAGAGGAAGGGGGCGCTTTACAGGATAAAGTTAGAACTCGTAGAATGAAATATGGTGGACTTCATGAACTGATCTCTGATGTTGTTTCCCTGCCTCTGCTCCACTCACTCCTATTACCAACCTGCGCTACAGCCCATATGAGTTTTGTGATATTCTCTCCTGCATTGCTCCTCTCCGTGAGTTCACATGTACGATCTGCTGCCTCCAATGCTCTTCCTCTCCTTTGCTGCTTGACAAATTCTAGCTTACCCTAAAGATTCAGACTCCCAGAAAACTGAATATTTAAGCTTTCTCCAGCATCCTCAGGCCGAGTTAAATATGTCCATCTTCATGATGCCATTGTACCTTCTTCACTTCTACAGTATCACACTCAGCACACTGCCTTATGATCTGTTTACACATTCTCCTCTATAGATTAGGAGCCTTTGGAAGCCAAGAGATGTGCGTCTTTGTTTCTCCAGTTTCCAACCAGTGCCTGAGTACACAGAAGGAATGATAATAGCCTGCATTCATTGAGGCTTTGGGTCCCAGATATTGTTTTATATAAGTAAGTTCTAAGTAAGTAAATTAAACAAATATATCACTTAATCATCATGGAAATCCTGTAACATACTATCTCCATTTTACACATGAGAAAACTGAGGTACAAAAGGAAAAATAACTTCTGTAAGATCACACAATAAGAGCTGAATCTGGGATTTGAACCCGAGCAGTTTGATTCCAGGGCCATACTCTTAATAACATCCTCTTCTGCATGGAATAATTATTTTGTGAATGAATGAACGAATAAGGATAAGTTATATAATTTGTAATTCACTATGGAAATATTAGGTAAGTTTTTTGTCACCCAAAAATCGAGTTTGAAGTTTAATTATTAAGGAAGGTATGCTTGCATGGGGACTCTTCTTAACTGTTATCGCTTCTTTATACACCATCAGGGGAATCAGCTCCATCTAGTGTAAAGCCAGTAACATCTGCTGATGAGGAAAGGCCTTGACAGCAAAACGGGGATGGGCTGCTCTGGCCCTCTAGGGCTCTGGGGACATCAACCTGAGCTAATTTCCTCTGGCTCAGAGGACCTCTGAGGGGCTGAGGGAAAGTGTGTTCTCCTAAGAGTCTGAAATAGCCTCTGAAGGAATCTACTAACCTCCATGGTACTCCCATGAACCTGGGCTGGCCCTTGCTATAAACTTGGCTCACAGGACCTCTGAAAACAGAATGGTACCTTTGACTGTAACTCACCTTGACCCACAAAAGTCCACTATCCTGAGACGAATGATGACAGACAGGCTGGCCCTGCTTGGAGCCCCCTTCCGTGACTGTGCTGGGACTGGACAGCCCCTGGGGGAAAGTGTGATGCGGCAGTGTGTGTTGCACTCCACATCCACCCACTTTAAAAAATGGCAGAATATTTCATCAATTTATCACAAGAACTCATTTTTACTGTCTAATTGTGGTTACTGATGTTAATAGAGCAAAGCAATGATGCAGGCTACCAAAGAGCATTTATATGTGACTCTGGGATATGTAAGATTTTGATTAAAAAAAGAAAAGATACTTTGAATCACTGTTGGTAAAAGGGTAAATTGATTTAAATTTTCTGGAAAACATTTTGAAAATATGTATCAAAAGCCTTAAAAACTTATATACCCTTAGATCTGGCAATTTTACTTGCAGGAATTTATCTTATGTAAATAACAAGTATGTGAAGATTTGTATTCAAGAATGGTCAATAGGGCTTCCCTGGTGGCGCAGTGGTTGGGGTTCTGCCTGCCGATGCAGGGGACATGGGTTCGTGCCCCGGTCCGGGAAGATCCCACATGCTGCGGAGTGGCTGGGCCCGTGAGCCATGGCCGCTGAGCCTGCGCGTCCGGAGCCTGTGCTCTGCAACGGGAGAGGCCACAACAGTGAGAGGCCCGCGTACCGCAAAAAAAAAAAAAAAAAAAGAATGGTCAATAAAGTATTTACATGAGCAACTCAAAATCTAACAACAGAGAACTTGGTTAAATAAATTATGATTTAATCATATAAGATGGACCATACAACTACTGAAATAACAGCAAAGGTGAGTATTATGGCCAATATGTTAGATTTATAACAACAGTAGGTTTAGTATAATTCATTGTTCTTAAAAAAATAGAAAAATTCTAGAAAATCGTACACTAAGTGTTATCTCTGTGGAGTAGAATTACAAATGTTTTAATTTTTCTTTCAATTTATCTGTATTTTCAAATTTTCTACATAACCAACTACAATTTTTGGTTTTAGTATCTTAAATATCAAAACTATAAAAACCCCAAAGGTGACATCAGTTGGCTCTGTCCTATGTACTCAGTGATCAGTTGCCTGGGCACTGCTTGCTCTGCTGTTGTTTGGTACATTAGAGCGTCTGTCAGCAGAGAGAGGAACTCGGCAGCCCTGGGCAGGAAGGCCTCTGTGGGATGGTGAACAGGCACTTGTTCTGCTCTCTAGGGTATGAAATGAGGTGGGGCAAGCCTGTAGAAATTACTCAAAGCCTTGTTACAAAAGGTTGGAATTTTGCCACTTCTGCATCAGATAGTTTTCCTTTTGAATATGATAATTTTATTTAATTTTAAAAAACAAATTATTCTTCTTCTAAAACTGCCCAGGGCTGGTGCATGTTGGTTTAAAGAATCGGACAACATGAATATTGGTTCTTCAGTGTCATCGGTTAGAAAAGGAATTCTCAAAATTGCAAATCCAGTAGAGGAAAACAAGCACCAGTATGTGGCACGTCAGGAAAGGAGGCATAGAACTCAGGCAAAAGAAATATGTAGAATGGCATGTTCCAAAGGCTCTGGAAACAGCCAGTGTCAATGGTACAATGCATCTTTAAAAAGTGAAACCTTTCTCAATCTTGAATCAAAAGCTTTTTTTCCAATCAGCAAAACTTTCTCAAGCACCAGTCTTGTGTCAAACACTGTGCTGGGTCTTACAGAGTAAATTGATTATAATTGTGACCTTAACCCAGAGATGGGGACTAGTGGATTTACTATTGTGCTTAAGGACTTCTGAAAAATAACAAAAATCCCAAAAGCATTGGGATTAGATAAAAGTGACATTATCTATTATTTGGCCTTAGTAAGATCAGGGTTTTTCTGCCTATATGTCATATGATTTTGAAAAAGTTACTGAACTTCTCTAAACCTCAGAATGATGACGATAATGACATTTACTTAAGTGGTGTAGTGTCTGGAAAGACAAAGGAGACAATGCAGGCAAATTGTATTTTAAATAATATTTGGTATGTGCACAACAAATATTAGCTATAATTAAAATTATTTTATTATAATTATTTGTATGTATGGGCCACAGTTTGTCCCATGAGAACTCTGCATCAATGAAGTGACAAATCACAGGTAGGAGGCTCCCTAGCTGATAGCTATGTGCCCAAAGGGACCTATTTATGCTGCTCCTTGCTCTCTCTTCTGCCTACCAAGGTTCCAAAGTAGCTAGTGGGAGCTTCCCTCACAAATGGGCAAAGGCAAGAGCATGCTTCTGTTTAGGGCACAGAACTGACAAGGTTGTTGGTTGTGAGGTCGCAGAAAAGTCATGTTTGAGTCGAGAGGGACTGGACATGACCACCTGGGAATGGAATTGCTGTCAGTGGGCACTTGAGGACCGTATAATTTTGAAAATGTACTTCCTTTTCATTCTTCTCTGTTAAGTCTACCGCAACAAGAGTCCCAAATGGAAATTGCTTGTTTATGAATGAGGATGTTCCCTGAAGAACATTTGGTTTCCAGCTCACATGAAACTTTTTTTTTTTTTTTTTTTTTTTGCGGTACGCGGGCCTCTCACTGCTGTGGCCTCTCCCATTGCGGAGCACAGGCTCCAGACGCACAGGCTCAGCAGCCATGGCTCACGGGCCCAGCTGCTCCGCGGCATGTGGGATCCTCCTGGACCGGGGCAGGAACCCGCGTCCCCTGCATCGGCAGGCGGACTCTCAACCACTGCGCCACCAGGGAAGCCCTCACATGAAACTTTTAAAAGCTATGCATTTATTATTTAAGCAGGATGGCAAATGTAGATCCTCTGTTTTTACCGCAGGTGTAATGAGGACATTATGACATTAAAGTGCTCCAAAATCAGCTGAGGTGGTCACCCAAGAGGAGCCAGTTCCTTCAGGAAATAAAATTAAATGATTTCAGCTGTACTACCTTGTTTCTCCATGAGAACCATTTGTGTTTTCAGACGAAGAGAGAAATGCAGTCTATGGGTGACACTGTAGCAAGCCAGTTACCACAAAGTTCATGGGTACCCTCATGTGTTATTTAAGTGAAGAGTCCAGGGCTTCTTGAGAGTACAGTTAAGTTTCTGACAGAGGGGTAAAATGTAAAACACAGTCCCATGGTCTGCATTTCAGCCTCCACTTGAAGACTGCCATTGGTGTCAGAAGACAGCTGTGGCCCTACACCTGCCATAAGCCCAATTGCAGAATATCTCTGCCTAGAACATCTTGTACTCCATAGGAACATGTCATGCCCTCCCCCTACAGACTTTACATAGCAATGCCCAGAATAAAGAACATTTAAAATGTCCCTAAGGCATATCATTGTTCGTGAAGTTAAATGTTTATCAGTTCAGTTAAACTGCAGAACTCTTAAGTTTTAACCAAAGACCCAAGTTAGGGAAGCTTAGTCAAGCAATAATGCTGGATTTTTATAAGGAATTCCCTTACAGATCTTATTGGTTGTCACTTAAAAGGGAAAGTGTGAATGATCTTCTCTCAGCCTGACCAGCTCCCTTGTCATCTCAGCAATTGGATACCGGATGAATGCGGGGACCAGTTGCCACAGCAACAGCATCTTCCAGTAAAGGTGATGAGAGAAATCATTTCTCTCTGAATGCTAATAGGTTGTCACTTTCATCTTAAACCGGCTGTTTCCCACTGTTTTCCTGATTGCCATGAAGACAGAGAGATTATTTACAGATTAAGGGCTGCTACTTGATCTGATCATCTATGTCCTAATTTATGCTGTATCTTTCAGGAGAAGAAAAAATAATAATTGAAGCAAATGTTAAGGGTTATGTTTTCAGAAATTTAAGGTTGTGACTTTTATTTCAGAGAAGTAAGATTTCTCTGTAGTACCTAGAAATCATTCTTTAAGCAAAAACTCTCTAGTGTTAAATGGGATCCGGTCACTGTCTGTAAATTACCTACCCTGCAGAGGCTGACCCTGCCTGCCTCCCCTGAGCTTGGGGCCAGATACGAGAGGGAGCTCTCTCACTAAAAGGCAGTGTGAGGTTGTGAAGGAGATCATCCTACCACAAAATCTACACATGAGACTAATTTTTAAATCCTGGAAGTCACTTGGAACAAAGGATTTTACTTTTTTTCATCGTTTTCTTGAAAACACAAGATAAAAGACCACATTCACTAACAGAAGTAAGGGATTATGCAAGTTTCTCCCACTTTATGACTTACTGTTGAGTAAATTGTGATTGTGTGATGGAATAAGGAGCTAATGGCAGCATGGGTCACTCTTTCATTTCTTAGAGAGTAGAAATTATTATTGGGAAAGCATGAGATGAATTACACACAATGTCCCCTTCTCTAGATTAACTAGAGTTGAGCCCTAGGTCTGTTGCATACTCTCTAAGTCTCTGTGTCCATATGGGAAAAGTCAGGAAAGCAACAGTTCTATGTTAAAGGGTGTTGATGAAATCACATGAGATGACGCATGGGAATTGCTTAGCACGGTGCCTGGCATACGATAGCTGCAAAAAAGTTATACATTATCATTACTACTTGCTTGACATGAAAGATCTCTAATGTCCTTATGCTTTGATAATAGTACTGTCTAAAGTATAGAATTATGAAGACGTATTTAGCAGTAGCTACCCCAAATATCAGGGTCCATCAGACTGTGGTAATGCCTGACCAGCCCCTTGGTTCTGTCCTGTGAATGGCTGGCACACAAGAGTAGAGCTTAGATTGATGCAGGTATGTTTGTAAGTAAAATTTGTTTTTGAATACTTAGCATTCACTAAAAACAATGTTGGAGCATTTTTAATGACATGGGAAAATGTCTCTGGTATACTGTTAAGTAAAAAAAAAGAGGGTTACAAGATACTATGTATAGCATGGTTCCATTTTAGGATAATGGAGAAAAATACATGGAGACAAATATATATATACTTAGATGTGCAAATATTTATGCACACATATACTCACTGGAAGAATATTCTCAAAAATATTAATGAGATATTTCTGAGTCTTAAAATCATGAGTGATTTTTAAAATTTTTATCTTTTATTTATTGTCTTTCCTACAATGAAATGTACTATTTTTGTAGTTAAAAAATAGTCACTCTAAAAATGAAACTGGAATTGACCCTAAAATGTGAGTTAAACAGAATCTTCTAGTCTTTCCTATTATTATATCACACCTGTGGCTGGAGAGCAGAAGCAGAAATCCCTGTGGGGCTTGCGCACTAGTCTGGTGCCTCATTAGCGTTACCTCTTATTTTCTGGGAACACTGAAGTTAACTGCTTCTGCTTTTGGGCTCAGGACGCAGGCAGACTGAGACACAGGTGCTACCTTGTCATCCCGAAGTCTTTCTCAAGTGTTTCCTCTTTGGACAGAGCCCCAGTTAATCCATTTGTGCTGGTCTCTCTATACCATAGCAGTTGAGTCTCAGCCCTTCCTGACTGCTCACCACCATTTTGATTGACCAGCTCTGAGCCCAGGGAACTCTCTCATCCCTGAATCTGCAGCCAGTGAGAATGGAGCTGTTAAGGCAGCTGGAGAGGGGTCTCCTTTCCTCTCTCCCCTGGGTCTATGTGGTTTTCAGTGGAAACTAGATGAGCTTCCTTAAGGGGAAGTAATGCCATTAGACTCAGAGGCACACTTGGACATAACAAGAGGTTATCGCTCCAGAGTGGCACTTTGGGCTTCCTGTGTTAAAATCCAGTTACTTTCTACTCATGACCTGCATCTCACTCACCATGAAGCTCTGTGAAACTGCAGCCTGCGGTGCAGAGGAAAGGTCTATGTTGCCTTTGGGAAGGTGGGCAAACCTGGAGTTAGTTGTGAATTCAGAAGCCTGCCAATGAGACTGAGAGCTTGGTATGACTGTGTTAGAGAAAATAACCTGACTCACTGCCTCTAGTTTACAAATGTTTTCCTATGATTGCCAATTACTATAGTTTTCATCTCTTCTCACATGGAGAAAACATAACCTCAAAAATGGAATTTAATGTGTAGTGAGACATCACTGTTGAACCATTTTAGAAGTTAAGAAGAAAATCTATTCAAGTAGAAAGTTTTGTTGCAGTAGTAGACATTACAGACATTTCACATTACTGTGAGACAGTTTATTTGTCTTCTAAGATTGGAAAATGCATTATCTTACAATCTTGGGCATGCCTTATGTGTTGTAGGCAGTAACAAATTAAGAGCAAAGTAGCTCTTGCCCAAGAGAGCTGCAACCGATGCTTTGGTGAACTGCCCCTTTCTTGCTGCTCTGCGAGCATCTTAAGACAATGAAATGTGAAAATGTCTATTACTGGGTTGGGAACATTGTCAGGACCCCACTGAAAACTGTTGCCCTGGGAAGTGGCAGAGTAAAACTGGGCTTTAAGAAATGACATAAGCATGTGTTACAAGCATGTGTTGCTGGGAGTCCTGAAGGTGAGATGAAATTAAGGATTTATTTAGTAAAGAGCTTGCTAGAGGGATGGAGAGGTGGGGATAGAGGTGAGAGATGGTGAGAGGGTTAATGGGATATACTCAACATGATCTAGCAGCAAACTCCCTGTGGGATTGGATCATTGAGAGTTTTGTGACTGGGTGAAAGGTATTAATCACAGAAAAGAGAAGCCTGGAGGACCAGCTGGTTTGATTGGGAGGCAAGGAGAGAATAGTATCACATCAGACTGGTAATTTGTGATCATAGTAAGATAACCAGCTAGAGATCTCTAAAGACAAATTGAAAAAGGATGTCTGGAACCCATCAGGACACTGGCTGCAAAAAAACGTTTGGGCATCATCCATATGGCAGTTGAGCAATTGAAGGATATAAAAATTTCATGCAAAAGAGTTTAGAAAATTAAAATAAGAGTAAAGAGAAAATTTTTGGAGTAGGAGATGAAAGGAGACTCAGAAAATCACCTCTAACTCTTGGCTACGGATATAATTATTCAACTAGTCTCCTAGATTTAAAAGCTTAAATCAGTTTTCACTCTTCCTTCTCTCCAAATTTCTGTATTTAATTGGTCATGAAGTCCCATTGATTGTACCTCTAGGTGACTCTTGTATTATTTTTCCTCTCCGTTATTAGGGCAACTACCACAGTTCTTATTTAGACAGATTATGAGGAAAATCAATCTGAAATATAGGCCTAGGTTTTCTGTGTTCTAGAACATTGCACAAGCTGGGATGTATTCTTTATTCCTTTTTCTATTCATCTTCCACACCATCTCCAGAGCTGTTGATCTAAAACATAGCTCTCATGGTGTCACTATCTCACTTAATATCTTTCAGTAATTATTCTTGGACTACAAGGTAAAATCTAAACTATTGGCATCCTCTTTAAGACCCTACACAGTTTGGTCCCGTTCACCTTCCCGATAGTATTTTTTGCCACTTTCCCACAAGCATCTTAAAACCACACAAAACTACTCACCAGACCCAAACAGACTATGCTTTTTGTACTCTTTTTTGTACTGTACCGCCATCTCCCTAGCCATTTACTACTGCTGACAGGCCTCTTCTTCAAGACCCAGGGTGGTGTCACCTTTTTTAGGTAGCTTTCTTTGACACTCTTGCCTGTCTTTGGATAGAGGTAATATTTCCTTCTTCTGTGTTCGCATTTCGTTCATTTCACTTGGGTATAATGAATTGAATCCATAACAATCATCTCTCCAAAACCATGAAAAACATGAGGGAAGGGATCATGTCTTTTGTATCCTCAGTGCCTGGCAAACTGCCTGATTCATAACTGGGGTTCAAGAAATGCTTTGTGTATTAAAAAGAAAGCAAAGAATGAGCTATCAGAGATGTAGGAGGAAAACCAGGTGAGTGTCAGTGTAGTCAAGGGAATGGGATTTTAAAAGAGGGACCATGAGACTAAATGTATTCCAAGGAAGTTTCTTGAGTGATGGTGGCCTTCACTCTCTTGCCATCCATTCACTTCTTAACCTCCGAAGCCTGCGTTCTCTTTCCACATATTTACTGTAGTTGCTCCCTGGAAGGTCATTACTGATAATGCTAACTACCAAATCCAATGGATTTCCCTTCTTCCTTCTTCTGTCTTCAGCATGTGGTATGCATGTGGCAATGGCTAAGGCTGAGCAAAGCTAAGTGGTAATAAATATCCCTGGATTGAAGAAGGTTGTTTAATGGTTGGATGTTATAAAGTTCATCATCCTGGACGCTGATGATAGATAGCAGAGCTTTGGGTTGGGGAGGTATACAACTACCAGTGGTAAAGTTACTGAGGAAGGTGAGAAAGGGCATCAGAAGTAAGCATGGAAGGGCAATGAGGACTGATAAATGGGTGAGGAGGGGAGGCTCCCCAATGATAGCAGAAGAACAAGCATTTGAGAAGATGCATTGGGAAGCATAAAGGGTGCTCACCCAAGGACGTGGCTTGACTGAAGGGAGTTGGGTTTCAGCCATGATAAGGGGTGGAGGGAAACATGGATTATGGTTCTGGTAGAACAGGCCTTTCACAGGGTAACATGAAAAGACCAGTGGGGGAAAGGACTTTAAGTAGAGCCTGGATGGGGATGAGGTTGTGGGAGGACAAACCAAGTGGCAGAGTTTGTTGCTAAAGCAGGAGGGAGAGTTCAGTGGATTCAGAATTTTATGGGCCTGTTTTAAAAAAATGGTAATTTTTTTTAATGTGTAATTTCCTTTGACTATCGTTTCACAAAATCTTAGACATTTGAGCTTAATCTCAGAACACAGCATAGTTCTTCAAATTGTGCACTTTCATGTACAATTTTATTTTTATATATAATTAAAATTTTTAAGTTATATGTATTTATCACAAAGTCACTACATTATCCTCAGTTTTTTTCAGTTTGACATATAATAGTGAAAATGTCTACTTACTATGATTTACTAGCAGTGTGAACTTGGGACAGTTATTTAGCCATTCTGTGACTTGGTTTCCTCTTCTATAAAATAGGGATAATAATAGTACCTATTACACAGTGTTGTTGTGGGGATTAAATGAGTTAATATTATGTAGAGCACTTAGAATAGTGCTTGGCACGTAGTGAGTAATCTGTAAGTCTTAGCTGTTTATAGCTATTATCTGTGAAACAACATTTGGGGATAAATGGGCAAGATAATTGGGATAAAGGAAGCAGGGAATGGGGGGGTAATAGATTGAAATCATGTGTTAGTGATAAGGAAAGGAAATTTTGAGAGCAGAATTTTGCTACGAGAGGACGTCTCAGGATGAACCATCTCTAGGTTCCCACTGGAATGTTACAAATTCGCCTCTTGAAGGAATTGGCTCAGCCTGATGGGCTCTTGGATCATTAATTGATTAGATGCAAGATGGAGGCTTCCTCTTTTTCCCACAAGTGGTTCTCTATCGATACCCTGTAGGTCTCAGCTGTTTCCTCCTCCAAGATACCTGCTGTATCCTACCTTGAATTATCTTCTGAAGGAACATCTCATTTTTCAGCTAACTTCCACGAGCACACAGACTTCTACCATGTACAAGCTTTGTGAGCTCCATAGTACCCAAGGTGGGGCCTTATACATTGGCTATTGTTTATTGAGAGAATGAGTGAAATACCACCTGAGACCAACACATCTCTCAGTCCTTCTCATGTTTGCATTCCTCTACTAGGTATTCTAACAACTTGTAAGAGACTTTAAACATTGTGGCTTATTTAATTTTGTATCTAGAAAAAAAAATGTTTAACATTACACATTTTATCTGACAATAACAGGAAATGCTAGATTTCCAGGTAAAAATTACTATCCTATAAAGTGCTAAGGCTTTTCTTATTTTAGCTATATTTCTAAATATTACACATGTACTATTTTTATTATATATATGTAATCTTTAATAAATGTATGTGTATCCTTGGGAGATAATTTATTGTGATATATTGATAACCCAAGATCATTATTATCAATATCAATTATTTCCCTTACAAGCTATTGAAAAATGTGACATTGCTCCTATGCTAAATGAGGTCTTCTGTCAGATTTTCTTTTTTTTTTTCTTTATTGAAAATATATTATTTCTATAATTGCTTTACAATGGTGTGTTAGTTTCTGCTTTATAACAAAGTGAATCAGTTATACATATACATATGTCCCCATATCTCTTCCCTGTTGCGTCTCCCTCCCTCCCACACTCCCTATCCCACCCTTCTAGGTGGTCACAAAGCACCAAGCTGATCTCCCTGTCCTATGCGGCTGCTTCCCACTAGCTAGCTATTTTACGTTTGGTAGTGTATGTATGTCCATTTTGTCACAGCTTACCCTTCCCCCTCCCCATATCCTCAAGTCCATTCTCTAGTAGGTCTGTGTCTTTATTCCTGTCTTACCCCTAAGTTCTTCATGACATTTTTTTTCCTTAAATTCCATATACATGTGTTAGTTCAATTTCGTTTCTTTTTATGGCTGAGTAATAGTCCATTGTATATATGTGCCACATCTTCTTTATCCATTCATCTGATGATGGACACTTAGCTTGTGTCCATCTCCTGGCTATTGTAAATAGAGCTGCAATGAACATTTTGGTACATGACTCTTTTTGAATTATGGCTTTCTCATGGTATATGCCCAGTAGTGGGATTGCTGGGACACATGGTAGTTCTATTTGTAGTTTTTTAAGGAACCTCCATACTGTTCTCCATAGTGGCTGTACCAATTCACAGTCCCACCAGCAGTGCAAGAGTGTTCCCTTTTCTCCACACCCTCTCCAGCATTTATTGTTTCTAGATTTTTTGATCATGGACATTCTGACTGGTGTGAGATGATATCTCATTGTAGTTTTGATTTGCATTTCTCTAATGATTAATGATGTTGAGCATTCTTTCATGTGTTTGTTGCCTATCTGTATATCTTCTTTGGAGAAATGTCTATTTAGGTCTTCTGCCCATTTTTGGATTGGGTTGTTTGTTTTTTTGTTATTGAGCTGCATGAGCTGCTTGTAAATTTTGGAGATTAATCCTTTGTCAGTTGCTTCATTTGCAAATATTTTCTCCCATTCTGAGAGTTGTCTTTTGGTCTTGTTTATGGTTTCCTTTGCTGTGCAAAAGCTTTGAAGTTTCATTAGGTCCCATTTGTTTATTTTTGTTTTTATTTCCATTTCTCTAGGAGGTGGGTCAAAAAGGATCTTGCTGTGATTTCTGTCATAGAGTGTTCTGCCTATGTTTTCCTCTAAGAGTTTGATAGTTTCTGGCCTTACATTTAGGTCTTTAATCCATTTTGAGCTTATTTTTGTGTTAGGGTGTGATCTAATCTCATACTTTTACATGTACCTGTCCAATTATCCCAGAACCACTTATTGAAGAGGCTGTCCTTTCTCCACTGTACATTCCTGCCTCCTTTATCAAAGATAAGGTGACCATATGTGCATGGGTTTATCTCTGGGCTTTCTATCCTGTTCCATTGGTCTATATTTCTGTTTTTGTGCCAGTACATACTGTCTTGATTACTGTAGCTTTGTAGTATACTCTGAAGTCAGGGAGCCTGATTCCTCCAGCTCCGTTTTTCATTCTCAAGATTGCTTTGGCTTTTCGGGGTCTTTTGTGTTTCCATACAAATTGTGACATTTTTGTTCTAGCTCTGTGAAAAATGCCATTGGTAGTTTGATAGGGATTGCATTGAATCTGTAGATTGCTTTGGGTAGTAGAGTCATTTTCACAATGTTGATTCATCCAATCCAAGAACATGATATAGCTCTCCATCTATTTGTATCATCTTTAATTTCTTTCATCAGTGTCGTATAATTTTCTGCATACAGGTCTTTTGTCTCCTTAGGTAGGTTTATTCCTAGACATTTTATTCTTTTTGTTACAATGGTAAATGGGAGTGTTTTCTTGATTTCACTTTCAGATTTTTCATCTTTAGTGTATAAGAATGCAAGAGATTTCTGTGCATAAATTTTGTATCCTGCTACTTTACCAAATTCATTGTTTAGCTCTAGTAGTTTTCTGGTAGCATCTTTAGGATTCTCTATGTAGACTATCATGTCATCTGCATCTTTTCCGATTTGGATTCCTTTTATTTCCTTTTCTTCTCTGATTGCTGTGGCTAAAACTTCCAAAACTATGTTGAATAAGAGTGGTAAGAGTGGGCAACCTTGTCTTGTTCCTGATCTTAGTGGAAATGCTTTCAGTTTTTCACCATTGAGGACGATGTTGGCTGTGGGTCTGTCATATATGGCCTTTATTATGTTGAGGGAAGTTCCCTCTATGCCTACTTTCTGCAGGGTTTGTATCATAAATGGGTGTTGAATTTTGTCAAAAGCTTTCTCTGCACCTATTGAGATGACCATATGGTTTTTCTCCTTCAATTTGTTAATATGGTGTTTCACACTGATTGATTTGCATATATGGAAGAATCCTTTCATTCCTGGAATAAAGCCCACTTGATCATGGTGTATGATCCTTTTAATGTGTTGTTGGATTCTGTTTGCTAGTATTTGTTGAGGATTTTTGCATCTATGTTCATCAGTGACATTGCCCTGTAGTTTTTTTTCTTTGTGACATCCTTTTCTGGTTTTGGTATCAGGGTGATGTTGGCCTCATAGAATGAGTTTGGGAGTGTTCCTCCCTCTGCTATATTTTGGAAGAGTTTGAGAAGGATAGGTGTTAGCTCTTCTCTAAATGTTTGATAGAGTTCACCTGTGAAGCCATCTGGTCCTGGGCTTTTGTTTGTTGCAAGAATTTTAATCACAGTTTCAATTTCAGAGCTTATGTTTGGTCTGTTCATATTTTCTAATTCTTCCTGGTTCAGTCTCGGCAGGTTGTGCATTTCTAAGAATTTGTCCATTTCTTCCAGGTTGTCCATTTTATTGGCATAGAGTTGCTTGTAGTAATCTCTCATGATCTTTTGTATTTCTGCAGGGTCAGTTGTTACTTCTCCTTTTTCATTTCTAATTCTATTGATTTGAGTCTTCTCCCTTTTTTTCTTGATGAGTCTGGCTAATGGTTTATCAATTTTGCTTCTCTTCTCAAAGAACCAGATTTTAGTTTTATTGATCTTTGCTCTCGTTTCCTTCATTTCTTTTTCATTTATTTCTGATCTGATCTTTATGAATTCTTTCCTTCTGCTAACTTTGGGGTTTTTTGTTCTTCTTTCTGTAATTGCTTTAGGTGCAAGGTTAGGTTGTTTATTCGAGATGTTTCCTGTTTCTTAAGGTAGGATTGTTTTGCTATAAACTTCCCTCTTAGAACTGCTTTTGCTCCATCCCATAGATTTTGGGTCATCGTGTCTCCATTGTCATTTGTTTCTAGGTATTTTTTGATTTCCTCTTTGATTTCTTCACTGATCACTGCATTATTAAGTAGTGTATTGTTTAGCCTCCATGTGTTTGTATTTTTTACAGATCTTTTCCTGTAATTGATATATAATCTCATAGCGTTGTGGTCGGAAAAGATACTTGATACAATTTCAATTTTCTTAAATTTACCAAGGCTTGATTTGTGACCCAAGATATGAACTATCCTGGAGAATGTTCCATGTGCACTTGAGAAAAATGTGTATTTTGTTGTTTTTGGATGGAATGTCCTATAAATATCAATTAAGTCCAGCTTGTTTAATGTATCATTTAAAGCTTGTGTTTCCTTATTTATTTTCATTTTGGATGATCTGTCCATTGGTGAAAGTGGGGTGTTACAGTCCCCTACTATGAATGTGTTACTGTCGATTTCCCCTTTTATGGCTGTTAGTATTTGCCTTATGTATTGAGGTGCTCCTATGTTGGGTGCATAAATATTTACAATTGTTATATCTTCTTCTTGGATCGATCCCTTGATCATTATGTAGTGTCCTTCTCTGTCTCTTCTAATAGTTTTTATTTTAAAGTCTATTTTGTCTGATATGAGAATTGCTACTCCAGCTTTCTTTTGGTTTCCATTTGCATGGAATATCTTTTTCCATCCCCTCACTTTCAGTCTGTATGTGTCTCTAGGTCTGAAGTGGGTCTCTTGTAGACAGCATATATATGGGTCTTATTTTTGTATCCATTCAGCCAGTCTGTGTCTTTTGGTGGGAGCATTTAATCCATTTACATTTAAGGTAATTATCGATATGTATGTTCCTATTCCCATTTTCTTAATTGTTTTGGGTTTGTTATTACAGGTCTTTTCCTTCTCTTGTGTTTCTTGCCTAGAGAAGATCCTTTAGCATTTGTTGTAAAGCTGGTTTGGTGGTGTTGAGCTCTCTCAGCTTTTGCTTGTCTGTAAAGGTTTTAATTTCTACATGAAATCTGAATGAGATCCTTGCTGGGTAGAGTAATCTTGGTTGTAGGTTTTTCTCCTTCATCAGTTTAAGTATGTCCTGCCACTCCCTTCTGGCTTGCAGAGTTTCTGCTGAAAGATCAGATGTTAACCTTATGGGTTATTTGTTATTTGTTGTTTTTCCCTTGCTGCTTTTACTATGTTTTCTTTGTATTTAATTTTTGATAGTTTGATTAATATGTGTCTTGGTGTGTTTCTCCTTGGATTTATCCTGTATGGGTCTCTCTGTGCTTCCTGGACTTATTAACTATTTCCTTTCCCATATTAGGGAAGTTTTCAACTATAATCTCTTCAAATATTTTCTCAGTCCCTTTCTTTTTCTCTTCTTCTTCTGGGACCCCTGTAATTCGAATGTTGGTGCGTTTAATGTTGTCCCAGAGGTCTCTGAGACTGTCCTCAGTTCTTTTCATTCTTTTTCCTTTATTCTGCTCTGCAGTAGTTATTTCCACTATTTTATCTTCCAGGTCACTTAACCGTTCTTCTGCCTCAGTTTTTCTGCTTTTGATCCCTTGTAGAATATTTTTAATTTCACTTCTTGTGTTGTTCATCATTGCTTGTTTCCTCTTTAGTTCTTCTAGGTCCTTGTTAAATGTTTCTTGCATTTTGTCTATTCTATATCCAAGATTTTGGATCATCTTTACTATCATTATTCTGAATTCTTTTTCTGGTAGACTGCCTATTTCCTCTTCATTTGTTAGGTCTGGTGGGTTTTTGCCTTGCTTCTTCATCTGCTGTGTTTTTCTGTCTTTTCATTTTGCTTATCTTACTGTGTTTGGGGTCTCCTTTTCGTAGGCTGCAGGTTCATAGTTCCCATTGTTTTTGGTGTCTGTCCCCAGAGGCTAAGGTTTGTTCAGTGGGTTGTGTAGGTTTTCTGGTGGAGGGGACTAGTGCCTGTGTTCTGGTGGATGAGGCTGGATCTTGTCTTTCTGGTGGGCAGGTCCATATCTGGTGGTGTGTTTTGGGGTGTCTGTGGCCTTATTATGATTTTAGGCAGCCTCTCTGCTAATGGATGGGTCTGTGTTCCTGTCTTGCTGGTTGTTTGGCATAGGGTGTCCAGCACTGTAGCTTGCTGGTCGTTGAGTGAAGCTCGGTGTTGGCATTGAGACGGAGATCTCTGGGAGATTTTCGCTGTTTGATATTATGTGGAGCTGGGAGGTCTCTTGTGGACCAGTGTCCTGAAGTTGGCTCTCCCACCTCAGTGGCACAGAGCACCAAGAGAGTGTCCTTCACATGGCTCAGAATAAAAGGGAGAAAGAAGAGAAAGAAAGAAAGAAAGAAAGAAGAAAGAAAGAAAGAAAGAAAGAAAGGGAGAAAGAAAAAAAAATAAAATAATTAAAATAAAGAATAATTATTAAGAAAAAAAATTTTTAAAGCAAAAAACAAACAAAAAAATGGACGGCCAGAACCCTAGGACAAATGGTGAAAGGAAAGCTATACAGACCAATTCTCACACAGAAGCATACACATACACAGTCACAGAAAGAGGAAAAGTGGAGAAAATAATCTATCTTGCTCCCAAAGTCCACCTCCTCAATTTGGGATAATTTGTTGTCTATTCAGGTATTCCACAGCTGCAGGGTGCATCAAGTTGATTGTGGAGATTTAATCCCCTGCTCCTGAGGCTGCTGGGAGAAATTTCCCTTTCTCTTCTTTGTTCACACAGTTCCTGGGGTTCAGCTTTGGATTTGGCCCCGCCTCTGCGTGTAGGTCGCCTAGGGGCGTCTGTTCTTCGCTCAGACAGGACGGGGTTAAAGGAGACGCTGATTTGGGGGCTCTGGCTCACTCAGGCCGGGGGGGAAGGGAGGGGTACGTATGTCGGGTGACCCTGCGGCGGCAGAGGCCAGAGTGACGTTGCAACAGCCTGAGGCGCGCCGTGAGTTCCCCCGGGTAAGTTGTCCCTGGATCACGGGACCCTGGCAGTGGCGGGCTGCACAGGCTCCTGGGAGGGGAGGTGTGTATAGTGACCTGTGCTCGCACACAGGCTTCTTGGTGGCGGCAGCAGCAGCCTTAGCGTCTCATAACCGTCTCTGGGATCCGCGCTGATAGCCGCGGCTCACGCCCGTGTCTGGAGCTCCTTTAAGTGGCGCTCTTTTTTTTTTTTTAACATCTTTATTGGAGTATAATTGCTTTACAATGGTGTGTTAGTTTCTGCTTTATTACAAAGTGAATCTGTTATACATATACATACGTTCCCGTATCTCTTCTCTCTTGGGTCCACCCACCCCCCACCCTCTAAGCGGCGCTCTTAATCCCCTCTCCTAGCCCACCAGGTAACAAAGAGGCATGAAAAAGTCTCTTGCCACTTCGCCAGGTCCAAACTTTTCCCTGGACTCCCTCCCGTCTAGCCATGGCGCACTAACCCCTTCAGGCTGTGTTCACACCGCCAACCCCAGTCCTCTCCCTGCGCTCCGACCTCCGCCTGAGCCTCAGCTCCCAGCCCCGCCCGCCCCGGCGGGGGAGCAGACAAGCCTCTCGGGCTGGTGAGTGCAGGTCGGCACTGATCCTCTGTGAGGGAATCTCTCCTCTTTGCCCTCCGCACCCCTGTTGCTGCGCTCTCCTCCGCAGCTCCAAAGGTTCCCCCCTCTGCCACCCGCAGTCTTTCCTCCTTCACAGCTCCCTCCCACTGGTGCATCTTCCGCCATCTTGTCCTGAATCCGTCTGGGAGTTCTTGAAGTGACTAACACATTTCTCATACTTCTTCTTGGCTGTTCTAATTTAAAAGTCAGTAGGGCCGTCCCAATATTGGGGGCTTTCGGATTTGGTGAAGAGAAAACTATGGGGCAGGGCTTCCCTGGTGGCGCAGTGGTTGAGAGTCCGCTTGCCGATGTAGGGGACGCGGGTTCGTGCCCCGGTCCGGGAAGATCCCACATGCCGCGGAGCAGCTGGGCCCGTGAGCCATGGTTGCTGAGCCTGCGCGTCCGGAGCCTGTGCACCGCAACGGGAGAGGCCACAACAGTGAGAGGCCCGCGTACAGCAAAAAAAACACAAAAAATCTATGGGGCATAGTTGAAGTTTGGCTTTTTTTTTTTTTTTGAGTGAAAGAAATGCAGATTCATTTAAATGTCATAATGATAGAGTAGACATTGCCGCTTAAATTGTTCTGCAGAAATAGGCTTCTCATGTGTCCTGATATATGTAACACTCTGATTAAGAGCCTTAAGGAAAAATTTGGTACGTGCTGTATTAACAAAGGCAAACTTCATTTGCATCTGCCAGCAACTGAAATGTGGTGACATCTCTGATTTATAAACAATGCCATAATAACGCTTGTAATTTACAAGGCCATCGACTAAAATAGGAAACAGCTATTGCAAATCGTATTGCTAATATTTTAAGAAACTGAAATCTATGTTGCTAAATCAAATTCCTATGGATTCCACAGGGCACTGAGCACATTATAAGATTTCAGTGTGCTCTGAGCGTATCCTCATTAAGACTGCTGTCTACTGCATTTTTATTGTTCCCCTGGGAGGTTTATTGTGTTAATGCTGCCAGTAAGAAGTAGTGTTTTCCTAGCCTCCCTGATATTCTGGCCATCCAGATAGGTCTGTAGCCAATGGACATGCTAGGTTAAGTTATGACTGTATGTCTTTGACACCTTCATGAACAGTGAAGGCAATTAGAAGTCAGAATAAAGTATGATGTAACTCTAAAAAAAAGTGTAAATATCTAAATAACCTCATCATAACAAGGAATGCTTTCGATATAATACATCCAGGATGAAAGTACTGAAAGGTAAAGTCAATAGCATTAATGTTTTAGCTTGATGCTCCCTATAGCTTGTGCCGTCATCATTACCATCACTATTATTTACCATCACTATTATTTACCATAATTATTATTATTAGAGAATGGCTATTAAGCATCCACTGTGAGGTAGACACTGGGCAAATTGCTGTACTTGCATTATTTGATGCTATCCTGACCAAACCTTATAATCTATTTTTATTGGCCCCATTTTATAGATAAGAGAACTGAAGTTCCCAGTTGTTTACAGACGATGTTTATAGTCAAGTGGTTAGAAGAGGCTGAGCTAGGATTTAAACCCAGATCAGCTGGACTCATGAGGCTTTACTATTAACTGTTGTGCTCAACTGCCTACTCTATAGAAAAGTTATAAATCTGAGGGGGGAACCTCAATTTAGAATAGATATGAAAGTTTTGTTCATCCATTCCAATCTAGCACTTTGGAAGAGTTAAAAATTAAGGAAAAGCGTTTAAAAGTATTAGAAGATGACTTTTTTTGGTAATAATTCTATCTATCTGCTTTAGAGCATATATTTTCTGAATCTCATAACAAAGTGATAGGTATCATTCTTCATCAATAAGGAAACAGAGTACCAGAAATCACTTAAATTGCTCAAGGTCATCCAACTAGCATGCCATGGAGCCAAGATTTGAGGCCCCCCCCCATCTAATTCCAAATGCTGGGCTCCTTCGTCTACCTTCTACAACTCTTCAGAGTGTGTGTGCATGTGTTATTTGTATCTCTGAGAATAGTGGATAATATATGAATTTTCTAGGAATATCCAACTAGCCTTGTAAAAATTTTGCTATAAAAAAATTCTTGGATTTGGAATCAGCTTCAAAGGTTACCTTCTTGGAGCAGCAACTCGTTTGGTGCCTGAGCATGTCCTGCAGTCACCCCATCAAGCGAGTCTTCAGGTTATTTTTGAACACTTCAAATGTTGGAACATTTATTGCCTCCCAAAGTAGTCCTCCCATATTCTGACATCTCTAACTAAAGAGCTTCCATCTTTGCCTCCCTTTTTCTCCCTTCGATTGGTCCTGGTTCCAAACCATTGAAATGTACAGAACAAATCTAATGAATCTTCTACAAGAAAACCATGTAAGTATTTAAAGATGACTATCATGGTCCACCACCTTGAATCTCTCCTAGTCTTCAAGGTACACTTCTCCCATGTTTTTTTTTTTTTTTCCTTTTAATTTATTTATTTTTATTTTTGGCTGTGTTGGGTCTTCGTTTCTATGTGAGGGCTTTCTCTAGTTGTGGCAAGCGGGGGCCACTCTTCATCACGGTGTGCGGGCCTCTCACTGTTGTGGCCTCTCTTGTTGCGGAGCACAGGCTCCAGACGCGCAGGCTCAGTAGTTGTGGCTCACGGGCCTAGTCGCTCCGTGGCATGTGGGATCTTCCCAGACCAGGGCTCGAACCCGTGTCCCCTGCATTAGCAGGCAGATTCTCAACCACTGCGCCACCAGGGAAGCCCCTCCCATGTTTTTTAAACATTGTTCCTGTGACATAGATTCAGGTCTTTCTTGATTCTATTTAGCCTTCCTTGAAGGATCTTCATTTTGGCTATATCCCTTCTAAAGCACAATGCCTAGGATTAATCACTATTCTATAAGTGTGGTCTAACCAGAATAGACCAATAGAGTATGTCTATAACTTTGGTTTTTTTCTGGATACCATAGTAGCATTTTTGGTGGCCTTTCTCTAAACTTTATCTTAGGTGGAGCTGCTAAATTATAATTCCTCTAGCCTGTGGATGTGCAATTGCACCTAAGTATTGAACTTTTACATTTATCCATATTCAAATGTATCATGTTATATTTGCCTTTCACCCTAATTATATAATTCAACATATTTATCAACCCTTCTATGGCAGTCAGTATCCAATGCAGGAGATAGAAATTTCTCTAGGTATTTCAGCAGGAAGGAATTTAATGCATACAATTAGGGCCTTGGAAAATCATTGGAAGGAGTGAAAGAATGGATTCTAAGCTGAATCTTCAGAAATTACTCCATGAACGATACACAACTGACCCAATGGATTTGCTACTACCTCCAATGCCACTTCTGAAGTTATGAGTTCAAAGCACAGAGTCCTAGCTGTGATCCGGGAATGAAGATGCTAGCATCTCTGCTGCCATTGCAACTCCTGACACCTTAATAGAGATGCTGTAACACTGCTTCAGAAAACCTTGCATCTCCACAGCCTCTCATGGCATAGAAATAGCAAAAAGGGGCAGAAAAATGGGATCTGCCTCATTTCCACCTTCCAAATTCCACACGAGATCCTCTAATTGTTGGAATGCAATTTGCATCCAGAATCCTAGTTACAAGAGGTGTTTTGTTTGTTTCAGCTCTCCATCATCTTCAACCCGAAGGAAGGTGAAATGGAGATTGAGAAGCTTAACCCTCAGTATCTATCACAATTCCCAAATGTATTGATCCACAAATATGATATCATGTAGCTTCAGGTGAGTGAGTATACTGTGTGTGTGTGTGTGTGTGTGTGTGTGTGTGTGTGTGTGTGTGTATGAAAGAAAGAGAAAATATAAATAGAGAGACGCCCAGGTCATTAATAAAAATTTTGATAGGAGCCTTTTGGCATTCCATAAAGATTTTTTCTGTAGATTAATATCCATGGGTGTCCATGGGCATAAACAGGTTGTATTTGTCAGATACATTTTGTTACGTTGAAGAGCATCCAACCTGTCTTGTACACTTAAAGGGTTTTCAAGAGGAGCTGCATAAACTTGAAGAACATTGGTCAGCTTGTTTGGCTCTCCTGCCCTAGACTTGCCAGCCTCTCAGAGGCGGGGGTGGAAGCCTTCTCTGGATGTTGAATATCCTTTTGTGTTCTCTGTCGGTGGTCTGCACCACTGCTGAAGGTAGTAGTCACATTCTATTCTATATTCTGTTCCAGGGGGCAACATTCTCCCAGAATACTATGGGGGGTTCCAAATTGCACTCTCTGAAGTTGTGCAACCTGATGCTGAGTCGGCCATTTGCTTATGCCAACTTGTGGTTGAGCTTGGTCAATTTCATGCTATCCAAATAAACTAGATCTGTATATATATATTGTATATATATATACTATATATATATATTTCATATTTCCCTCATTTCCCAATCTAGTGACCCTGTTAAAAAAGAGATACGAAGTTAAAGTGAGTTCCCATCACTTCTGCTGCTTCTTTTAGGTACTGCAAACTATCCCTGTGATGTATATTTATTGCCCCTATAATCATGTCAAGATCTCCAAGGTTGGTTACAGAATTTTTCATTTTGAAAATCAGTTCTACGTTGCTTTATCACCAGTTTCTTGCCTATTTCCTCCTCTCCACTAGTTGTAGAGCTAACCCCCCTAAATCTCACCATTCCTGACATGCCTATAGAGTCAGTCCTACCACAGCACATATGACTCCCCTACCCTAGGTTTCCTCTTAAGCAGTGTTGGGAAAGGTTGGAATGGTGGAGAGTTAATGACCCAGAAGGAACTTTCAGAGTTGGAGAAAATGTCGTAACTTCCTTGTACCTTGGATAGGACTACTTGGCATTTTCACTGGCAGAATGGAACCCCAGTTGCCTATAGAGATTGCCTGCTCAGTACCCATCCTGTATTATCTTCTTTCTCTTTTCTGTCTCTCTTTCTTACTTCCTTACCTGGCTCTTGCTTTCTGGCATCACCTCCCAAATAAACCACTTGTACTGAAATCCTGGTCTTTGCATCTGCTGCTGGGGAACCTGCCTTAGGATGCTGTGTACTTCCAAAGTCACTAACTGGAGTTGGGCGATCATTCCTAATCATAGGGAGATATTCACTGGAGTTAAGGATTCCCTTAAAATGTCCCCCATCTGCCATGGTCTTCTTTTCTCTAGCTATCCTTATTCATGCTATCCTTTTCCGTTTCAAGATCATCCTTCTCAAAGATAAAAGAGAAGCAAGATAGATGTTCATCAACTTCTCTTTTTTTTTTTTTTTTTTTTGTGGTACTCGGGCCTCTCACTGTTGTGGCCTCTCCCGTTGCGGAGCACAGGCTCTGGACGCGCAGGCTCAGTAGCCATGGCTCACGGGCCCAGCCGCTCCGCGGCATGTGGGATCTTCCCGGACCGGGGCACGAACCCATGTCCCCTGCATTGGCAGGCGGACTCTCAACCACTGCGCCACCAGGGAAGCCCAACTTCTCTTTTTAATACTCTCCCGTAACCATCCTACAGCTCCCCTCTCAAGAACAGATTTATTGCTCTTCATTCTTTTTGCTTGAGTAAAAATTTTTCCATGTATATATCTTTGGTGTTTTCCTTAATTTTCAATTTGGTTAATTCTGAAAGCAAACTATTTTTTGACACTGTTCCAAATCTGTGACTTCCTCTTCTAATTGCTTTTGGTCACATACCTTTCCTACTATCTTTGTTTTTTTTAACATACTACTGAAAAATGAGTTCCTCAGAGAGTTACCTATGGCTTAAAAGAGAAGAAAAGGTCTAGAGGGTATTGATTGATTGATTGATTGCGGTACATGGGCCTCTCACTGTTGTGGCCTCTCCCGTTGTGGAGCACGGGCTCCGGACGCGCAGGCTCAGCGGCCATGGCTCACGGGCCCAGCCGCTCCGCGCATGTGGGATTTTCCCAGACCAAGGCACGAACCCGTGTCCCCTGCATCGGCAGGCAGACTCTCAACCACTGCACCACCAGGGAAGCCCTAGAGGGTATTTATTGAGAATTGTTGATCATCATTATACTCTGATGCCAGTTTGTTGCTTTAGGGGTAAATAACTAAACATTGCTCCAAAAGTACATTTCTACTCCCTCCTCCCACCTCCACCAGCCCCACCTAATGGTTTGAGTTTTATGGTCTAACCCCACTTGGCCAGAGAAAGGTAGAGGGTTCCCTCAATCCTGTGAGAAGAATGTGGAAGAACATTATTATCAAGATTTTGATACACAGGCAAATTTCAACCCCTTTTAGACAGCCTTCACTAATCTACTGAGTTGGTTTATCCTCTGTCGCAGGTTTTTCTGTGGGGTAGGTGACTGGCCTTCGGAAGCAGAATTTTCCATTAAAAATCTCGAGCCTGCTACTGGTTACTGAGAAAACGACTCAGTGACTGGCATCTTGCCACACTTTGTAATCCTCTGGAAATTACATTTTGAGAACACAATCTCCTTTTTGTGACAGGCAAATAGCACATGACTAACTGAATATAAATTGTATAGGTGTTTTGATTTTTTTAAAAAAATGTTAGGGGCACTTTCAACTTAGAAATGTTTTTGATGTTCGTGTTACATTTGTGTTAGTCCACAAACAACTAAAATTCTTCCTGCCTAGTTCTATTTGTGAATCAGGACTTGGGTAATAGTACTGGGCATGTTGGATCGAGTTTGTCTTTCTGCTAAGGCAGGGCTGTGGATGGCAGTAAGGAAGCCATGGTATTATTATCAAAAAGAGTGATTGTTCTTATCTGATATCAGTAAGAAACCTGTGGCCCAAGAATTTGGGTTCAGTTCTTACACTTGGAGAAAATATACATTTTTCATTTAGAGTTCTTTAATGGCACGTGAGCTAAGTGGAACTGGGGTTTCATAGGCATAACCAGGATCTTTTGTGGCCCCGATCACACCCCTCCCCCCACCTGCTTCGACACCATTGCATACTGAATCTGTCACATCTAATGAGATTTTACTCTTCTCTATTTGTATTTCAGGAAATTAGAGTTGGCATTTTCATCTCATAAAGCTCTGCAGCCTTCATCCTCTCTGAATGACACTTACTTTCCACATTGCTTTTGGGAAGAGCTGAAAGAGTTGTGGGCTTTGCAAATGGTAGAGCCATCAAGGCTTTTCCAGACACACTTGAGCTCTCTAACACCCTAAGAATGGTACTTTAACAGAGAAGCTTATTTATTTATTGCCCCTGGGTTATGTATAGTAACTAGAAGTAGGTTAAGGAGTCTCTGGCTTTGGTCTTAGTTTCCCTATAAGCTGTTTTCCAGTCTCTGTGGATTTATGAATTTTGTCTCCAAGGTCTCTCCAGACCTGACCATGAGAGAAGTCTCTCATTCATAGTCTTTGTTCTCTGGTTCAGGGGTTTGATGTAATGGTTGTCTCAATAGACATGGGCAACTACAGTATACTTCATACATTGCAGAACTGTACTGTGAGTTCCAGAATAATCGATCTTTGAATCTTTACTTCATTAATATATGTGAGAGATCCAAGAGTTCAGTTATATCCAAATACATTTTGAAAACTTTGGTTTATGTTTAGATTGCACCAGTAGAAGACCAGACAATGTGATCAAGAAAAACGCTAATCTTTTGGAAGACAATAGAGTTTGATGGCAGTGGCATAGCTGATTAAATGTCCAAAGGCAGGGCTTCCCTGGTGGCACAGTGGTTGAGAGTCCGCCTGCCGATGCAGGGGACACGGGTTCGTGCCCCGGTCCAGGAAGATCCCACATGCCGCGGAGCAGCTGGGCCCGTGAGCCATGGCCACTGAGCCTGCGCATCCGGAGCCTGTGCTCTGCAACGGGAGAGGCCACAACAGGGAGAGGCCCGCGTACCGCAAAAAAAAAAAAAAAAAAAAGTCCAAAGGCAAGTGTTAGAACACTTGAGTTACATTTTGTAACTCAACAAATTACATTGATTTATGTGCTTGGGATAAAGACATGAAGTCTAGTTGCCTGGGGAGACAGATAAGTAAACAGAAAAACATATTAGTGTGATGAGCTCTGTGATAGAGATGAAGTCCATGAACGTGTAAAACAAGGACACCTAACCCAGTTGTTGGTTTTAACAATAAACCTTTTATTGAGTGTCTATTATGTGCCAAGCACAGAAGTACTTTATATATATTATATTTAATCTTCACTACAGCTCTAGGTACTCATTTATTTCATGGCCAGTAAACCTAGTTGGGGGCATTGATATTGCCGTGAAATCTGAGTACCACTTTTATTGGCATCTTTTTACTTGTCAATTACCATGAGGTGAGATCACAGCAAAGGCTTTCTGACATACAAGTTAGCTGCAATTACAACCATACTGGATATAATTCATTTCTCCTGATCCAGACAAAGGAGGACAGATTACAAAAGGACTTCTGAGTTAATTACTTAGTGGCAAGCTGTGATCCTAAAACCACAAAAGAATAAGGCAGAGGAAATTTTAATAAAACTATGCTTTCGCATGGCCTCAGGTCATATGGTATAAGCATTTGCAGGGATTTCTGTTTTGTTTTGCAGCCTATGTTTCATACTGTAATCAGAAATATGTGGCACATGGTGAACAAAGGAAATGTGTACTCAACAAAGCATAGAGACTGAACTGCCAACCAGACAAACCCTAGAAACATGTAGTCACTTACTAGGCAGAACACAACTACACGTGTCCCCAATGTGGAAGGCATTCTGGGTGTGTGTGTGTGCAACCACATTTACACATGAATGTGGTTTTACTGTCATTGCAGTATCAAAAGTGCCAGACAATACTATGCAAATTATAGCCTTTCAATACAGGAATGCATTGTCTTAATTTTTTTGTTGCAGTGGTTGAAAGCGAGCAAAACTAAAACCCTGATAGAGTCCTTGCATTTCAAAGGTATAATTTTGACAGCTATCCAAAGGCCAGATCCCAAGGATTCTGAAGGTGTTTTATTTCTTTCCAAATCGGCAGTGGCCACCCACATTTTCTGAGATTCCATTCCTCCCAACAGCCTGGAGTTGTTTTGGGGCCAATATATTCCTTTCATTACTGACATCCATCAGAATGTACCTTTACTTCACAATACAAGTGGAAACATATTTACAACCTAATCATCAGGCTGACAATTTGTTAGGCAGAAATGCAATTCCTGAGAAAGAGAAAGCAACACTGAATTCTTCCTTTTCTCAGAAGAATGCCATTACACAAAATTCTGAGCAAATCCAGTCGTGGGTAGCAGTCTAGGATTGATAGAAATGAAGCTTCCCACCTTTAGTATTCTTATCTCTTTCATGTTTGCCCATGTCTGTTGTCCTGGCTCCTTTCCCTTACCTCCCAGCTAAAGTTGCTGGTGTCCATTTCATGGAATCATAGAAAGTGTAGTTAAAAATAAACTTAGAGCAGATGGTCCTCCTTTGATCCACTACCCAGTCCACATGTTCACTGTCTCCTCCGTCATTCCTGGCAGGTGGTCATGAAGCCTGTTGCTGAATGCTCCAGGTGAGGAGGAAACTTACAGCTACAATCTCCAGTTTGACCAACTTTGTTTGCAGGAGCTTCCTCCTGCTCCACCAAATTTGCCTCCCCTTTAAAATCTCTTTAAAATATATATGTTAATAGTAGGTTACCTCCCCAGAGTTAACTCCACTTACACACGACAGCTGGTCCTCCAAATATTTAAAGCCAGCTCCCCTGTGCTCTCTGGGTTTTGTTTACTTCCTTGATCATCTTCCTCCCCACCCCCTCAGCTGAACTCTATTTCCCTGGAGTCTCTCATATGATGCAGCGCATACTCTAGCCCCTTTGTGCCCAAAGTTTTGGAGAGTGCTCTGCTGCCTTACTGGGCTCTCAGATCTCTGGTTTTGCTCCCCAGCATAGGACTGTGTCCCTCCCCACACCTTCCTCTATAGCCATTGTAAGGTCGGATCTTAACAAAACGGCACCGCGAAACAAAGGAAAGCTTCAAGTGAGCTTTATTAGGGAGCGCTCCTGGGCGAGGTTCACTGGTCCGAGAGAAAGGGGCCAGAGAAGTCGCGTCCAGTACTGGATGAGGGGAATTTTTATTGGGGTAAAAGCAGAAGGGGTGGTTTGCTATACAGGGTAATTCCTTATTTGGTGAGGATACAGCAGGGCCAGGTGTTGGTTGGTCTGTTGTGGGGCGTAAGCCCATTTTCCCTTCCCGTCAGCCCCATTGTTTTCTGGGCAGGAAGTTAGAGTCTCTTGTTGATTCCCAGAACAGGTGAGGTCGTTATGTCCTAATGCCTCTCCTACCTCATACTGGTGGATGTTTTCTCTTACCCCCCCAGCCTCCTTTCACCCGGGTCAACGGACCTTACAGCCATACCTCATCTTTGTCTCAGGTTGACTTTATATTTCAGTAGCCCTCCTGCCTTCCAGCTTCTCTTCCTATAAACTCATGGTGAGCTACTTTGAGGTTCCATGTGTATGACTTGATATTCCCTCTTCTCTTCTTGGGTGCGTCACTCCAGGCTGTCATGTTTAATTTTGGGTTTCATTTTGAATCTTGAAGCAATCACTGTGTCTTTTATATCTTTATCCATATCCATAAAATTACAGAACAAGACTGAGTCAAACACAGAATCAAGTAAAAAGCATAAGCAAGAAGGGCAGCCTCGGGAGTTTGACAGATTTGGGGTGGAATTCTGGCTCTGCCCCTGTGTGGCCATTGCCAAGTTTCTTAATCTCTCTGAGCTTCAATTTCCTCTCTGTAAAATGGTGGCACTAATAGCTCCTCCCTCAGGAAGTAGTTGTGTGGATTAAATGAGATAAAGCACCTTCCACAGAATATGGCCCACAATAAGGACTCATAAACTGTTAACTGCTACTGGTATTTCAGTATCAGTAAAAATCTCTCTGTAATTCAGTGTAGATGCAATTTTTCTAATATCTATCTGTTCTGACCCCTATTGCATTGATGGGAGACAAAGGGCAAGGCATCCCCAGGCTCCAGGGATGCTGGAGAATTAAGTCCAGGTTGAGAGCAGGGGTCTGAAGACCTAGCACTGCTGTCCACTAACTGAGTGACCTGAGCAAGGCTCTTAATTTCTCACTGTCTCAGCCTGCTCATTTGTAAAATGGGAGCGGCAAAGCACTGACCCTATAGGTGGCTGTGGGAAGTTAATGGTTTAATAAATGTAGGCTAGCACCTGGCACATTAGAAATATTCAATAAATGTTTATTATTGTTGTTGTAAAGGCCTCAATGTTGTCACATTTCAAGATTCCTACTAACTGCTTACTTTGGGGGCAAGTTGATTCTGGGGGTGTTGAGATACTATACTAAGCTAGATCTTCAAGTGGCCCACAGTTTGGAATAGATCTGGGAGAGGAGAGGATCAACTGAAGATAACCTTTATTCTTAGCAGAGAAAATTTGATATCTAGGGATGTTATTATGGTGATGGTACTACAGCAACAATTGCTATCAGTTGTTATCTATTGAATTAAAACCTAAATGAGAATGTAGGAGGAGATTATTTACAACTTTCTTTTTTAAAAATATATCTTTATATATTTCCCAAATTTTCCAAAATGAGCATGTGTTAATTTTATGATTAGTAAAAAAAAAAAAAAAAGTTGTTTTAATAATAAAATAAATAATATAAAATCCAGCCTTTCCCCTCCCTGATCCCTACCACCTCTTTAATGTACTGAGTCCCTGACCTGAGCCTGGTTAGTTTCTTCTCTGCTATAACAGAGAATCATGTAGTCAGTCAGGTATACACTCTGTTAAGTTATGTTGGTGAGTTAAAAGATTTGGAATGTGACTCTCTTTTATGCCATTTAGAATTGTAGATTTCTTCTTTGAGAGCCCTGGTTATCCGCATGTAATTTTGGTAAGAGGGTTTGAAGTACTTAAATGTTGGTCCTAGATCAAGATCACGCTTTCATTCTCATTCATGGGAATCATCTGTCCGGGGAAATCAAAGGATGACAATACATAAGTGTGGCAGCAGAATAATAATCCCCCAAAGATATCCACACCCGAGTCCCCGGAACTTTGGCTTATGTTATCGTACGTGGCAAAAAGGGACTTTGCCAATGTGATTAAAGGGAAATCATTCTGGGTTATCCAGGTGGGCCTAATCTAATGACATGTGTTCTTAAAAATGGAGACTATTTCTCAGCTACAAAGAACCAGAGAGATGGCAGTGTGAGAAGGACTCATCCATTGCTAGCTTTTTTTTTTTTTTTTTTTGCGGTACGCGGGCCTCTCACTGTTGTGGCCTCTCCCGTTGCGGAGCACACGCTCCGGACGCGCAGGCTCAGCGGCCGTGGCTCACGGGCCCAGCTTCTCCGCGGCATATGGGATCTTCCCGGACAGGGGCACGAACCCGTGTCCCCTGCACCGGTAGGCGGACTCTCAACCACTGTGCCACCAGGGAAGCCCCATTGCTAGCTTTGAAGATGGAGAAGGGAGTCATAAACCAACAAAGGCAGGCAGTCTCTAGAAGCTGGAAGAGGCAAGGATTTTCCTCTAGAGCCTGCAGAAAGGAATGCAACCTTGCCAACACCTTAATTTTAATCTAGTGAGGTCTGTATCCAACTTCTGACCTACGTAAATTAGAGATAATAAATGTGCCCTCTTTAAGACTCTAAGTTTGTGGTAATTTGTAATAGAAATTTAATGTAATAAGTCAACACTGCGAAAGTCTTATAGTATGCTCATGTATTTTCTCAATGAGATGAAGTTCAAGGAATGTTGTAGTGGTTCTGTCTAAAGCTCATTTGTTCATCGTTCAGGTTATTAGAAACTGAGAGACCTCAGTTTATTTACTGTGAGGTTGAAGTTTATTGATGATGTTACAGTAGGTAAGTGGGAAAATGCCCCTGATCGTAAGTAAGATTCTTAGGCAAGATGACCGAGAGGAACTAGCACAAACGTGAGCAAAGGGAACTGTGAAAGCTCAACCTTTGCCCTCCACCTCAAGTAGAGGGAAATGAATTGACAGTGGTGAAGTGGCAATTCAATTTGGAGTCCTGAATAAAAGTGTTATTCCAATCTTCAGTTCTCCTTACAATGGAGAAATTTCCTCACAATGGAAATTGTGGCTATGTTATTTCACAGATTTATGCATACATACATGTGAAATACAGCATTTAAAAAAACACTATCATACTCGTTTATTATTAGAAAGATATAGATTTGATGTATTTTGCAGGCTAATGGTGCTTATAATTGTTCTTCATGAAAAGAAATTAGATTACATAGAAGGTGTGAGTTCACACCAACGTGACCAGAAAAAAGAAAAGATGTGAATAAAAAAAGTGGGGATAGGGTGGAGAATAGAACTACAACGAAAATTCTACGAAATATTGTTTAGCTAGCAAAAGGCTTTGTTAGATAAACTGCAGAACACACAAGTTTGCCACTGATGACATCTCTTCCTAGTGGAGCACATGTAGCCGTTTGAAGAACTGTCCCCAAGCCCAGTGGAGATGGATTTAACTGTGGTTTAAGAGGACAATGTTGGAGGCTTAGGAATCTTTGGGAAGAGTTTCCTTTTTAACCATTATAAAACACTTACATGGAGATCAAATTTTAAATAGTGCAGAGGATATAATGTCTTCCTATGCTGACCTACCCATGGCCCCTCTCCCATTCCCTGTTTACCTCTAAGTTCAAAGGTAACCTCTTCTGACTGTTTCTGTGTCTTTTCCTTTTGGAAGTTAACTGAATCATGCCCCACAGTAGACATTTACTTTTATTATCTGCCTGTTTTGGATTGAGGACTGTCACTCACTAAGAGTAATCCTACCCCACCCCCAATTCTATTTTTATTTGTGTTCTTATTTGCAGATATTCTATTGACAACTTTCATAATTTCAAATGATATAGTTAGGTATCTGTATCTTGATTTGTTACACTTAGTCTGCACTTTTAAAGTAGCTGACATCTGGAAATCAGTGTTCCTACAGTATTCTCTGTTCTCTACTCCTCTCTGCCTACTCTTTTTATTTTTTTGCGGTACGCGGGCCTCTCACTGTTGTGGCCTCTCCCATTGCGGAGCACAGGCTCCGGACGCACAGGCTCAGCGGCCATGGCTCACGGGCCCAGCTGCTCCGCGGCATGTGGGATCTTCCCGGACCGGGGCACGAACCCGTGTCCCCTGCATCGGCAGGAGGACTCTCAACCACTGCGCCACCAGGGAAGCCCCTGCCTACTCTTTTTATTCTTTATTTTGTTTCACACAAACACGTCCTCACCTTTTAAAAATTATTTTTTAAAGAAAAGACTCATGGAGGGACACTGTAAGTATGTACAGGTCTGAAAGTCTGTGTTTTCCCTTTACCCTCAATTAGAATTTTTCTTCATGTAAAATTCTAGATTTAAGATCATTATCTTTCTGAACTTTGGAGGCCTTGGTCCATCTTTCTCTAAATTGCAAGGTTGCTAATAGAAAGTATCATGTCAACCCAATTCTCTTTCCTTTGTAAGTAACTTGGTTTCTATTTCTCAAAATCTGGATAATCTTCTCTTCATTCTTGATGTTTTGGAGTTCTGTGAGCCTTTTTCTTCCATTCTGTTCAGTACTATTTGATCTTGTCAGTCTGAAGACCGGTGTTTTGGAAAAAGTTTCTTCTGTTGTTTCTCTGATAATTCCCTCCTTCTACTTTTACTGCCCTCTTCTTCAGGAACTCCTGTTAGAACACTATTGACTGTCCTGGTTGGTTTTCTTCCTGTGCTCCTTTAAAAAATTTTTTCCCTTGACTTCCATATTTCTTTTTCTTTGATTTTGTCTTTTTCCTCCCCCATGAATTATCTCTGAATCCTCTGGAGTCACTGTCTCTGACCCATGCCTATCTTCACTCTGGATTATCCACCGGTTGTTTTCCATTGTATTTTGTTTTCCAAAAATTCATCTAGATTTTTTTCTTTCCTCATGTCCATAGTCCTTTTATGGGCTAAATTGTGCCTCCCCCAGAATTCATGCATGTATTGCAGTCCTAACACCCGGTACCTCAGAACATGACTATATTTGGAGATAGGATCTTTAAAGTGGTGATTAAGTCTAAATGATGTCATTAGGGTGGCCCTAGTATGTTATGACTGGTGTCTTTATAAGAAGAGGAAATTTAGACACTGACCGACACAGAGGGATAACCATGTGAAGACACAGGGATTAGAAGTTTAGCTATAAGCCAAGGAGAGAGGCTCTCAGATGAAACCAGCATTGCTACACTGCTGACACTTTAATCTTGGACTTCTAGCATCCAGAAATGTGAGGAAATAAATTTCTATTGTTTGAGCTACCCAGTCTGTGATACTTTGTTATGGCAGCCCTAGCAGATTAATACTCTTCCCATTCTTGGAGGTTTTATAAAAGAATTTCTTCTTATACTACTAAACTGTCATTCAGTAGGATTGGGGGAGGGGAAAATGCATATTTTCTGTCTTCCATCTTAAGGTGGAAGCCAGAGTTACTTTTGAGCTGCTGCCTCTGTGGACGGCTGGGTATAGGAAGTTAGGGTAGGAGGCCTGAGGTTTGCTGTATTCTCATGGATAACTAGCTATAGCTCTCATTTTGTAAAATTTTTACTATGTGCCAAGTCTTTACAGATAAATATCATCTCATTTAATCACTCAAACATCCTAGAGGGAGGAGACTGTTATTATCCCATATATTATTGCATATGAGAAAACTGAACCACAGAGGGGGATGAGTCATGCTGACCAATTGACCGGGAACTTTGATTGTTGAGAAAATGCATTCCAAGTTGCTTTAGATTTTTAAATCTAATGCATTAGATTTCTTGATTAGATTTCTGTAAAACTTTAAATTTTGAATCTATTTCATGTTTAACAAAGAATCATTTAAAGGGAGAAATTATTGAACTGATACGTGAAGCAATCTGTCATTGACATCATTTCTACTGCTAAATTAATTGCTAATCTCCTGTTTTCTTTAGCACTTGGCTAGCATCACTTGGAACACGAATTGGACAGATTTTCATCAAATTGTTTTTGATTTACAGTGCTGGCTTAATGGTGTGTACGAGTGAAGGGAAGTAGGCAATTCTTCCTTATCTTTCATTCACGCCTATGAGGTTCCATCCATGTGCAAATCATTGTTCTAAAATGATTATGATATAGCCCCTACCTTCCAGGGAGATGGAAGGGCACAAATGACCCTGGGAAGAGAGATATCTAGTTCTTTTCAATCTGTTTCATGGTCCCAAAGACAGAACAATAATTAAAACTTTACTCTGATCTCACAGTTCTTTTAGCCCCACTGACTTCTGTCTCCATTCCTTTTCAACCCCCTGGACACATTCTAGACACATCTCCAGTAATAGCTCCACCTTTGAAGTTTTAAAAGCCAATCAGATATCTTGCAACTCTCTTATTCCACTGAATCTTCTTTTTGACTCACGAAATCTTCTGGCCTTGTGACATACTGCCATGATGTTTCAGTTTAGCAGTTTTCTTGTGGCTTCACTTCATTCCCAATCCGCACTCTGATTCACTCGTGTGCTTCCTATAATTTTTCTATATATTCCCTCAATTCTTACCCGTCCTAGTTCTTCCATTCTATACATCCATAACTCTTGCAACTTTTATGATTTTCCTTTTGCATTTCTATACCCCTTAATTTATTCTTTTAACAGCTATTTATTGAGTACCTACTCTGCACCAGTCACTGGACATAGTGGTGAACAAGATCAACACAAATCCTACTCTCAGGGAGCTTATGTTTTCATGATGGGAGATGGACAATGCATAGATCAACCCAGCCCAATGAGAGCAAAGCACACAGCTAGACAAGTGGGGGGCCACTGCACGTCTATGATTCCAGTTTCAGGGAGGTTTCCAGTTTCATCAATGGTCATCTGCTTAAACTGTCTTTGGTCAGCACTGTCTCCCGTTCCTTTTGGCAACTACTCAGACCCTTCATCTTGCCCCAACACATTTACTATCACCAGGTCATGTCCCCTCGTACTTCCCTGATAAACCATGGTTTTCAGTCATGGACTCCATCAATTTCACAGCTCCTGTCCCTCCAGAGACAACCTTCTATATCCACATTTGTACCTCCCTCCTCCTTCCCATCTGGGACCATGAGATTTCCTTCTTTTTGGTCAAGGCCAGCTATTCCCCCTAGCTGCTTGATCTTGTTTAGTCTGGTCTCAGGGCCTTTGTTTGTCATTTTTCTCTTATATACATTATCTACAACCCCTCCTCATTAGTTTCTTCCTGCCAGCCTAGAAATATACTCAATTTCTCATGTTCATCCTTTAACAATAATGGCTGTCATTTATAGAGCATATGCCACATGCCACACACCTTCTATCCCTCATCATATTTAGTCCTCACAACAAATCTCCAAGCTAGTTATCACTATCTCGATTTAACAGAATTGGAAACAGGCACAGAGAGAATTCTAGTTGCTGCCTGATCTCTTTCTTTTATATACAAGCTTCTTAAAAGAGTGTCTCCATTCCTACTTTCTTTCTTTTTTTTTTTTTTTTGCGGTACACGGGCCTCTCACTGTCGTGGCCTCTCCCGTTGTGGAGCACAGGCTCCGGACGCGCAGGCTCAGCGGCCATGGCTCACGGGCCCAGTCACTCCGCGGCATGTGGGATCTTCCCAGACCGGGGCACGAACCCGTGTTCCCTGCATCGGCAGGCGGACTCTCAACCACTGCGCCACCAGGGAAGCCCCCTACTTTCTTTAATCAGGCTTTTGCCCCACTATTCTATGGTGCTTAGGTCAACATCGACCTCCGAATTCCTAAATCCAGTGGCTACTTTCAGTCTTGGTCATACATGAATACTACATGAATATACATGAGCAACAACACATGGTTTTATTGTCCACTGGGAATTTTTGCCTCCTTTGGCTTTCATAATATTGGTCTCTACTGGCTCTTCTTATCTCATAACAGTGCCTTCTCAGCCTTTTCTTTAGACTTCTTTCTCTTATTTCCTCTTATGTATTAGCATTCTCAGAGGTTCTTTTCTCAGTGTTCTCTCTCTTCCTCTCTCTCCCTCCCTCTCTCCTTTTCTCTGTATTCAGGGTTCTCCCTGTATGATTCTTAGTCCCATTTTTCACTCCTAAAACTATACCTCTAGCTATGGCATCATTTATAACAAAGACTAAAAAATGTCCACTGAAATGAGCACCATAGAGGTCTATGTTGACCTCAGTAAGTGCTGTTTTGGTGCAGTGATAGGACAAAAACCAATCAGGACAGTCTGAAGAGTGGGAAGGATGTGATGAAATGGAAAAAGCAAGGATAAACAACTCTTGACAAACATGGCTATGAAGGGAGGCTATCTTTGAGGTAGGGCAATTCAAGTAACCTTTTTTTTTTAAGTTGAGAAAAGCATGAGACTGTTTAAATACTATTGGTATTTGTAAGGATCTATTAGAGGGGGCAAGCCGAAAATACAGAAATGAGAAGAGAATGGTTGGATACAAGGAGAAGGGCTGTCCTTAGAAGGAGGGATGCCTCCTTCATCAAAAGGAAGGAAGATGATGCAGATATAAGTACATTTGCTGAGGATGAGGGAGTTCCTTTCTATGAGGCAAGGTTACACTATAGGAGTGGGAGATATTGCTATAGCTATTTTGGAAAATGCTGTCTGCCACAGGGTGAGCATGGCTTTGGGGAGCAAAAGTACACCGCCTACTTAGGTATTTGAGAGGATAAAGAGACTTATCTTAAGGACTATGTGGGAGTCGGTATCCTTGAGGAGAGCCAGCTTTCAGTCAATGCACGGAGGAAGAGGAAGCCCTTGTAGGGGAAGTTGAGGTGGTAGGAAGCAGTCTGATAATAGAGTGGGGACTCAGGGAGCTCAAGGGAGGAATGGGTCAGGTTATTAATCTGAGGATAAAAAAGGACAGAGTATTATGGTGAAGGTAGCGCTTGGAGAATAGATCAAAGGAGCAGGAGGTTTAGACTGGGAGTTGACTGTAAGAACAGGGCTGAGAAGCATGAATGGGTCTTGACAGTCTCCTGTTGGAAGGTGGGCACTGGACCCAAAGGATGGGTGTCTTGGCTCCATGAACTTCTAGGTTTTTTTGTTTTTGTTTTAAAATTTATTTATTTATTTATGGCTGCGTTGGGTCTTTTTTGCTGTGCGCAGGCATTCTCTAGCTGCGGCGAGCGGGGGCTACTCTTCATTGTGGTGTGTGGGCTTCTCATTGCGGTGGCTTCTCTTGTTGAGGAACACGGGCTCTAGGCGCACGGGCTTCAGTAGTTGTGGCACGTGGGCTCAGTAGTTGTGGCTCGCAGGCTCTAGAGCGCAG